>NC_049232.1:38697020-39022020 GCF_011100685.1 Canis lupus familiaris
ATAAACACTGAACACTTATTGGGCCCCCCTACCCTTCACTACGCTGAGCTGAGATTCAGGCAGAAGCTAACTCTGGTTTGCATGTACACTGGTCAAAGGGTCTCACAAGTAACTCTTCCCCACATCTAGCATGTAATATGGGCAGGTGTACATTCAGTATTCCTACATCTGAACCCCAGTCCAGAAACAATACCTGTAAGGGCCTGCTGACTTCCTTATAGAAAAGAAAATCCAAATTCTCTAAAATTGGCACTGGAAGTCAGATTACCAAATTGGGAAGGAAAGTTGGCAGAGGGGGCACCTGGGTGGCTCAGTTGGTTAAGCATCTGTCTTTGGCTCAAATCATGATTCCAGGGTCCTGAAATCAAGCCCCATTTCCCTCCTGAGCAGGGAGCCCACTTTTCCCTCTCCCTCTGCGCCCCACTTTTGCTTGCTCTGTCTTTCTAATGCTCTCAAATAAAAAAATAAAATCTTAAAAAACAAAAGCAAGCAAGCAGGCAAGCTGGTTGAATATCGATCCTTTCCCTAAGAAAACCTAAATCCTGCTGATAGCCCCACACTGGCAGAGAAGTCCCGGCTCACTATTCAACACTTTGGCCCAAGACTGAGCTACCAGTCAACATAATATGCATAATAAATAATAAGCTAATAAATAGCTTAAAGCATTTAAACAAGACTTTCCTAAAGGTTATGGGATTTTTCAAAGGAAATGCAGGTGAACAAGAAGAATCGTGTGAAACTAGATACTTTGAAGAAAATACTGATTCCTTCTTAGGGGTGAAAAGTGGCTCACAGGTAATATTCTGTGAGCCATGGAATCCTAGGGAAAGGGCTAATGCCAGGGAGTTTCTGCCTTTTAACCCCTAAGCCTGTCCCTGTTTCTCCTTCTATCCTGGGTCTGCCTGATTTATGCTCATCATGTCTGACTACCCTCTTGGTTAGGAAGAGCAGTCTGAGCAGCCTGATGACATATAGAGGGCAGCCCACAGTGACGGAAGGACAATAGGGCTAGATATGAGCAACTTAGGCTGGGATTCCCAGTCTGCCACTTCTTGTCTATGTGAGTCCACTTTAACCCCTCTGAACTTTGGTTTGCTCATTAGCTAAGTTAAGACAATTACACCTGCCCTTCAGTAGAGCAATGGTGTGTAGAACAGATAATATCTATAAAGAGCCAGGCACTCGTATAGAGTATCTATAATCGTTGGCATATAGATACAAAGTCATTATATCACACTATCTTCCAGGACATCACAAAATAAGGAGGCTTATTCTCATTTTGAGGAACCTAGGAACAACCTGGCAGTTGTTCAAGGAGTTGAGATAGAAAGGTATGTAGGAAACATAGTGTGATGGATAATTAGCCTAAATCCAAGCACTAGGAGAGGATGCTTATTATATTCTTCTAACATTTTTTTTTTTTTGCTACTGTTTCTGTTCTGGTAAAAGAGAGAAATCTGTATGCTCTCTATGCTTATAGTTCCCAGACAGTATTGAACAACTTTCCAAAGTGGTGTTGAATAGGAGATGAATTAAGGAGTATTTGGAAGGCTTCGGCCTGGGCAACACAGAGTGTTTACAGATGGAAACTTCTCAGAATGGAAGAGAGAATCAAATGGGAAATGCCTCCAGGGTCAATATCAGGACCACAGCTGTGAATAACGCTACATGTAAAAGTCATAAGCACATGAAATACAGTTTCCAAGTTTGCAATGACCATAAAAACTGGAAGCAGGGCAGATAGAGAAGAAATCAGTTTCAGTTTGGTTTGGCTCATTTCCTTTGTAGAACTAAAGGCAGTGGGGATGACAAATGTTTTTCCCCGTTGAAAACTGGACAAATAGCAAGTCAGAGGAAAAGGGGCCATCCCAATAAATACATAGGCCTGGGGTTGGGGTGGGGGAGTGTTGAAGGTCAATATAAAGGTCACAGAGCATCAGAGGACACAAGACAGTGACAAGCAGGTGGCACAAGTGAGGCACTGACTATTCCCTTACAGGTTAGGAGGGTCTCCAAAGATCCCCCTAGTGGTTAATTAATTCTTCTTAGAAAAGCAATCAAGAAAAAAAGAAAAGGAAGGAAGGAAGGAAGGAAGGAAGGAAGGAAGGAAGGAAGGAAGGAAGGAAGGAAGTGGAATGAAGGAAGGAAGGAAGGAAGAAAGAAAGAAAGAAGAAGAAAGAAAGAAGAAAGACCTAAAGAGAGGAGGAGGGAGGTTTTCCCTTTCCTTGCCTCCTTCCTTTCATTCCTTCTTCCTTCTTCCTTCCTGTCCTTCCCTCCTCTCTCCCTCTCCGCCCTCCCTCCTCCCTCCCTCCCTCCCTCCCTCTCCCTCCTCCCCCCTAGAAAGAAGAAAAATCCCCCTCCTGAAAGAAAGAAAAGACAATCCTAAAAAAAGGCATAGTTCTGAAAAGGTGGTTAACATTGTTCTATAAATGAAGCACTGAAACAAACCAGAAGTGAAAATTCTTCCATATTCTAGGTCCAGGTCAGTGAACTTTTCTTGTAAAGGGCCAAATAATAAACATTTTAGGCTTTGCAGGTCATCCTATCTTTGTCCCAACCGTTCATTTCTGCCATTGTAGCATAAAAGCGGTAATAGAAAGCTGTTCCAGCGGCATGGTGGCGCTCCAATAAAACTCTATTGACAAAAGCAGGTGGCAGCTGACCAGAGTTTGATCCTTCTCCCAGGTAAATAGGAAATCAAGTCAGAGTCATTTCATGCAGAGGTTGATAGTTCAAAATGAATTACCCAGCTAGCAAATAAAACTGCAAGTATTAGCAAATTCAAGATTTCATGAGTTGCTAAAGAGAAAGAAGTTGAAGAGTTTGGCAGAAAGTATTAGGACGGGGTAAAGAATGTGTGGTCAGGTGGCCTTTCCCATTCCAAGAATATTTTCTATACTTCCACCTGGAGCAATCGTGAAGCTTCCAGCATCAAATAAATTTTGGTTGGCAATTGCATTAAAAACAACCAAAGTTATAAAAAGCTGCTCTAGCCAAATGGTGATATGAAACTCTTCATGAACCTCAAATCTGTTCCCCAAAATATCTGTACAAATCAAAACTCTCCCTTGCAAGTCTCTAGGCTACTATAATTTTTGGTTTCAGGAAAAAAAAAAAAAAACTCTTGCTCACAGAGGAGGTCTTCTCAGAGCATTTTTTTTCCTTCAGCTTTAAGCTATTTAAAATCTAGAATATTCTTGTTAGTGATTATCCATTTCCCTGAGTAACTACAAACTTTGGCATAAATTACCCCCCACCAAAAATGAGGCCAAACCACATGCCTTCCAGTTATTTAAAATCCAGAATATTCTTGTTAGTGATTGTCCATTTCCCTGAGTAACTACAAACCTTGGCACAAATTACCCCCCACCAAAAATGAAGCCAAACCACATGCCTTACTATTAGGCCCCAGCAGATGCCTGGATATGGTTTTTTTAAAAGGTCAAAGGTCACTACTCATTCCTGATTCTACTATGCACTAGCTGAACAAGTTAATTCTCTGAGCTTTTGCTTCCTCTCTCAAAAGGGATGAAAATATCAATCTAATCACATGACCATGAGAATAAAATTATAGAAAGCTTATATACCTGTGTAATAAGTACCAGCCCTTACTGTCCCTTTGTGGTAGATTTGATGATCCTAATCTTAAAGGTTCCAAGGCAGGGGGAAAAAATCTGCATTTCAGGGTAAGTAAAAGTCCTCAGCAGCATCTCCCAGGATTTGGAGCTGATGTTCTCTGCACAGCCTTTCACCTCACATATTTGCTTGTAAGCTCACTTTTTTCCCAAATTTCATTCCTTTATTCTCTATATCTTTTTTGTTTTTGCATGTTCTAACATTTCAGTATATATAGTTCATAGCTGTATGAAAATATGTAGTTGTACTTATTTAGAGATTTCTGAGTCAAGACTGAAGCTGAACCAGTTGCCAACCCAGTGTGCCATACGGCCTCAGCCTCTGCTCCTCTTTTCCACCCCCACCAAGGTAAAGGTACTGCAGCTCACTCCCTGCTTGCTCACACAGCAGACTCCTTGTCCCTCCCTGTGCGCCTCATTGATGGTTTTTTTTTTTTTTAAGATTTTATTTATTTATTCATGAGAGATACAGGCAGAGAGAGAAGCAGGCTCCATGCAGGGAGCCCCATGTGGGACTCGATCCTGGGACTCCAGGACCACGCCCTGGGCCGAAGGCAGGCACTAAACTGCTGAGCCACCCAGGGATCCCCCTCATTGATGTTTTATTCCTGGAAAGCTCTACACTTCTCAGTCATTTATCCTTGTCAGAACAGTTTATCACAACATTCAGAATACATATGCTCAGACTTGGAGAATGAATCATAATGGCGATGGTCATATCAATCACAACAGCCACAACCTGTGCTTCCAATAGTTTTACCACATCAGGCACTCATCTGCATTCTTTATTTATGTTTTGAGAGAGAGAGAGAATGCTCGCAGGAGTGGTGGGAAGAGAAGGGGGAAAGAGAGAGAATCTTAAGCAGGCTCCACACCCAGAGCAGAGTCTAAAGCCAGGCTCGATCTCATGACCCTGAAATCATGACCTGAGCCAAAACCAAGAGTCGGAAGCTTAAGTGACTGAGCCCATCATCTATATTCTTTAAACACCTGAGCTCAGGTAGCATATACACAACAATCCTAGATAGGTGCTATAATTCTCCTCATTCTACAGATAAAGAAACTGTGACACTGAGAGATACATGACCTGCCCAAGGTTACAGAGTGACTAAGTGGTAAAGCTGGAGTTGGGACCTAGGCAGTTTGCCTTCAGCATCTGCGCTCTTAACCACTATGCTGTGTTGTCAGTAGGAACATTTTTAGCTTCATTTCTCTGAAGATAACAACAAGTATCTATTCAGCATGCCAGCCCTGTACTGAATACTGAGGAGGGAATCATGAAAGAAGCAAAAGAGTCTCAGCCCTTGCAGTATTTCCAATCGAACTAAAGAAACGCCATAGAATAGAAAGAGTTTTATAGCACAGTTTAGAACAACTTTGAAAGATCAGGAAAGGGAGAAATCCCATGGAACATGGTAACACAGGACATAGAACTTGACTCATTCTTAATGGAATGGGAGAATTTGGAAGGATAGATGGGAGGAGAAAGAGCATGAATTCATCCCCAAGCTAATGACAAGGAGAGTCAAAGAAGCCATCTTGACTAGAGAAACAAGTTAGTGTTGGGATGTGGGATAGGTAATTTTGCAAAGATGAGTGGAAGATACTATTCTAAAGAGAAAGGATTTTCCTATAATCTCCAGCATCCAGTCCTGTGTTGAGACCTAACATGGATTTAAGAATGCTTGCCTGTCGGAGCAGAAGGCCTGAGATGGTGCAATATGATGACCCAGGTAGCAGATGGGTATCTCTGTGTCCAGAGCTTTAAAATTTCCTCTTGAAAAGGAGGAGTTCCAAAATGGTAACATAGGTTAGCACCACCTACATCATTTTTAAAAATACCAGTTTGGGGATCCCTGGGTGGCGCAGCGGTTTAGCGCCTGCCTTTGGCCCAGGGCGTGATCCTGGAGACCCAGGAACCAGTCCCACGTTGGGCTCCCGGTGCATGGAGCCTGCTTCTCCCTCTGCCTATGTCTCTGCCTCTCTCTCTCTGTGTGACTATCATAAATAAATAAAAATTTAAAAAAAAATAAAAAAATAAAATTAAAAAAAAAATACCAGTTTGTTCACTGCATTTGATGTTGAAGCTGATTTTTTTTTTTTTTAGTTTAGAAAACAGTAAGAATGGGTCTTACTGCTTTATTTGATCCTCATAGAAACTGTCTGCAGTACTATCCTCAATTTGAAGAAAGGACTCAGAGGCTCAGAGCTGAAAAGTTCACCCAAGACCTCCACATGCCTCTGTTTCTTCTGATTGAAGTCAGAAGCCTTCCTCTCCACAGCAGCTTCATTTGGTCATGGAGGTCACTTTGAGAGACAGCCCTCAGACGAGAAAGTGGTGTTCATAGTTGAGCCAAGGGTTCAGGAGGCATCGCAATGCCGCCTCACTCACAGAATGCTAGAGACTTTCTTTAGGACACCCAGAGCTGCCTTTTTTTCAACTCAGCACACTTCCTCACTGTACATTACAAATGCAGAGGAGAAAGCCTCACCTCAAGGAGCTTGGACTTGGTAGGACTGGCCCATGAACACTTTGTCTGGGTCCTACTCACAAGGTGGACAAGGGCCGTACTTATGTAACAAAACAATTGTTTTTACTCTCTTAGCAGCTAGAATGCTCTGGAAGACAGGCTGTCACAAAGCGGCTCACAAGTAAAGGCCATCAGAAAAGCAAAACTCCTTTATTTTCCTGCTAACTATATGATCAAAGAAATAAAGCAGTAAGTTTTAGCTCAGTAAACCAAAAGGGAAGTGGGGCATGGGTATGGGAGAAAAGCAGCTCGTATTAATATACCTAATGTGACCACAGGACCATTTTCTGTGTAGGCCTTAATTATGCCCCATTCCATGTCCCCTCATTCTCTGATTCCTTAAATTCCAAAACAACCCCAGAGAGATCTTTCTGGTTTTGCTTGGAAAGCAGCTCTATGTTTCTGTGTCTGCGCATTCTAAAACAGGCCTGTCAAATCCGAAGACGAAATTCAAGCTGACAGAAATCAGCTACTAACCAATTAAGTTAAATTAATAGAGCAGACGCCTGAAATACAAAGAAAAAATTTTTTTCCAGGAATCTCTCTCCCTGGATGCCAGGCTAGATAGAGTAGATGAAAACCGATCTCAGGCTTCACAGCAAAGCCCTTTCCTTTGCCTTGTTGTATTTCCTAGAGAGCCCTTTATGGGAACCCACTCCAAAACTGCTGCTCCCCCTGGTGGCAGCCTCCAAACCCCCATCTACCAAAGTTTAGGACATACCAAAGACCTGATAAATTGAATTTAAAAAAAAAAAGAAGAAGAAGAAGAAAAGAGTGCTAGACCAAGAATCTCTATTTCAAATTCAACTCTGCAAACAAATAACTCTGTAGCTCCTTTGAGCTAAAGAGTTCAGTTTTATGAGTGTAAATAATTTGTAAGTATATGTAATAAGTTCAGATTCTGTCCCCTGTAGGTTTTGTCTTAAATTAATATTTAAGACTGTTTTTATGAAGGCAAAGACTTAATCTTCTTTGTCTTTGTATATACATTTTATGGAATAAAAAAGCATGCAAATGGTAAATCTCAAGGTCTAGGTTCATTCCTTTCCACTCCCACTATTCCCATCCTAATACAGACCTGTTTGGCTTTTAGCCTGGTGTGAAGGCTCTCCTCCTCTTCATCACCTCTGTGGGAATATTTTCCAAGCTTCAGACCTGCTCAGAAAGCATTATGGCTCACTCAGTAGTACCTGTGCCTGGAGGAACTACTAACCCGTACACCCACCTTTAAAAATGGGTGGTTCAGGCTTGGCAGTGGGTTTTGTACCTCCTGCATGAGATCAGGCAGATAGAATAGCTTTATGGGGAAAAAAATGATCTGAATATGAAGATCTAATAAATTGTCTGGGGGCTGCAGAGAATTGGTTAATAGCATGTGCCCTTTCCTCCCTTTCTGACAATCTTTACCACTCCTGTCCTTCCTCTCATTTAATTCTTCATTCAGAGTGTCCAACATTACCAACAAAAGCATCATTGGAAAGGCCAAAAGATGGTCTGAAACTTCCTTATATACCTTAGTTTTACAGCTTCCACTGCTGAGTGGGAAAACCTACTTCAGCTGGATTTTAGAAGTTGATAAGCTGAAATGTAGGAAGGTGAAGGGATTTGCCTGTGGTGACTATTTAAACAATAGCAGGGCCAAAATAAGGTTCAGAAGGCCAGTGTCCTAGCCTCCTGCTCTGAGTGTTCAATTCAAGAAACCTTTTTGAAGGGAAGAAAGAGGGGATAATGGTTTTAGGGATGCAGCTATCCCAATGGACTTGGGAATTTAGCAAATTCTAATCCTTGACTTTTGAGAGCAGTAAAACAATAACAATGGACTAAACTCAATCATTATGAGTAGTCAGTTCTATTGAAATTTTATTAAGCCTGCTTTTATTATTGCTGTTTGGAAATCATTATGGAGGCATACATGTTCCTGAGACATCATAATGATTTAAATCATAAAGTAAATTTTTAATTTTTTAAATCTGAAACAGCCTAAATACCTGAGGAAATTTAGCGACCATAATATGTTGTATCTGTTAAGATTCTCTTTTAAGATAGTGATGTTATTACATATTATGTGGTTTATCAAAGATAAGAAGTGTTACAGTCATCTTTCTCTTATTAGCTTCTTTGAAACAGACTAACATGTACTCATCTGAGAAAAATCACTTCACATTTAATGAATGTGTGAGTGAAAGAGTGGATGTGTTCTACCCCAGTCTCTCGTGGCCTCCCTCCCACCCCTCACAAAACTCCAGCTAAAGTCCAGTGTCACTTTTGTGGTGACTGTCCTCAACAGTTGTGGCGATGGTGTGGAATGGCACCGAATCAAACACAGACCATCCAGAAACTTCCCTTTAGCTGAGGTTTTCTATTTCCTTCCCCATTTTTACCAGGACTGAAGTAGATTGAGGACTGATACACATAAGCCTTGCTTTGCCTCTTTCCTGCCTTTCCTCTGACAAGAGGTAAGAATAAGCAATGCAATTGGCCCAAGGCCAAAAATGGAGTTGAGAAGCATGGTCCATTGCCAGACTGGTTGCCCACCTGAGAATAACTAAGAGCTGACAAGAGGCATTGCCGAAGTGCTCATACCCATAGAGTCTGGAGAGGACCCAACAGGAGAGATAGTGAAGAAAGAAAAGAATTGTATAGTGGGGGAGAACATGTTGCTGGGGCAGGAGCTCCGACTCCTAGTCTTAATTTTACCACCAAGTCTCGTGAGTTCTTCTAACATTTTCATGCTTTCCCTCCCAACCTTTCCTAAAAAATGACCCTTGTTTAAAGCTTACTTCCTGCAGGTAGATGTTAACATGATATAAGGTGAACAGATCTTTGGGCCTTTTGAAACCAGGGAGGTGAAAATTATCACAAAGATGGAAATGACTGACTCTAGAAGCCCATAAACCACCTGTAAGGCATTGCTGTGCCACTGAATGGTTTGCTGACGTATGCTGGCCCTTGACAGGTCCGGGCGCTAGATCTCTGAGCTTCCTGTCATGTCCGCCTCCCTGCCCTTCTGGATTCCCACCTCCACCTACACGATCCAGTTGTCATCCTCCACCTACACGATCCAGTTGTCATCCTCCACCTACACGATCCAGTTGTCATCAACCTTACCAAATCGCTGAAACATCTGCTTCAAGTCATCATTAGTCACTAATCTGCTTAACTGCCATGATGTAGCAGATGGTTCTTAGAAATGGCATACATGCAAAGAAGAACAAACAGACTAAGATTGGAGCAGGTTTTGAAGCTCTTGCTAGGATGAGAATTACTCACAATGTAATTCTTATAATTCTTTTCAGGAAAAGCAAAGTGTCTGAACTCGATGGTGATTATTCTGGAATTCTCTACCATTGCCCTGAAGGGCAGGCTTTGCCCTCATTTTATCGGGCACCTTCTCTACAAAGGGTCCTTTATTAAGTATTATGGGAAACAATAAGATCTGGGTTTTATACCCTATAATGTTTACAGACTAATGAAGGTAATAGATGTATATATGACTACTGAGAATTGAGAGGTAGTTAGACATACAATTTCCTTCAAATATATACACCAGGATCCTCTCACCAATATTTGACTCTTGGCTTCCTCTTACACACCTCCAAGCCTTTACTCCAGATGCCTTACTCCATGTCTGGAAGCCCTGCCTACTTTCCACCATCCAACCAAGCTGTACTCCTCCTTTATGATTTTTCCTTTTCCTTAATAAGCCTTTCCCAAATCCATCTGCACCATTCATTGTAACGTGCCCTCTCAGCCATGATGTGGGTGTTATATATATTCAGCAAACATATGCTGTCGACTCCAACTGGTATTTTTAGATCAAAATAATCAACAAGCTGCATAGGTAATCAAAAGCCTCATTTGGGGTTGCTGTCAGAATTACATCAATCAAAGTGGCAAGAAAGCCCGGGTTCCTGAGTGTCACTGTGGCTGGTTTGTCTCTGTTTTAGAACAGGGTTCCAGGAGCACCTGAGTGGCTCCGTTAAGTGTCCGACTCTTGATCTCAGCTCAGGTCTTGATCTAAGGGTCATGAGTTCAAGCCCCATGCTGGGCACAGAGCCTGCTTTAAAGGCCTACCGCCTTACCAGTATTGAATGCCAAAAAGGAGTCAAATGACCTGATCAGGTCTCCATTTCTTTTCTGTTGCTCCAGGATTCTTCTACAGCCAGATGATTCCTTACAGATCCTGGCACCAGTGGAAGCTGATGTGGGTTTCTACACTTGTAATGCCACAAATGCCTTGGGATATGACTCTGTCTCCATTGCCGTCACATTAGCAGGTAACTTGAAAATCTTGTGTAGTTCGATTCAGAATGAAACCATTATTGAGAGTGTGCCTACCACATGCCCAGCAGGCCCCAGAACACATAGATAGATGAGATTCATACCCTGCCTTCAGAGAGATTATAACCTATAGTTAAAATTAAATGGAGATGAGGTATATTAGGAGGGAGAATGAAGTACTATAAATGATAACCTGAATGTGCAAGAACATTCATTCCATCTGGGATATATTAGAGTCAGAATGAGAGGATTTTGATAAGCAGAGATGGGGGAAATATTCCAGGAAGAACAACATGAACAAAGGAGTTGTGTACAAGTTCCATGTTAAGGAACACGAGTCATGACCTGAGATCATTGAATGCTCTTTTGAGATCCTGTCATTTCTGTGTTACACCTGTTGCAAAGAAGACTTTAAGGCTCACAGGTAGTTAGAATTCTGTGGTCAGGATTGGAGCAGGAGTGTTCTGTCCAATTCTGTTTTATTTCAACCTCTTGTTCTACTGCACCTGCCAATACTTTCCCTTTATCCATAGGGTTAGAAAACATTCTACACATGATGACTTAAGAAAACTGCTGTGCAGAGTACAGGGCCTCCTGAGGTTGTGGTCTTGTCATCATGTACTTTATAAAACCTCTCTTAACATAGGACACAATCCTTGCCTTTGAAACTAAAAAAAAGACCTTAGGTACCAACTGTACCAGTGCCCTCATTTCTTAGAGGCCAGCTCACCTGAGGTCATGTAGCCACTCAGCTAGTTGTAGAGATAAGGGGACTGAGGCCTCCTGAATCCCAGCTCATTGTTCCCTCCACTTCCCCAATGATCCTCTCAAAGTACGATCCTTTTACTCAGATCTGGGCCATACAGTCTTTCTGGCGGTATGTTGCATGTGTTCATATTTATTCTTTTCAATTGCTGCTCCCGTCAGATGATTCAGTAGATGCTAGAAAAGCCAACGTCACCCCACACTGACCTCATCGGTCCATGCTAGGATTATGTTGTCACACTGTTCTCTAGTCACACATGCTACTCCCTTGCATATCTGTTTAGCAACAGCATTTCTGCCCCCATGACCTAAGGCTGCTCTGGAAAGGGACCTTTAGCAGGAGGCTTTCCAGGGAAGATAAAAGTCAGCAGTGAATAAGGCAAGCTGAGATTACCCTGGGGTGGATTAAAGACTGATATTATTAATGCCCCCCCTTTTTAGTGAGTAGAACATTTGCTTTACTCCTAATGTATTCCAGTTACGGTCTTTATTCCCCTCTTTATACAGAGTCCAGATGCTCAGCACCAATCTCCTAAAATCTCTTCTGCCTTCCACACTTCAACCTGCCTTAGCAGGGGCACTGCTGACATCCTTCCAATTGCTGGCAAATAATGGCTTTTACAGGATTAAGTCTCTTGTTTATGTTTATCCAGATATGGTTCAGCTCCATTACAGACTAAATACCCTTTGTTCACCTGAATTTAATACGATTAATGGAAACCTGTCTGGAATGAAGTAAGGCAATTGTAACATCAGACTTGTCTTCAGCTCTTTGAAGAAGCCCTATTGGAGGCTGCCAAAGTGTTCAAAGCCAAGAAAGAGAGAGCAGCCAAACAGACACTGGGGAATGGGAGGAAGAGGCTGGCCAATGAAGTAGATCACAACCACCACACTTAGGGCTTATGGGACTATGTCCTTGAATTTCAGTGCTGGGCTTTGTTTAGGTCTGCTGGTGAATCTAATAGTCCCACTAAAAAATAAGCTTCAAAATGTATTTTAATGAGTTGCCTTAAGATTGCATTTGTGTCTTTAGCTGGGATTATCATCTATACTCATGGCATACCAGATCCTATTCTTCTTCTTCTTTTTTTAATATATTTATTCATGAGAGACAGAGGGGATGGGGGGAGGCAGAGACACAGGCAGAGTGAGAAGCAGGCTCCATGCAGGGAGCCCGACGTGGAACTCGATCCCGGGTCTCCAGGATCCCACCCTGGGCCAAAGGTGGTGCTAAACCGCTGAGCCACCGGGGCTGCCCCCAGATCCTATTCTAAACACACCCCCCACCAAGTACTGAAGGGCCTTTAGCAATAACTAAGGCCTGAGTTTTATGCTCCATGATGCTTACAGACTAGTGAAGGCAACAGATGCATACAGGACTACCTAGAATGGGGAGGTACTTATAATTTCCTTCAAAGGTATATTTCAAGATCCTGTGTAGTGATGTATAAAATACCACCCACTTAATACACTACATTTAAGGGAAAAATGAGTGTTAAGCATTTCCGAATTTGTTTACCCATTATACTGCTTCCCTTGAACAAACCATATAACCTCACTGAGTGTTCATTCTCATCTATAAAAATGAAATTAATAATATCTTATGGGATTGTTGTGTATTAAATGAGATGGCATGTGTGAAAAAAGCACTTAGCCCAATGCCAGGCATGTAGTTCACACTCAATAATCGCTGCGTTTTCTTTCTCTAGCTTTTCTAAAATGAAACACATCCTGAAAGCAATTCTAAAATGTGTAAAACATTAGTCCAACTTGGCTTCCATGTATTTTTCATTAGAAGTCTTCACACTGAAATTTTTCGAGTTTGGATTTAGGAACCAGTTCAGCTCACTTGCAATCTAATCTTCATGGTAAATCTCTGTGCTTCCGTACTTCCAAAAACATTGCAGTTTTTGCTTTGGCTTCTGTATGGATTTTAGACTAGAAGGGGGAAAAATCTTTTTGAGGTTCAAGATACTCAGGTGTCTCCACGATTTTGTAAGGAAGGTATAAATTTTGGTCTTCCAGTGTGCCTGAGATTGACCAGAAGTGGGGAAACTTGTTCATAAAAATTCACAAGAGCAGGCACAGCAAGACAGTTAAGCCTGAGGGCTCAGTAGCCTGTAGTCTGGATTGGAATCCTGGCTCTGTCACTTCCTGACTGTATAATCTCCAGCAACTTCTTTGCTCTCTCTGACTTGGCTTCTTCATTTGTTAAATGGTAAAAGAAGTAGTACTTGATTCAGATGTTTGAGTACATTCATTCATATAAAATGCTTATAATTGTGCACTCAATATTTGTTAGCTACTATTATTGTGAAGATAATGCACAAAACAAAAGCCAAGTTATTTTTACAGTAGGGGAGACTCCTTTTCAGAAACCAGAATGCTCACAAACGCTTTGTAGAGCGCCTCACCTTCCATGTCTCCATGCCAGCCTGGGAAGTTGAATTAACCATCTGTGAAAGGCTAGACTTCCTGGATTCGGAGCCAGGCGGACAGCTTGTGGTAGGGAATATTTCACATGGCCCTGTTGTATGCTCCTTGGCCCACAACCAGACCTCTTCCATTGAGTTGTCCCATCCTCTGGATTGACTGTGTTGTCAGTTCTGCCTCTCAGATTCATTCTAGGTCCATCGCTACTCTGTACACAATTTTTCTTTAAATATGTAAACACCATTCAGCTTCAGGCATGCCAAACCCTTCCTTGGTCTTCCATATTTGGGCTTGTAAAATATTATCTTTAGTATCCTTTTGTTTCTCCTCCACACTCATCCATTACATATTGATTTATCTGTAAGTCTCAGAGATTTGAGAGTACTTTGCAAGTATTTTGCTAGTGTGTCTCTGCTTGGAAATGGCCAGCATTTCCTTGTCACCCTCACTGGTTCAGAATGGAAGCTCACAGCCCAGGTACACAGGGCCTCAAAATTCCTTCCTGTCCTGAACTGATTTAATTAAATACCTCTTTCACTGATCAGAATGTAGATGACAGTAACATACAGTGGATGGGATGGCAATAAGGGGTAGGAAGGAGTATAAGAATGTCCCCAAAATGTCACATCCCTAACATTTTGAAGTATTGATTGCTGTAAACCAGGTATAGATGATTCTAGGTGAAGGAGGGTTTCAGGTGTGCACAGAGATGGGCACAAAGACGGGAGAGCCATCATGACTAGTCAGATTCAACACCCAGCCAGGTTGCTCAGAAACCTTCCCATCTGAATGGCAAAGGCAGGGTTTTGAAGGAAAGCAGTAGTTTCCTGGTAAATTGTTTCAGTCTGGATCCATGGAGGTTAGCTCTACTTACCAATGCAGATGAGTCCTATCCAGGTGTAGACCATGGATGAGGTCATAGCCATAAGGGAAACGTTTTTGGTTGTCATTGATTTTATAAGATCACAAAAGAGATACTGTAAGGCCTGCCTGACATCATCACTGGAAAATGAGAAGAAGATGAGGGATGAGCATATCTTTCATTGAAAGGAGAGAATACAGATGAGCTCATCTGAAGTTTTCACAGGAAGAGAGAGACAGAAAATATTTCTCCTTTCCTGGCATGCTTTTCTGCTTTTTTATGAGTTGAATAGCTGACACATACTGTGTCTAATAAAGAGATCACAGAAAATAAAATAAAAGGAAAATAAAAATAAAAGGCAGTTGTCCTTGAAATTCTTCTTTCTTTACCCTCCCCATCATGATTTAGTAGCTGTAATAAAAGGCAAGCAGTTTTCTAAGGTTCTTATAACATAAGTCATTTCAGATTGGCATTTCTGAAATTTTTATCCAGCAATTCTATTAACCAGAGGTGGACTTTGCTTCACAGACAGTTAGACTCAGAGAGGGTCCTGTCACCAGTGGCAAAGACAGAAAAAGGAAGGTTTTCTCCAGTGCACTAGATCAAAGGGAAAGGTAGACAAGTTTGGCTATATTTCAGATGGTGCTCTGAACAACAGGGTAATGGCCGTTGACTAATCCAGCCTGCCATCAAGGGATTTTATGTCCTTAAGTTTTGTTCAGTATCTACAAATGTGAGGCATGCCCACTAAAGAGCCCTAGCTTTTATAGAATAGATAAGAATATAGCAGGAGAATCCTACCAACTTCCTCTGCTCCTCAGTAGACTAAAGGAAACAAAGAAGTACCAATGATCCAAGCTAGCCCATCTCAGATTCTGAAAAAGTGATTCTCATGTCTATCCAAAGGAATGAGGGAAGGATGCATGATTGGGGAGATAGTGGGATATAGCATATCCTGGGTTAGTTGTTTCTAGGAGAGGCTGCAGCATTACATGATTGTACTATGTATGAGGTCCCTTTTGTCGAGAATTCTGCACTGGAACATGTAAAAGAAGTGAGGACAGCACCACTTGCTGCCTCAGTTTTCCAAGGAATTATCAACTTCAACTGAATCATTAGAAGAGGTGGCATGGGATGCTGGCATTGGCAAAAGATATCTTTAGAGAATGGTATTGAAAACTATTGAGAGAGGGGAGGGAAGCCATACAGCCTGGGAATGTTCCAAAGAGGAGTCTAAGCCATGACCATTTTCAAAAGGACCCTGAAATATTTACGCTAAAGTCACACCAACTGAAGGATAGCAAGGCCAAAGAAATTTCAATTCCCTCTCATTTTTTTGTGCCAGATAATTAGTAGTCACAATGGTTTTGGCTCAGATGGTGGTCTCAGGGTCCTGAGATTGAGCCCCACATCTGGCTCCATGCTAAACATGGAGTCTGCTTGAGATTCTCTCTTCCTCTCCCTCTGCCCCTCCTGCTCTCTAAAATCAATCAATAAAAAAAGAATCGATAAAAAGATTTATTGAGATATAATTCACATATTACACAGGTCAGCTGTTTACAGTATACAATTCAATGGCTTCCAGTACATCCAACACCATGCTCTTTTTAGAGCATTTTCATTATCCCAAAAATAAACCCCAAGCCTCTTAGCCATCAGTCCCCAATCCTCCCATTTCCCCCTGCTCTAGGCAACCACTGATACACTATGTGTCCATTGATCTGCCTGTTCTGGATGTTTCACATCAATAGAATCATACAACACTAGTCATTTGTTACCAACTTTCATTTAGCATAGTTTTTCAGCATCATCCACGATGTAGCATATATGCTAAATTTTTTATGGTGGAATAATATTCTGTTGTATGAATATACCACATTTTAGTCATTCATCATTTGATGGATATTTGGATTGTTTTTACTTTTTGGCTATTGTGAATAATGTTGCAGTGAACATTCATGTGCAAGTTTTTGTATGGACATATACTTTCCTTCTCTTCCACCTCCACTGCCATATACCCTCCTCTTCCACCTGGAAGTGGAATTGCTGGCTCACGGGCCACATTTGGATTTAACTTTTTGGGAAATTACCAACTGTGTTCCAAAGTAGCTTCACCATGGTACATTTCCACTAGCAATGTATGAGGGTTCCAGTTTCTCCACATCCTCAATAATGCTTATCATCCTTTTTTTATTACTATTATAACCAGGCTCACAAATGAGAAGTAATATTTCACAGTGATTTTAATTTATATTTCCCTAATGATTAATGATGTCAAGTATCTTTTTTGTGCTCATTAGTCACTTATATAATTTTTTGTTGTGGTTATAACTTTGTTAAAACAACACAAGTATATAATCTGACAGTTCTCTAGGTCAAGAGTTAGTATAGTCTCACAGGATAAAATCAAGATGTCAACAGCTTGCATTCCTTTCTGAAAGCTCTAGGGGAGGATGCTTTTTTTTTTTTTTTTTTTTTTTTTTTTGCTCAGTTGGGTTGTTGGCAATACTTACTTCCTTATAACCTAGGACTCTGGTCCCTGTTTCGTTACTGACTATGAACTGAGTGCCATTCCCAGATTCTAGAGGCTACTGTATTCTTTGGCATTTGGCTCTCTTTATCCATCTTTAAAGCTAGAAATGGTGGACTGAGCCCTTCTCATGTTGCTTCTGACAAACTTCCTATGTCTCCCTCTTCTGATTTTAAGAGCTCATATGATAGGCTGGGCCCACCTAAATACTTAAAATAATCTCCCTATTTTAAGGTCAGCTGATTAGCAGCCTTAGTTTCCTTT
This sequence comes from Canis lupus familiaris, assembly GCF_011100685.1. Classification (NCBI taxonomy): domain Eukaryota; kingdom Metazoa; phylum Chordata; class Mammalia; order Carnivora; family Canidae; genus Canis; species Canis lupus. Next base: position 38,714,322 of record NC_049232.1, read on the forward strand.
TTGCCATGTAGCATAACATAGACAGTTTTTCCAAAAGTTAGGTTGTAGACATCTTGGGAAGGACAGAGCATTATTCTGCCTACCATACCCTGTCTGAAGGGCACAGCTCATTTTCATCAAACTGTTGCCATAGAAAAATCCAAATTTAATGTATATAGACTTTCTAATTTTTCCAGAGAAGCCAAACCAAAGGGCGCACGCACATGCACGCGCACGCACACACACACACACCATTTTTAATTCCTCCATTTTTAACTGAGCCCAACTAATTCAAACTTGTGAAAGCTTATTTTCAGGCTAAACATGTCTGTGCTGTGAACATAGCCTGGAGGTTGCCAGTACCCTCTGGTCAAATCTTCCATTTTCTGTATTCTCTGATCAGATATTGCACCACATTTCCCAGTGTAGTCAGCGTATTACGCAAAGTGTAATAATTTATTTTATTAGATTGCACTAACTAAAACCAGGTAATGATTTGGATGAAAGAGAAACATTTATTTTTTACTATTACAAAAAAGGAAGCTTATTGTAATAAAGGAGCAAGTAAGATTCTAAGGAAAGTATTTGCCTCATTACAAAATTTAGAAGCAGATTTAGAACTATAAATCCATGTCCTTATTATAAACAGAGGGGTTTTAAGTAGATACACACCAGGTCTCTTGAAGACCTAAAAGTTCTATGAATTTCTTACATACAAATCAAAAACAGCAGGCCCTCTGCCACCACTACTACCAGCTATAATAAACTCCCCTTACCTGAAATTCAAACATTTACAAATTTACTTCCTTTATCTTTGGAAGACTAGATGACCAAATTGCAAAGAAGTACAGCTTTTGCCAGTGATGTCTTGGAAAAATAACAAGTAAGAGGAAAGGTTCCCAGAGGACTGGTGATGAGAAAGGGTACCAGGCAACAGAGTGGACTGAAAGGTCTGATGCCAACTCTCAGGTCAGGATGTCGAAGTGAAGTGAAGTGAAGGAGACCCTACACGAGAGACAGCAGGATAGAAAGGAGTTAAAAACCCCTGAGCTATAAAATGTGAAAGGCATTTGGAAGGAGAACCAGACTAAGAAAAAAAAATCATGCATTTCAATATAACTATTATCTGTAACAAAGTAACTTTTGTTAAAATTGCCAGGTAGCCAGATCCTGAAAAGTTTCTGGCTAGCATGGGATGGTGACTGGTAATACTCAGTAATCGTCATTACTCATTTCAGATGTATAAGATGTTGTTGGTCTTTATAAAGGCTTTCATGGAATCACACTGATCATGATCCCTTAAACATTATTTAACTCATGAGTCTCAAATTCTTCAACTGGGAATTCTCACTTCAGGGGGGTTTTGCAGATTAACGCCAGTGGCCATTGTGGGAAACCTATGATAACTGCATAGGTGAGCATCTCTTAAGGAACTGGTTTGATATCCCCACTTATTACAAGGCATTATTCGTTGATTAAATCTGGATTGAATGCAGTTTGTTTAGTTTTAGATGTTGAAAGTGTGTGAAATGTGTAACACCTCATTGCTGTTTATTCTAATATTTTCATTAGTGGATGTCACTGCCTTATTCACCTTCTCTTGAGTTGAAATTTGGGGCCACTGTGGATATCACAGCTGGCTTCCTGAATAGTGACGTGGAGGTCCCCAGCAAGTCAGCCTGGCATACTTGGTCTCACAGCCTCTCTGCAAATAGCTACTTTCTTGAGATCTCCAATGAGACCAGCACTGGGGTGATGTTTAAGCTCTCTGTGTCTATCAGATGCTGATGGTAGTTTCGGGAGTATCCTTACTTCTTCTAATTATCCTGAAACCTTCACAGTTCTTCGATATAGAAGCAGTTGAGCTCCTTCTCAATAACAGATTTGATCCTTCTCCTTTTTCCTGTCCTTCTTTCTTTTCTTTAAATTTTTCCTTTCTGTTTTCTTAGTTCGTCAACGCCCGTCATAACATTTTTTCTTTGTTTTAGCAAAGCTGATACCACTGATCACTAACATTTATTCCAGCCTCACACTGCGCTGTGGAATCGCTCTAACAGTTTCACGTGCATGGATGTACTTATTCCTCTCTACAGCCACAGAAGTAGAAAACCAAGGCAAGAAGAGATTAAATAACTTGCCCAGTCCTCATGCATGTAACCCAGAATCTGTACCTGAGTGGTTCCCTAGCAGGACTCTGACATCACTAGTTGACACTTCAGAATCTCAATCCTTGCTATTTGGTAGTCTCCAAACCTGCCACCTGCTATGCCTGTTTTTGTTACAGCCCTGTACCCCAGCCATCCTTGACATGTCTCACTCTGCCTGGGGACACATGCAAGTGCACACTTCCTAGTATAGATTAACAGCTCCACAGTTAAAATCACAAGTCTTTGAAGTACGATTCATTTTCATTTTTTTTAAGGTTTTATTTATTTATTCATGAGAGACACAGAGAGAGAGCACGAGGCAGAGATATAGGCAGAGGAAGAAGCAGGCTTCATGCAGGGAGCCCGATGCGGGACTCGATCCCGGGACTCCAGGATCATGCCCTGAGCCAAAGGCAGATGCTTAACTGCTGAGCCACCCAGGCGTCCCACGATTCATTTTCAGTGGCCAGTAATGGCAATCAAGTGATATGTGTGACTCAATGTCAGAAGAATCAAAAGAAAATCCATTTGATTCATTTAATGAGTCAATAAATATTCACTAAGCCGGGGTTAATTAACATTTGCTAACTACTATAACAAATCAAACCACAAATAATGATGGCTAAAATATGATAGGTTATTTCTTATTCACATAAAGTCTAAGTAAATTAGTGCTCAAAAGGGATTTTGTAGGTTGAGTCAAGAAGTGGCATTCTTCTCACATCCCAGCAGCTAGAACTCGGTACCTTGCTTATGCCTTCCCAGCAAAGAGGCTGGGAAATGACCTAGCTGTGTGACCAGGAAGAAGAAAAGAGTTTGGTTAGTAGCAAATCAGTATCAGCCATGGATTGTAAAATGGAAGGCATCATGCTGTTAAAAACAAAATTCCTCTTAGCAGAGGCCTGGACTTGGGCCCTGAGAAAAAGTTACTTACAATGCTCTCTGTTCTTGGCTGCACTCAAAAAACAAACCTTCCATCTCCTCTGGCTCCTCTCTCAATCACCTTTATACTGGGCCAAAGATATTTTTCAGGCACATATGTTCAGATTTTTTTCCCATTGGGTTTTGATTTTACCCAGAGTCACACATGCAGGAAAGAGGCATGAGCCAGAGCCCAGATTATACACAGGAATGTATTTCTGAGCATTTGCTCCTGGGCTGCTCATTTGTCCATGCCTGTCTCATCCTTCAGGGTAAGGACAGTGCCTGGATGCCCAAACACCTTTGCTGTAAGGGCATCATGATGCAACACATTGTTGGATACTGACACACAAGGTTTAGCTACGCCTCACGTTCACCCTTTGGACAAGGGCTGCCCTCGCTGACCAATAGTGAGGCTCTATTTCCCCTGTTCCACGTTACTTCTAACAGGAACCATAATCCAATAGCTAAGGGGTATGAGGTCTGAACTGAACAAAAACGATTCTCTTAATGCTTCTATTTCTGGGTACAACTCTCTCAGCCTGGCTCGATTCCTTATATTAGTCCCAATAAATGGAAACACTTTCCTCTGTTTCCATTTCTTTGTTTTTCTTAGGCATATAAAATGAGGCATAACCTCCTTCTGTATAGCTCTTACTCATCTGTAACACAAATTCATAGATTAAATGAAATAATCACCTATAAACCCTATCAGTTCACATCAGGTAGCAGCACACATGCAATCTGCAGGCTGAGCTGACTTGCAGAAGAGAATAGCCACCAGGAGTGCATGCCCACAGGCCTGACAGCCCAGGTATGGCTCACACTGCAGAGGCCCTGCTATCACAGCCTACTCTTGAGGCCCAGCCCACTCTTGTGGTACTTACAGCATGCCATTACCTTTTGTGTTTTTTTAGCACTGCCTCAGCACAAGCATATAATTTATCACTTCACTCTCTCTCTACATCTCTATTTTTTTCTTCTTAGGTAACCTCCATAATTAAAGTCAGACTCATTAATGTGACTCTAATCAGACACAAACCTAGGCATGGCATCATATAGCAGCATTCACTTATTAAGTCATCATCCAAGTGTTCTATAATAGGCTCATATTTTTGTTGTTATTGTTGTTGTTGTTAGTTGACCATTAAAATCAGAGCTCCAACTTGAAATCTCAAATAGAGAACTAGTAGTGTTCTCTCAGAAGAAATCTTCCAACTCACCAGGAATCAGAGAAATCAGTTACAGAAAAACTAAAAGGGTGTAATTTGTTGATAATCAAACCTGGCTGTGTATCAGAATTACCTAAGAACTTGTTTAAAATAGAGATTGTAGCTTCCATCCCAGAACAGACGACTCTATCAGGAGTCTGAACTTTGTCCTGGAGAAGCCTCTGCTTCTGCATACTGGCATGGGATGGTTACATACACAGGATGAAACCATCTTCTTGGCAACCATGAAGGAGCAAATCAAAAGGCACTTGAAACTCTCACATGGCTGACTTGTTCTTGGGACAGGGAGAACCTTCATGTCCCAAGTCAAAGTTGTGACCCTGTGTACTGGTTTTAAACCACCTGAGATTCAAATGTAGTAGATCCAGAATGGGACTCAAGAATAGATACAAGTTTTCTCTAATCTATAGAAGAGGTTGAGTGGTTAAAAAGCATTCTTTTCACTGTATATTTCCATTGATTATAAATACTTGGGTAACTTTGTGATTTGTCTTAACAATGGATCATGAAGGTAATGAGAAACATACAAGTAGCCTATGCTAACGACAGCCCTTCCAGTGATAGGACAAAAGGCCATTACTTTTGAGCAAAAGCTCAATATAATTAATTAAGAGCTGGATTTAATTCAATGACATTTGAATTTTATAGCTATACACTTGCAGCTATAAAAACCACCTTTATTATTATTAAAATTCCTATAGGAAAAATAACCTAGTAATTGTGAGTCTGAAACTCTCTGGTCCCTAACCTACTTTTCTGCATTGGCACAGTTGTTTTTATTACACAGTGAGGCAATGTGTAGTAGAGCAGGACAGATTATGTTTTTAATAAGTACCCTGGGAGTTCTGAGGCAGCCAGTCCACAGGCAATGATTTGAGATCCCCTATAACAAGCACTGGACTTCAGGTAAAAAATCTAGGGTCAAGTTTAGCCCTACTCAGTGTAGTTCTGTGGCTTTGGACAATCCATGAAGCCTCTCTGAACCCAAGTTTCTTGATTGCATAAAAGAAATATTTTACCTGCCTTGTTATGAGAGCAAAACCAAATTCAGATAATACACGTAGCACACCATATGCACACATATTTTCACTTACTAGATATTTATTGAGGGCCTACCATCTGCCAGGACTAGGTAGTAGGAATGAAAAAGAGGACAAGAGAGATGTGATCTTTTATGGAGGCTACGTGATGAGGGATGGGGGGACAGAAAATACACAAATGAATTATAAATTCTGATAATTCTTTGCTTATAAAGAAAATTAAGTTGGTGGTGAGATACGTAATGATTGGCCAGGGATAAGGGGATATGTGCTTTAGATGGAGTGGTTAGGAAAGGCCTCACTAGGAGGTATTACTTGTACTGAGCAACCACAGGAAGACAGTGATGTAGAAGTCTATAGCTGGAGGATGGCAGGGGAAGGGAAGAGCCATGGTAAATGAGCTGATGTTTTAGAGGAAGGGAAAAGAGACCAGTGTGACTGGAGCAGTGATAGACAGGGACTGTGTCCTCAGTGAGGTAGAAGAGGTTGACAGATGATCATATAGGGGACACAGATGGTCAAGAGCTTAAAATTTTGTTCTAATTGTACTGATAACACACTAGATAATTGAACCCAAGCAGTTAGATGGATGATCTTATTTGTGTTTGAGAAGGATCACTCCAGCTGACACAAGTAGTGAAAGACAAGTGGAAGTGAGACCAATTAGGCTCTGCAGCAGTGCAGCCAGAGAAGGTAGCAGCTTCAGATCCTAGTGACAGAGGGGATCACAGGATTAGATTTAGGGTATATTTACCAGTTAGAGCTGGAGAGCTTCCTGCCAGTAGGGAGGTAAGGTATAAACCCAAGATTTATCAGTGTCATTGCAGCGGTGTCCCTCTATTATCACCCTGCATTACTCTCAGAAACCGTAGTACAAAGTCATTCATCTTCACATCAAGTTATACATAGTCTCAAATATACGGAATATAGGTGAAATAAGGGGAAGATCCCTAAACAGTCAAAACAGATATGGAGAACCTGTGCACATCGTCAAACCTCACTCAAGTTTCTGCCTTTGACCATAGTTTTAATGAGCCTAATAACGTAGAGCACAGTTAAAAGGGGAGAGGAGAAGAAAGAGGGACAGCTTGTAACAGGAGGCTGTGTGACAGTGCAAGCAGGAGTAATGGATAAATAGATGAGGGATAAAACAAAAAGTAGAAAGTAGAAAAAACAGGTTAAAGGGTTGAATTGAATTATGGTCTTCTTCACAGTTAATGAAGGCAGAGAAGAATGAAAACCATCACAGAGTGTCTTATATAAAATGGTTAAAACAAAATCCATTTGCCTTACAAAGAATTAAGTACAAGGTATATAAAAATGATTTCATGTGGACCCTTATTTCCCCAGGGTGCTCAATAAATGATTCTTTTCATTGTATTTTCTGGTCATGTATACAAAGTGCTGGATTTTTCTCCCCAGCTGATAAAGGTCTATTAAAATGTAATGTATACAGAACTTCTACTCCTGGGAGGATGGCATAGACCCACTTTTCCCCATCCTTCTTGCTAAATACAACTAAAATCCACAGAGATTACACATGAAACAACCTGAAGAAGACTAAAAAGTGGAGAAGAGAGCTAGAGGCTTTGGGAACTGAGTAACAACACAACTGTTCCTTCCTCAGGTTTTCTTTTAGCCTTTCAGTTCCCAAACTTGTAGCTGAAGAAGCCAGCCATCAGGAAAGGTAATAAGAACACGTACAAAAGAATGTTTCAACTAGAGACTGCTCTTGCTAACCAAGGACCAGGAAAGGAGTGGCCTAACAAGACAGAAAACTTTTGGGAAGCTCTACTTCAAAACGATATACTGTAGTCCATCGCCACCCACACCAGCAAAAGCTGCATGGGGAACCTAGACGCCACCTCATCAGACTGAAATGATGTTCTGCAGTACCCCCACAGACCTGGTGTCAGAGAAGACAGATTTCATCCTCACCCTGCTGCACCCTCCTTACCCTTTTCTCTGGGGTGGTGTTACAGAAGGCCCCTCGGAGGGTCAGGACTTTCACCTACCACCCAGTAGCCATAAGGTGCCTCCCATGGTGGGATCACTAGAGACTGTGTGGGGAGCCAGAAGTCCCACCCCTGCTTGGCAGTAATGAGGAGCCCCTCCACTTGAGTAACAGAGGAGGCCAGGTGGAGAATCTACGTCCACTGGGCGGTAATAAGTTGGCCCATCCCTGCTCCCCCACCTTAGCTGTTGCAGAGTAAGCCAGCTAAAACAGTAGGCTTAAATAAGATCCAGATTTGCATAACATACTCTGAAAATGTCCAGATTTCAATTGAAAATCACTCAGCATACCCCAAACCCACTTTCACCACTCTTACTCCACATTCTTATTCAGTTTCAGCACTCTTACTTGGTGCTGGAAGTTCTATCCAGTGAAATAATGCAAGAAAAGGAAATGACAGGCATACAGATCAGAATGGAAGAAATAAAACTATTTGCAGATGAAATGATCACCTACTTAGAAAATACCAAAAAATCCACCCACAAAAAGTCCTAAAACTAGCATCTAAGTTCAACAAGGCCACAGTTTATACAAAAATCAACTGCATATCTATATGCTATCACTGAACACTGATATTGAAAATACAATATAATTTGCCATCCCTCAATAAAATCAAAATAGATATAAACCTAACAAAATGCGTACAGAACTTATATGTTAAAAATCACAAAACTCTGCTGAAAGACATTAAGGGAGAGCTAAATCAATAGACATACAGTATTCATGAATTGGAATATTCAACACAGTTAAAAAGTACTAATTCTCCCCAAATTGATATAGTAGTTTAATTCCTATCAAAATCCCAGCAAGATTTTATATGGTTGTAAATAAGATTATTGGAAACCTACGTTGCGCAAAGAAACTAGAATAGCAAAGAAGAATAAAGTGGAAAGAATTAACCTACCCAATTGTAAGATTAATTATATAGTTAAAATAATTTAGACTGGGACACCTGGGTGGCTCAGCGGTTGAGCATCTGCCTTTGGCTCAGGGTGTGATCCTGTAGTCCAGGGATCAAGTCCCACATCAGGCTCCCTGCATGGAGCCTGCTTCTGTCTCTGCCTGTGTCTCTGCCTCTCTCTCTCTCTCTCTCTCTCTCTCTCTCTCATAAACAAAATCTTTTTAAAAAATAAAATAATTAAGACTATATGGTATTGGTAGATGGATAAATGCACAAAACAGTAGAACAGAAGAGAGAACTAGAAACAGATCCATAAAAATATGCCCAACCTATTTTGACAAAGGTACAAAACAATATGATGGAAGAAAGATAGCTTGGTGGAGTAACTACACTCATAGGCCAAAAAATGGAGTTTGACTGAAGCCTCACACCTGTACAAAAATTAACTCAAAATGCATCAAAGGCTTCAATGTAAAATGTAAAACTATAAAACTTTTACCAAAAAGGAATAGGAAAATCTTCATGATCTAGGTCTAGATAAATAGTTTTTAGACTTATTATCAAAAGCAAGATCCATGAAAGGAAAACTTAATAAATGAGACTTTATCAGAGTTAAGAATACCATTGTTCTGTGAAAGATCCTGTTTAAGATGATGAAAAGCTACAGAAGTGGGAGAAAATTTTTGCAAACCATATATCTGACAAAGGACTAATATCTAGAATATAAAGAATTCTCAAAACCCAACAAAAAATAATAATCCAATTAGAAAATCCTCAAAGGACATGAAGAGACATTTCAACCAAGAGGATATAAAGATGGCAAATAAGCACATGAAAAACTATCCAACATCAGTAGCCATTAGGGAAATGAGAACTCAAACCACAGTGAGGTATCGCTATACACCTATCAGCATGGCTAAAATTAAAACTAATGACAACACCAAATGCTGGCAAGGATGAAGAGAAACTGGATTGTACATATATTACTGATAAGAATGTGAAGTGATACAACCACTCTGGAAAACAGTTCAGTTTCTTAAAAAATTAAACATGCAACTACAATATGACCTAGCAGTGGCACTCCTGGGCAATTATCCCAGAAGAATGAAGACTTATGTTCACACAAAGACTTGTACAAAAAATGTTTGTAGCAGTTTTATTTGAATAGATACAATCTGGAAACAACCCAGATATCCTTCAATCAATGAATGGCTAAAGAAACTATGATCAATCTGTACCATGGAATACTATTCAGCAATAAAAAGAAACAAACTATTGATAGACACAACCATGGTAGCATGAGTGACCCCAAAGAATCTCCAGAGAGCTATTGATTGGAAAAAATATTTTAAAAATATTACAGTATTATATGATTCCATTTTTATAATGTTCTTAAAATGACAAAAGTATAGAAATCAAGAAGAGATTAATGGTTGTCAAAGGATTAAGGCAGCGTTGGGGACAGCATTTGGGCTCCTGTAGTGGTGGAAATATTCTGTAGTTTAACTTTATCAGTGTCAGTGTCCTAATAATGATACCATAGTTTTTAAGATGTTACCATTAGGGGGATCTAGGTAGAGAGCACACGGGATTGCTCTGTGTTATTTCTTAAAACACATGTGAAGCTATAATTATCTCAAAGTAAAAAAATTAATTAAAAAAATAAGCCGGGGGTAGCCTGGGTGGCTCAGCGGTTTAGCACCGCCTTCAGCCCAGGGCATGATCCTGGAGACCCAGGATCGAGTTCCGCATCAGGCTCCCTGCATGGAGCCTGCTTCTCTTTTTTTTTTTTTTTTTTTAAGATTTTATTTATTTGAGAGAGAGAGAAAGAGCACAAGCAGGGGGAGAAGCAGGCTCCATGCAGAGAGCCCGATGTGGGACTCGATCCAGGGTCTCCAGGATCACACCCTGGGCTGCAGGTGGCACTAAACCGCTGCGCCACCGGGGCTGCCCTGGAGCCTGCTTCTCCCTCTGCCTGTGTCTCTGCCTGCCTCTCTCTCTCTCTCTCTCTCTCTCTCGAATAAATAAATAAAATCTTTAAAAATAATAATAATAAGCTGGGGTGCTTGGCTGGCTCAGTGGAGCATGTGCTTCTTGACCTCAGAGTTGTGAGTTTGAATTCCATGGTGGGTATAGAGACTATTTAAAAATAAAATCTTTTAGGGCAGCCCAGGTGGCTCAGCAGTTTGGTGCCTGCCTTCAGCCTGTGGCATGATCCTAGAGACCTGGGATAGAGTCCCACGTCCGGCTCCTTGCCTCAAGCCTGTTTCTCCCTCTGCCGGTGTCTCTGCCTCTGTGTGTGTGTGTGTGTGTGTGTGTGTGTGTGTGTGTGTGTCTTTCATGAATGGATGAATAAAACTTCTTATTTTTATTTTTTTAAAGATTTATTTACTTATTTTTATTTATGATAGGCATAGAGAGAGAGAGAGAGAGGCAGAGACACAGGAGGAGGGAGAAGCAGGCTCCATGCAGGGAGCCCAACGCGGGATTCGATCCCGAGACTCCGGGATCGCGCCCTGGGCCAAAGGCAGGCGCCAAACCGCTGAGCCACCGAGGGATCCCCAATAAAATCTTTTTTAAAAAAATAAAAATAAATAAATAAAATCTTTTAAAAAATAAGCCCTTAAAAATAGGAGATATAATGTCATTTGTAAATGTAATGATAAAATGCACAAATCATCCCAGCTTGTTATATACTATGCTCATCCTCAGATTCTTCAATATGTGTTCTTTTCCTGACAATTCTATGGTGGATGAGTGGGTAGGTGGATGATTTCTATATCATGCAGTTAACAATTTTTTCAAAGGAAAACATGGTTAGTGGGAAAAGCCTGGGTATACCAGTTGTTCATTGTGGGTCATCCCATGGTTCAAGGGAACACCTCATGCCCACAGCCACCATCTAGTAAAATCTCACATTCCTTCTCACCTTCAGGAAAACCACTAGTGAAGACATCACGAGCGACTGTGATCAACACCGAGGAGCCTGCAATCACAGTTGATGTGGGAAGCACCATCAAAACAGTGCAAGGAGTGAATGTGACAATTAACTGCCAAGTTGCAGGTGAGAAATATATTCATGTGTTAATTCATCTGTTCAAATATTAATGGAGCCTTGTATCAAGCTGGGGGATACAAAGATAAATATAGATTCTATTCTCCGGGACTCAGGGGTAGTAGGAAAGCTAACCCAAGAATTTCAGTCACCCTGAAAATGGACAGTGCTACAGAAGTTTAGAGGAAAGATAAATTCTGGCTGGGACAGAGGTGGTTTCTTATTTCAGCCTTGCATACTACAGGTGCAAAGGTGGAAGCAAAGCGTGTTCCAAATAGACAAAAGAATGTGAAAAATTCATGGAAGTAGGAAAACCTCAAGACTGTAAGCGAATAGTATGTGCTTTGGTCTGGCAGGAGCCCAGAGTATAGAAATGGTGTGGAGGGGCTTAAACTTTAGTAAGGTGTGTTGCAACTGTGGCATGAAAGACCTTAAACGCTTGGCCAAGGAGTTCAGAAAAAGGCAGAAAGAGAGTGACACTGAGGAGCCATCCTTCCAGAAGAGCGAGCCAATAGCAATATGTAAAATGGATTGAAAATAGGAAATACTGGGACAGAGAGACCAGTTAAGAAGTTATAGTAGTTGGGACACCTTCCTGGTTCAGTGGGTAGAACATTTTATGTTCTTGAGCTTAAGGTTATGAGCTCAAGCCCCGTGTTGGGTGTAGAGATTACTTAAAAATAAAATCTTAAAAAAAAAAAAAAAAAACCTGTCATAGTAGTTTAGAGAAGAGATAATGAAGGACCAAACTCAGGTCAATGGTAATGGAAAGGTAAAGGGTAGAGTAACATCAGAGAGATGACAGAGATAGGACCAACAGGAATCTGGAGCTTCTTCTCATCAGAAGTGGGTAGGAGTCATTAACAAAAGCAGCCAGTGCTATTAGGAGTTGTGATATAGGAATGCTTCCCAGTTGGCCTTGCAAACTCAGAGGCCTACAGGGAACAGAAAGGGAAGTGGGGAAGGAGTAGACAAAAGGGGGTGGTAGTATGCTCTTTAAAAGGGTATTTACCGGGGATCCCTGGGTGGCTCAGTGGTTTAGGGCCTGCCTTTGGCCCAGGGCATGATCCTGGAGTCCCGGGATCGAGTCCCACATCAGGCTCCCTGCATGGAGCCTGCTTCTCCCTCTGCCTGTGTCTCTGCCTCTCTCTCTCTCTCTCTCTGTGTGTGTCTCTCATGAATAAATAAATAAAATCTTAAAAATAAATAAATAAAAATAAGAAGGTATTTACCTTCAATTAAAAAGCAAAAAGTCATCAACACAGAGCCAAACAAAGCCCAGGGGCTAAATCTCCCTTCCTATGGACCACTAATGGGTGCCATCTACCCTAAGGGTCTTCATTTTCACAGTGCAAAGAAATGAATGGCTATTGTGCCAGGGCCCATCTACAATCCCTTGATTGCTGTCCTTATCAGCTATACCCTCCTGTGGCACACCCACAGCTGGTTTCCCTGATTATACCCAGTGGACAGACAGTGGCACCCCTGCTTTGGGACTTTCTTTTATCTTAAATCTCTGCTTGTGATTTATAGGTCACATAACTCAGTTTAGAATAAATAGGAGGAAGATCTTAATCTAAAGCACGCTGTTTCCAAAGAATTGCCAGTCTGGTTTTCTCTGAAATATCCTGGTAGCTCCAGGAAATCAGAACCATAAATCTCTCTCTGTCATCATACATTAGCTTCTTTCTGTAAAGCTTCCCTTGGCCTGCGTATCCACCCTCATCAGTGAAACCTGCCACACCAGATCCCTTCAGGCCCTGCCCTCGCAGATAATGAGTCAGACAAACCCTCAGACAGGGCTTCCCTCGAAGGAACTGCCCTTTGTGCAGGGACTGCTGGTACAGGTAAGGCGTCTTGTGCAGAACCATCCTTCCCCACCCAATCACTGTGAACACACGCCTCAGAGACCAGACACTGCCTGGAGGTATAACAGACCATGCCAGATCTCTTCCTTAGTGCTGAGATTGGTAGGAGGAAAAGAATGGGGAGCAAGAGGCAGAGCAAGGAAGTGGGCACTTAAATTAGGAGATTGAGAGACCCAGAATCCAGGTGAGAAAGTGTCTACCATGGGAAACCAAGGACACTAAAACTCGCTTTGGCCAAGTTCTTTCATGCCATTTGGTGCCCTGTCTTCTTGACTTCATCCAGAGACTTGCTCTTGGTGATTGCTTCGTGAGATCTCAGGTTGTCGTGCCCAGTTTTTGGCCTGGCCATGCACAGTACAGTTTTTATTTTTATTTTTTTTTTTCATAGAATCATTGGTGTTAATCATGGCTAACTGAAATACATCTGGGTGTCTTTGTCATTATGCCTTTTGTTAAATAAGACATTTATTCAAAATGGTGGACAAGAGTCTGCTTTTGATTACACAGTAGGTCATGAATTTGCTGAACAAAGAAATCATCCTTGAGCTACGTCTCCCGTCAAAATACTGAGTGTTGTAACGCTCAATGGCAGTAGGAATTACTTTTACAAATACAACTGGCTCATTGCTCTCTTTTGGTGTAATTTTACTGGCTATTTTATAGTCTATATTAAGCATATTACATAATTTATGTAGAGTAACTTATGTACTTATACATTTGAGTTGCTAGCTATTTCTCATTAAATAACTCTTTGTACATAGGTGCTTTCAACTTGTAATATGCAGCCTCACAAATTCTTCCCAACCCTTAAACATAACAAATATTAAGCCATGAGTATGATGAGCATTCTTTTTGAAAGGTGATCCAATCCAGTCACTCCCATACTTTTTCTCTATTTGAGAAGAGTTCAAAAGGCCTAGTAGGAGATAAAGGGTTAGAGGAGGAGGGAGTATTTCAGTCATTGGGACCAGTATGTACAAAGGGCCTGAGGTAGCAAGAGCAGGCTGCCTCTAAAGGAGTAAAATGGCTGGGGTGGCAGTAGTATAGATAGCAGAGAAGAAAGTAGCATGACATGTGGCTGGAGTGTGGAGGAGAGCAGACAAGGGCTAGATCTTGCATACTCTCATAGATTATGGTACAATTTGACATTTTGTTCTAAGAGCAAAGGAAGCTTTTGGAAGGAAGCTTTGGAAGGAGATAAAATTATCAGGACTGGTGATGTAGAAATAGTTGATCAGTGACAGGCAGTATATTCATTGGCATAGGCTAGACTATGGTAATAAGTAGACCCCCAAATATGTCATGGATCAAACACAATAGAAGTTTATTATTGTTTACCTGAGAGTCCAAAGAGCTGGCTGCCCCACACAGTCAGGGTCACAGAATGCTTGTGGATCTATTATTTAAAACTCGTGCCCTCCAAATTCTCCTCAAGGGTTATCTCTAACTTGTCAACCAGAAGAGGGGAAAGATAAAGCTTGGAGGATGGTTGGGAAGGTTTTTAAGGGCCACACCTGGAAGCAACACACACTTCAGAAAAGGTCAGAAAATGCTATACTGTTGTTCCTGAACTGTCAGAGTCTTACTTTCTACTTTGAAAATTAACCTTTCTGCTATAGCTGTAACACCATGATTATTGTTAGGAGGGGTTTCTCACTTACCACTTCTCACTGTCCCTCTTGATCACATGGTCACTCCCCACTATAAGGGATACTGAGCAATGTAGCCTAGATGGGCACCCAGGAAAAAGAAGGAAACAGGTTTGGTGGTGAACAGCTATCAGTATCTGCCCCATTCAGTATGGGGAAATGTGGAAAGCTGAAAACATCCTTTCCAGACTTCCATGGTTCTTTAGAATAATTGCCAAAGCTGACATTTAAGTTACTATAGTCTTTTCTCGCACCAAGCCATCGAAGACACTTCTAAAGTGCATCATGTCAAGGTGCACAAGATACTGCACCTTGAAATGCTGCCAGGCTTCCAGGATGCAAGCAGCCTTCCAAATATAACAAGCAGGCTGGTTAGCAAGAGTATCCTGTCTGGGATTTTAAAAAAGAATATTATAGCATCACCCTACCTGGTCGCTCCATGGAGATTAAAGGCACTAATCCCTACAATCCTATCAAGTTACAACCCATTACGACCAGACTCATTTATTGATCCTTTCAAGCAATATAGAGAGCATTGTGTTGTTGATAAGATATGCCACCAAGGGGGAAAAGTAAAAACAGAGTTTTTTCCTCCCCTGTTTTAGACACAAATCATACCAGGGAGTCCAGAGTGTGGAGCCTATCCAAGTAACTTGTCAACAGCACAGTTTTGGACTTTGGTAGAGTATATTTTCTGACATTTCTTTCAGTAAAATGTGTGGTCACATCACAACAGCCTAAAAAAAAAAAAAAAAAAAAAAAAAACCCCACCCACACCCTGACCAGCTTCTCAACAAGAAAAGAACTAACAAAGCCAGCACATATGGGTTCTAGAAACCCCTCCTAACAATAATCATGGTGTTACAGCTATAGCAGAAAGGTTAATTTTCAAAGTAGAAAGTAAGACTCTGACAGTTCAGAAACAACAGTATAGCATTTTCTGACCTTTTCTGAAGAGGCAGTTGGGTACAATGGCAGGCAGTGTGGGGCACAGGTTAGGATGGAGATCCATGGCATATGAGTTTGGATCTCCACCCTGCCGTTTGTAGGTCACTGATTTGGCCATGGAATGAGGAGTAGGGAGAGACAGAGGCTCTGTCCCCTTCACCAGTCCAGGATCCAAACTAACATCACTTTAGACAGATTTTTTTAATCTCTTTGAAAAATGTAATTATCTTTATAAAATGTTTGGCTTATAACAGAATGTTCTTTCTCCTTTCCTGACATGCTCAGGATATTTTGCACAGCTCCTGACTTGTGTGCTCCCTGGGTTCAGGTACTCTAATGTCAACATTGGGCATGGGTATCTGCTACCTTTTCAAGGGACTCTGTCTTAAATAGTGGCTGGTGATGTTTTCTAAAGGCTCATTATCATCTCTTGAGAGAAAAAGAAAAAAGAGCTCTCTGAGGCTTCGCTGCTTTTTCCTCTATCTTTTCTCTATGTTTATAAGATGTCAGAGTCTGTCAGGAAAGGGACTAAAACTATTCTGAAGCACCTTGTTGGTGTTATCCTCTGCCCACAGTCCCAAGCAGGAAGCCCCCAAAATGTGACACCAGACACAACTCCTTCATCAGCGAATTTTGATGCAGGTCCCTGCTTGAGTGAGCCTGACAAATGTTTGCTAATAAATATATTAAAGAATGAGTCCTACATAATTTCTCTGCCTTTGGCACTGCCATCATTTCTCTGATTTTAGCTGTACAGAGACTGGAGGCAATGTCCTTCTACCCTCTGCTCTCCTGAACGTTTGCATTTCTCCCATGAGCCCCCCCACCCCGCTCCTGGAAAATTCAGTCCTTTTGTAAGCACCCTGTCTTACCGTGGCAAACACTCCTATTTCATGGGGGACATGAGGCAGAGTGATTAAGAGAACAGAAGAGGCTGGGACCCACTTCCTGGGAAATGGCTCCAAGTCTCTCTCAGGGCCTGGGTTCTCTCCCTCCACCTCTTGTTTCTCACCTTCCCACCCCCACCCCCACCCCCCCATTTCCTCTCTTCTCCTACATGTCTCTGCCTCTGGCTATCATGCAGGACCATGGGCCCTTCCAGAGAAGGACACGCTGGGAGCAGCAGGAAATCTTGCTGCAGAAATGTCCATGTTGCGAGATCCTCACAGGTGTTGGTGCTGGAGACGCACACACCACCCCCTCAGCACAGTGGTGGACAGTGTTAGATTAGATCCCCTGTTTGCTTAGTGGAACCGAAGACCCATTTAGTCCAACTCCCTTACTCTACCTCTCTTGCTCTAGAACAGCCCTCAGTCCCACTGGGGACTGTGTGCTCACTGCCCACAGCACTCTTCCAAAGATTGAGCCAACATACATGCTGCACATGAGTGACTCATAGCAAGGGAAATACTTGTGGAAAATAATTTGTAGAACCTCGCTTTTCCTTGTGCTTTCAGGAGAGAAATGGCAGGGAGTGTTTTCTTCAGCTGACCTTTCAGAGACTGTCTCTTGAATGCTGTGGATTTCTTTTTTTTACATAAAAATTAAGCTCATGTTCCTAAGTCCAAGCTGGCATGGCCAGGCATGTGATGCTCTTGCTCTCCCTAGTGGTGCTGCAATGAAAAATCAGCTCTCTGCCTCTTACCTGCATCTTTTGTCCAGGTATATTCAGAGGCTGTGCCAACCTGGGCCTCCTCCTGCATTTGAGCAACAGGTGTCCTGAGACATGCCTCTCCCCGATGTGACAAGCACGCAGTATCCAAGTCTTCACCCCGTTCAGTAGCCCTGCCTCCTCCTTCCAGCCAGTTTAGTGATCCTTAGTGATTCTCATTAAATTATTGGTAATTGGAATAAAAGAGAAAACTGGAGAGTCACTCCTCTATTCTTTATAATAGGGAGGAAGGCCCTACAGATTGGCCAAGCACTTTCACCACCCCGTTGCACCACTGTTCTAGGCCTGCCCGAGGCAGCAGAGCAGCCAGGAAACCAGTGAATTCCCAGAATGCAGTTCGTCTTTAGTGAAGGAGTGTGAAACCACCTTCCCACCTCCACCCCACTTTCTCCTACTGGGAGCTCAGGAGGAGCAAGTGCCCAGGGGGGCATAATAACTGCTACTGAGCTGGGTGTTACGGAGTAGACTGCTGGTAAATTCAGTTCATCAGATTCAAAGAAAAGGAACAGATACACAGGTAATCCCTTGAAGATGTCTCCAGTAGGAGACCAGTATCCTCTATCCTCACCAGCAGGCTCTATCCTCACCAGCAGGCTGCCCATTAAAGGCAACACTGCCCTTGCCCCAAGGACAGAATCTAGCCCCAGTTCAGAAAAGCACAGGACCAAAGGCCAAGCCCTTTGACTCTTCCAGCCTTGACCCCCATTTGCCAGGATTTGATATTATAAACATACCCTGGATACACACCCAAGAGCTCTGAGTAAACTTTTTGAGCTAGACCAGCAGGCTGGGTGGTACGAGGAATGGAGCTTTCTGCTCCCCAGAGACCTGTGAATTGATGCCACAGATTTTCTGTCTCCTAACTCACTCAGAGCTCAGCCTGCTACAGAGCCTCCTATGCAGACTCTCTTAGAAGGCTTGTTCTGAACCGGGGCTTGTTTACCAGCATGGCAACCACAGGGAAACCTAAAGGATTAAGGCTGTCCCCTTGTCTTAGCCTACTGAGGCTGCTATTACAAATTATCCATGGACTAGGTGGCTTAAATGTCTGAAATGTATTTCTCATCTTACTGGAGGCTGAGAAGTCCGAGCTCAATGCAGGTCCTGCTGAGAGCTCTTTTCCTGGATTGCAGCCAGTCATGTGTACTGACTGAGAGAGAGAGAGAGAGAGAGAGAGAGAGAAAGAGAGGAGAAGGGGAGGAGAGAGGGGAGAGAGGAGAGAGGAGAGGGCGCACTAGCTTTCTGGTCTCTTCTTACGAGGGCACTGATCCCATCATGACAACCCCGCCTTCATGACCTTACCTAAACCTAATTACCTCCAAATACTGTACCATTAGAGGTGGTTAGCACTTCAACACAGGAGTTTGGGGAGGAACACATTCAAGCAGTGACACCCCTAGAGGACAGAGCCCAGCTTCCAAAGACAGATACTCAGTCCTAACTCTGCGCACCCTTCCCAGCTCTCTCCCACAGACAACAAAGATGGACTGAGGAAAGAGCCGACTACTTTCTTTTTGTCTCTTTCTTTTGTCTCTTTTTCTGTGGTGCTACTGACCACAGCTCTCTGTTCTCTCGTTCTAAGAAAGCACAAAGGCTCCAAAAAATACAGGCATGTTCTCTATGTATCATGTCAATTCTGGTATGGTTCCAGCAGCTTTCATTTGTCTAGTTCATACTAGACAAGATACTAATAGTTTGTAGCTTTTAACTTTTTACTAAAGTGTAATATCTGTATAGAAAAGGATACATATCATAAAGGTGCCAAGCCCCCCCAAACCAGCCCTCGGGTCAAGAACCAGAGAATTACCAGAGACCAAGAGCCTCATCCCCACCTACTGACAACTCCTCCCTGTTTGTCCTTCCCTCTCACAGGAGTCACCTTCCTGGCTGCTAACAGCACAGATTGATGTTCTCTTATCAGTTTTTGTTTTTCACTTACAGAAATGAGATCATACAGAATGTAGTCTTTTGTGTCTAGCTTTTCTTAGTGCTTATTTCATGTGGTTGTCAGGTTCTTAGGCTTATCCAAGCTTTCTCCAAAGAACTTGGGTACTTTCCTTCCACCTTGGCAAGTGCCCTTTACCAGTTGCCCCCTTCCTGTGCTGTGAATTGGCCTCTCTTCCTACCTCATCAGTGTGAGTTTTAAAAGGTAAAAGACCTCCAGACAACAGAGACGTCACAGGCATTATTTAGTGTGGCCAGAGGATGGTGGAGATGCCCAGGCAGATGCTTCCTGGAGAGGAGCCCCGGGGACGGTCCGCCGAGTGGCTCTAACTCTCCAGAGTCACCTGAATGTGTTTAGCTGATGAGTTTATATAAAAAAATATATGTATATATTTTTTTCCTTCCTAGGTGTGCCTGAAGCCGAAGTCACTTGGTTCAGGAATAAAAGCAAACTGGGCTCGCCTCACCATGTGCATGAGGGCTCCTTGCTGCTCACAGATGTGTCCCCCTCTGATCAGGGCCTGTACTCCTGCAGGGCAGCCAATCTGCATGGAGAGCTGACCGAGAACACGCAGCTGCTGCTCCTAGGTAAACAGCTCGAGGGCCACTGCCCAACCCACACTCCACTTCCCTTTTCCCCTAATCCAGTGAAGTACACAAAAGCAATATCCCTTCCCTTCTTCCCACATGAGGGCCTTCCAGTAGGAAAAACACAAACTTGGGGGCCGGGCAGATGTCATTTTGAACACCGGCTCTAATGTTTATTCACCACGTGACCTTGGGCGACTCACTTAGCTTTACTAAGCCCTAGAAGCTGGCCTTGATGTGGACGCATGACAAGGATCCCCTATCTAAGGGGAGGCAGTTGTTAGAGCTAAAGAAGTTATTTTTAATTCCTTCTGTGTTAGGGACTTCTTTGAAAATCAGATGAAAGTTATAGATCATCCCCCTCCAGAAAAACTCATACATACAAAATTTTTCATATAATTTCATAAAGTTCATAGTCCAGCCCACCTAAAGTCTACACAGGCAATTGAATTTAAAATTAAATTCAAAAAAATAATAAAAATAAAAATCCACACAGGCACTCCCCTGACTTAGTCCATTCAGGCTGCTAAAACAAATACCACAAACTGGGTAGCTTATAACAAGAGAATTTTATTTCTCGCAACTCTCAGGGCTAGAAGTCCAGGATCAGGATGCCAACATGGCCAGTTCTGGTAAAGCCCCTATTCTGGGTGCAGACTGCTGGCTTCTTGCTGTGTCTTCCCATAGCAGAAGGAACAAGCCAGCTCCCTGGGGTCTCATTTATTGGGCACTGATTGCAATCGTGAAGGCTCTGCTTCATCTCCCAAAGGCCCCATCACCTTGGGGGGTTAGGACTTCACATATAAATTTGAAGGGACATAAACATTCAAAATATAGTACCCTCAAATATAAGAACCCTTGACTAAAGAGTCCAACGCAATTCTTGGCATAACATAGATTTTAGAAATAACAACCACTGGGACACCATCCAGTATTCAGTGTTGCCCAGTGCTGGACTCAGCCGTGTAGGGACAGTAATCCTTTTATCCCCTGGAATAGGGACCCTGGGCTTATCTTCCCCCACAGAGTCTGGAACTTTTGGGATGTAGTAAAAAAAATCTTGTTTTTGTCTTACCTTTTTTTTTTTTAAGCAACAATTAGATCCCTCATGTTAGTTTTCTCACTAAGAGAAAGCTATCATTCTAAGAAAAAAAAAAAAAAAGAGGAAACTGTGAGCAATATGAAGAATCACACGCCATACATACATACACATACATACATTACAGACCTCCTCGGGGAAAAATAATTAAACTTTGGACTTGTATTTCTATACCCCCAATTGATGATAGACCAAAGCCTAGGGTCCCTAGCCCCTGCCCACTCAGGTTTCAGAGAGGCCCAGGTGGGTTTTCATCTCACCAGTGGCTGCATAAACCTCCAGTCATCTTAGAAAGCCACAGAAAAGCAGCTCAGTGAAGGACGTCATTTGTTCTGTGTTGGGTTGCATCTGGCTGAGCTGTGTGCGAGTCTGAAGCCCGGATCCTGGGGCCCGGACACTGTTGCCCCACACTGAGCTATGGTGCTTACTGTAGGCTTTTCCTCCATAATAAGCCTTGCTTGGTGCCTGCACTGACAGAGATGAAAGCCCAGGATGTGCAGTTGCTACTGTAGCTCTGTCAATGAAGTGCGCACGATCTGCCAGCCAGCTCTTGCAGGGCTGCAACTGTAAAACAGCGTGACTGTGAACACGGAGCTAGACGAGCATGACGCCTTCCCCTTTTCATCAAATGTGATGCAAAAAAAAAAAAAAATCTGTGGTTTGACTCTTAAGTTTAGGGCTTTTCTTCATCAGAAGCCATGGTTTATTAAGCCGAGTATTTTTAGTTTCCTAGATGCCTTATGAACACAGAAATAATCTTTTCTTGTATTTTAATCAGCCAAAAATGTTGCTTAATTTTTAAAGACGGACTTCATGTATAAAACAGGTTTCACACCAAGCTCTCCAACTTAACCCGTGGCATGGAGACTTGAAATGTAATGAGACTTTCATTCCTTTATTCCTGTAGCCATTGAATGAATATTCATTACATATTGCCTCTACGTTTCATCTCAAGCATTAGGATAAATTTAAGAGGTGACCTCTGACCTTGGGGAATTTACAGTTTCCCCTGGAAGATCAAATGGGCATACACCAAAGAAAAACAATATGATTAATGCTCTAAGGGCATTAGGAGAGGCTGACATTTGGCCCAAGAAGATTTGATGGTTTTGAAAATGGGACATAGCCTCCCTTTTTGGCTTTTAGGAAATAAGCAAAGGTTTTCTTGAGTTTAATGTTCTTTTTTTTAAGATTTTTTATTTATTTGAGAGAGAGAGAGAGCACAAGTGGGAAGGGCAGAGGGAGGGAGAGAAACTCAAGCAGACTCCCCACTGAGCAGGGAGCTTGACAAGGAGCTGGATCCCACGACCCCAAGATCATGACCTGAACTGAAACAAGTGCTGACACTTAACCGACTGACCACTCAAGCATCCCTTCAATTAAAATTCTTGAGGGAATATTCTGTATTCAATTACAGTATTCTCAAGACAGTATTAAAAAAATGAGTGATGGGCATTAAGGAAGGCACTTACTGGGATGAGCACTGGGTCTTGTGTATATGTAATGAATCACAGAATTCTCCTAAAACCAGTAATGCACTGTATGTTAGCTAACTTGAATTTAAATTTTAAAAATTAATTAATTAAGTTTTTAAAAAATAAAAAGGATGAGAAGAGAGTCTAGGTTGGAGTAAACTGCTACCATCAGTTCCTAAAATCTTGGTATTTGAGAGTAGAAATAGATCTGGGAAATGATGAATTTCCTCATCCTCTTATAGACAAGGAAACAGGTTCTGAGGAATTAAGTGACTTGCCCAAGCTAATGAATGACAGAGCCACAGCTCAAACAGAGGGTCCCTGGGCCCAGACATGATGTTTTCACCCTATACCATATAAAGAATATTTTTAAATTATATATAACATATATGTCTTTATAATTTTTAAACGTATATGTATTAAAATCTCAAGCTCATCATTGTTTTCTGTATGCAGTGGTCTTTTGCAGTCAAGGCAGAGTAGATGGAAGGTATATTTTTTAAGATTTATTTATTTATTCATGAGAGACACACAGAGAGATGCAGAGACACAGGCAGAGGAAGACACAGGCTCCCCATAGGGAGCCAGCTGTGGAATTCGATTCCAGAATCCCAAGATCACAACCTAAACGGAAGGGAGACATTCAACCACTGAGCCACCCAGGCATCCCAACAGAAAGTATATTTCTGAAGCAGACTCGGAAGTCATCATGACTTATTTGCCACCCTTAACAAGTATCTGCAAGTATCTGACAGGGAGACAGACACATAAGAGGTCCTCACTGAACACTGATGATATGACCATCAGTTGAAGAAATATTCCTGCTTCCCCTAAGATTCCAACAAGTCTCTAGAGAAAAAGATGGGAGCCTGCCTTGTGAGACATGGGAAGCCCAGGCAACAGGATTCTCCTTTTCCCAGAGAATCTGGAATCCTCTCACTACCAGGTTCCCTCTTTATTTGTCCAGTGAAAATGATAAGCCACTATAATTCCCATTTTTGTCACTTTGGGCTCTGATTAACCAGACCCTTGATGACTTCAGCCCTACTACTCCTTCTAAGATTTGGAAGAAAAAGTCATCCCTGTCCTGCTTATCTGGTCCTACCTGAGCATAAAATCCAGACCACTAAGCAGATTAACTTCATCAACTTCACAAATAAACCTTTTTCTTTGTAGAAAATGCCACTCATTGAGTAAGAAATTTCTGGGTCACCCAGATGGTGCAGTCGATTAAGTACCTGATTCTTTATTTTGGCTCAGGTCATGATCTCAGTCGGGGTCATGAGATTGAGCCCCATGTTGGGCTCTGTGCAGGGCATGAAGTCTGCTTTAGGTTCTCTCTATCCCTCTCTTTTTCCATGTGCCTCTCTCTCCACCCTCACACGTGTACATGCTCTCTCTCTCTAAAATAAAAAATTCCTATGGTGATGTATCCATATCTGTGGGGATAATAAAGTGCTCTAAAGGATGCCATAAGAGTTAAATGGAAAAAGAAATGAAAACTATTTAACACAAGACTTGGCATATAATAAATGCTGAAGAAGTATTGGCTTTTAAAAGTATTTTTATAATATGGTTTAATTTGCCTACACATTTATAGGGACCCAGTGGTCCTGTGGTATAAAGTGGTATACAGTAAGGAACTCCTAAAATCAACATGCCTGATTCTTATTACTGATCTTATTGGTTTGGGCATCAAATATTAAGCTTGAAATTCAGACTCATCTTAATAGGCACACCTTCTCTGTGGGAAAAAAACAATGCTGAGTGGCAACCATAACAATGCCTGCCTTACACACATGCCCACCTCTCCTTCCCCACTTAATACAGCCTTCATGCTTTAATCTGCCTGACTCCCCATCTGCCTTCCCATAGATCCCCCCCAAGTCCCCACGCAGTTGGAAGACATCAGGGCATTGCTTTCAGCCACTGGACCGAACCTTCCTTCAGTGCTGACATCTCCTCTGGGAGCACAGCTGGTCCTGGATCCTGGGAATTCCGCTCTCGTTGGTGAGTCCAGATCTCTGGAACATTGGGCAGAAATCCAGGGCTGGACAGGATTTATGGATGGGTGACTGCTTGCAGGTGGGGGGGAGAGAGCAGTAGGGGGTGGCCAACAGGAAATCACTAAATTGCCTACAGAATCCAGACTCACCAGTGGAAACTTGGCTGACTTTCCATGTGAGGTGAGTGCAGACCTTAGTCTGGACTCAAGTTTGTCTAGATTCCAACATGGCTCCTTTCTGAATCCTCCTGGGTTAATGCCACAGTCCAGATCCTCTCAATCAGATTGACTCACTGAACAGTAAGTAAAGAGCAAAGCAGTAAAAATACCTCCTCTATCTGCTCTCCCCTTGCCACCCCTACCCCCAGAATGCCCCCATGACCTTCTCACAACTAAGCTAGAGCTATAACCAGCTCTCGAGAGAAAGCTAGATAATTCTAGATTTAGGCTAGCTTCCTATATCCAGGGCCTGAAACCAACCCAGATGGACTCCTCAAGCAAGTGTTTAAATAACTTTACCAAGTACAGCTTCCCTGGCATCTGTCAATGGGAACTTTCACCAAGTTATTGTCCACATGGCTGGTGCTCACTGGTAGCAGAGAGAGGTTTGCAGGAGCATCCATGTCCTGATACCTTCACACCAGAATCATGGAGATGCCACAGAACCCTCAAGGTGAAAGAGAATAATTATCTGCCTTCAAAGGCCTGGAAACAAAAACCAGTCTACAAAATGGAGAAAATCTTCATGCTAACTCTTTGTGGTGCCAAATGTTAGTAATGGTAACTAAAATTATTCCCTTGGCTCAAAGCTAAAAGTTTCTCTTTTCTCTTCCCCATCACCCAGCAAAGAGCAAGAGGCAAAAAGGTACTAGTCATACTGGTGAATACTTATCAACATGGCCACAAGGATTGGCATCTCTCGGATTACAAACAGAAAGATTAACTTCAGTTTTCATTATCATCTAAAATTAAGAATGCTCATAGTATATGAGCATAAGCTTATAATTTCTCTATTTCTGATCTGATCCTAAAAATAAGGCACATATAATGACAAGTAGCCCTACTCCATCTCCCATAACTTAAACAAACTTGGCGTTGAGTTTTTTCTACATCATGTTAATCAGAATTCATAGAAGTTTCAAACTGCGGTTTGTTTGTTTTTTTTTTTTGGCTTATAAATGGTAAATTTATTCCAAATTAAGTGTGAGCATTGTAAACTTTTATTTTAGACTCATCACTATGAGAAATTGTAATAAATATTAATCATAGCCCAGTCACTAACAGAATGTGCAGCAATTGTTTATTTTCAAGTTCAGTAACTCTTGGGTCATTCAGGTGCCATTCAGCATGCTGGAAAAATTAACCTGCTCATATTTTTTCCATGATAGTTTTACTTTCTTTTGCCCTTATTCTGGAATAATATTTTGTCTTATTGTAGCCATGAGCAATAAGAATTTATTGTGCTTTATGCCGCTGCATTCCATCACTAGTTTATAGTGCTTTGTTACCTTAGACTGGTATTTAAATCTAACAGTTGAGAGACATCATAATACCCTAGTTCACATCCAGACTGCTCCATTTTAATGCAACAGTGAGTCGGTAACCATAAAGTCTCTGAATGCAACTGCTTGGGCAACATGGACTCTAGTGGTAAATGTTGATGCTTCACCAGCACTGTAGAAGTAGGAGGGATCTACATGGAATTGTGGAGATGAGTTAAGAAATGATGCCAAGTATCAAGACTCTAAGAAGTTAGTCATTTGAAACAGACCAGGGCCTAACTAATGCTTTGGAGCTGAGCACAAAAGGTTGGGTGGGATTCACATATGCAGCAAGGAAGGGAAATAGGCATTGAGGGAATAGAAGGTACCATCAGCCTGGTGTTGATAATGTGTGGGATATATATCAGGCATCTGTGCAGAAATAACTATAAAATAGCACTGCTTTAAAAGTGATGATGGGCAGTTAAACTGTGTTAGAAACTAGTCATTTGAAGGAACAAGGCTTGGCCAGAGCTTGTCCACTCCAATTGAGCTTGAACCCTCACCCCAAGAATTCTAATACCCTCCTCCATCTTGAGCCTCCCCAGCTATTGACTCATCCTGATATGGTAGTCTGGTTGCTCTTTTTGGACTGGTTCCCATGCCTGGCTCCTGTTGGTAGCCCTTTTACACCATGTTGCCTGCTCTGGGTACAAAAATAGGTCAGGGAGGCAAGTCTGTGTAGGGTTGCTGAGAGCTTAGAATGGTAAGCAGTGTCAAAATGTGGAGGACCTTGATTATTAGGCTGGAGAAATAGATTTACTATGTGGGACAGATCTTTAGGGAGTTTTTAAGTAGGAGAATGATATAGTAAAAGTAATATTTGAAAGAATTAATCTGGTATTCTGTAAGAGTAATCAATAGCAGGAGCAATTTAAGGAAGAAGCCCTATTTTGAGCCTAACGATGTTCTAGACCAGGGTGAAAATAGGTGGCCATGATACTGTTAATTGCCCCTTCCACAACCCATACATCTCCAATCAATCATACTATCTTTTCATTTAGCCCACATGCTGCCTTGGAATTTATTCTAACATTCCCACCAAGCATGGTGGCAGTCAATATATAGGATAAAAGCCATTTGCCAATCCTGTTGTGGCCAGTAAATAGTGACATTCCTGTGTATTCTCCCATTGATGAGATTAGTTCTCGGAATCTGTTGGCTGTGACAGATTCAGAGAACTTCATGATTCTGTGGCACAGGTAGGGATAATAACTCATGGACCTTGATTCTCATGTTTTCGTGGAAAAGAGAAAAGAAGGGAGATCGGCATTTTTTTAAAGCCATATATTAAAGCTAACTCTTCTCTGTTAAGACCCAGGTGTTGAGATTCCCATTATGTGATTTTATTCCAGAAATGACTGTTTTAGTTGACAGACATTCTGGCATTGATTTCACTTCAAGCCATTGTGGGAACTTTCAATAAGGAATGTACATCGAGCAACACAGGCATAGAGCCCTGTAGGCCTCACTTTCCATAACTGTAAGTGAAATCTTGGGACCAGGGAATCCATTTTTGCTCTCACACCCTTTGCTGTATGACACAGACATGGAATATAGCCAGTGGAGGCTCAACTAAGCAGAGTGGACCCAACCTAACCATTTCCATTTTCCTAGACAAGATGGGTGCTAATTTTCTGTCTGTATTTTACAGATTTTCTTCCTGCTGGGAGGCCTGAACTGTGCCAACTGCTATAGAGGGCAAGGTCCATGCCACCTTCCTTTCATGGTCTGAGTCTAGGTCCCAGGGCTCCAATTTTAGAGCAGCAGTATCTCAGGCCTCCCCATAAACCTACACTTTTGCAGCCTTCTGTTCAATTTTGGGGGTTCTCTAAGACTCAAAATTAATGACTCACAGTATCATTTATAGGGCATTAGCATTAGTATTATGCAAAAACTAATGTTTGCTAGTCATTTGCATTCATTTATGAGTTGCCTGTCAGTTCCTTTGTTCATTTATTGATAGGTATTTATCTTATTTTAATGATTTATAAGATACAATACATATTTATATATGTTGGACATACATTTGACACAAAAGGTTTTTAACAGCCTAAGAAATAATTGGCGTTGGCATAAATGAGTAACATATATTTAAAGTCTAAAGTTTGATGTTCTAATACATGGATACACCTATGAAACCATCACTACAGTCAATGTAATGAACATATTCATCATCCGCAAAAGTTACCTCAATGCCCTTTTATAAAATCATGCCTTGGGGCACTGGGTGAATCAGTGGTTGAGCATCTGCCTTTGGCTCAGGTCGTGATCCCAGAGGTCCTGGGATCGAGTCCCACATCAGGCTCCCCACAGAGAGCCTGCTTCTCCCTCTGCCTATGTCTCTGCCTCTCTCTGTATGTCTTTCATGAATAAATAAATAAATAAATAAATAAATAAATAAATAAATAACTTTTTTTAAAAAATCATGCCTTCACACTCTTGCCCCACCACATGTCTACCCCCCAGCAACCATCAATCTGCTTTCAGCATAGATAAATTAGATTAGATTTCTAGAATGTCTTATACAAGGACTCATACTTTGGGAGGAATGGCTTCTTTCACTCAGGATAATTATTTTGGCATTCATCCATATTGTAACGTGCGTCAACAGTGCATGTTCCTATCAACTAATGTTCCATTGTAGAGATGGACTACAGTTTGTTTAATCACCTACTTGTTGAGGGATAGAATGGTCATTTCCAGTTTCTGGTTGTTACAAAAGAAGTTGCTATAGTTATTCATCTACTCATCTTTGTATGGACTTACACTTTCATTTCTCTTGATTAAACACCTAGAAGTGACATGGCTGGATCACATAATAGGTGTTTGTTTAACATTTTAAGAAACAGCCAGACTGTTTTCCAAACAGTCTTCCAGACTTTTTCCAAAGTAGTTGGATTACTTTACATTCCCACCAGCAGTGTCTGACAGTTTAGTTTCTCCACATTCTCAAAAGTACTTGCTACAGTCAGTCTTTTTAATTTTAGACATTCTGTTAGGTCTGCAGTGGTTTCTTTTTGTGATTTTATTTTGTGTTTTCCTGATAAGTAATAGTGTTGAGCATCTTTTCCTGTGCTATTTGCCATCCTGATTTCTCGTTGGGTGAAGTGTCTATTCAATTTTTCCCTGTTTTTTTAAATTGGGTTGTTTGTTTACATATTGAATTTTGATAGTTCTCTATATACTTTAAATTCAAGTCTTTTATCAGATAAATAAATTTCCAAATATTTTGTCCCAGTCAGTGGTTGTCTTTTTACTCTTTTAGTGTCTTTCAAAAAGCAGAATATTTTAATTTTGATGAAGTTCAACCTATTCATTCTTTTCTTTTATAGGTGGTTCTTTTGCTATTGTATTCAGGAAATTTTGCCTACTCCAAGGTACCAAAGATCTTCTCTCATGTTTTCTTCCAGAGGCTTTATATCCATATTGTATAGATTTAGGTTTAACAGTTAGGGCTATCATTTCCTTTGAGTTTGTTTTTACCTAAGATGTGAGGTATATATTGAAGTTCATTCTTATGCATATGGTTACCCAAAGTGTTCCACTACCATTTGTTGAAAAGGTTATTCTTTCTCCACTGAATTGCCTTGGCACCTTTGTGGAAAATCAGTTGTCATTATATGTGTGGGTATATTTCCAGACCATTCTGTTTCAGTGATATATTTGTCTCTTTACACCAATACCACACATATTTATAGTCTCTATACACCAATACCACATTCTGCCCAACAACTTATGAATCATGAGGCTTTCCAGCCTGGCTGATAGGAACAGGTGCTATTCTGTACCTCTGTGAGCACCAGAAACTGCTACCTCTAATTCTTTCCCTTTTTTCTGCCTCTGATAGTCCTTTACATGCATACACAGATGGGCGTTTTACTGAATACTCAAGGGGGATCTTCTGCAGATTTTAGGAATTCATTTATTCATTTCCTGTCTCTGTGCATTCCTCTCTTCTCTGATACTCCTTTCTGTAAGCTGGAGTCACCTTGTCCTCCCTGTGCATTCAGGTCCCTCTCCTAAACTCATGAGTCCACTGGGCACCACCTGGGTTTCCCTGTGTTGCAGCCTGGAAGCTCTCAAGGCACTGAGCTGCAGCAGCATTATTCTGTTTCCTATTTCTTAGGGAAGTGTCCTTCACTGCCTAATGTCCAGTGTCTTGAAAACCATTGCTGCTTATACTTTGTTCATTTTTTTATTATTTTAAGCAGAAAAGCAAATTTAGTCTCTTACTCCATTTTGAAACAGGCATACAGATATGTGTATATATATGTGTGTATATATACATATAAATTATATATACACACACATAAATATGATGTGTATGTTTTATATTTGCCTAGACTAAGCTGATACCCAGATTTGGCAATCACATTCTAGAATTATTACATAAACACTTTTAAGAGATAATGCCCGGGTGGCAAACTACAATCCCCGGGCCAAATCTAGATCACCACTTATTTTGGTAAATAAAATTTTATTGGCATACAGCCATACCCATTTATTTACCTATGTATTGTCTATGACTTCTTTCACTCCATAATGGGAGAGTCAAATACTTGTGACAGAAACCATATGGCCCAGGAGCCTAAAATATTTCCTTTCTAGTCCTTTACAGAAAATGCTTGCTAATCACTAATCCATCCACTTCATTATGTAAAAGGATACCAAGGTCTACAGTGGTGATCACACATCTGTTTCTGAGGAGGACCATACTCAGCCCCGTACTACTCTGTCCTCTATCCTGTCACCAGATTAGGCTTTCTCCATGAAGTAAAAGAGCCTAAAAGAAAAATGCAATGCAACAAACCTAATTTATAGTAGTAGAGATCTTTCTCAGGAAGATCAGGAAAGAGAAAATCTGGATTATAAATATCCCTAGATTTTTTTCAAAATTAGATGACCTTGGGTGCTTCCAGGAACAAAACACACAATTATATATGGCTTACAAAAAACAGTTCAGTCTCTTATCTCAGCCTATATTATTTAGATCCAGAACCTATTAGGATGTCTCTCAGAATATATCCACAGGATTTGGTCTCCCCCCTTATATTTAGTCCCAAACTCTCCTTCCTCATGAGTGAGCAAGCCGTGATGCCCCAGTCAGAGGGACTCCTGGCTTCTGTATCAGAACCTCATGTCATGCTAGTGCCCCCAGAGAACCAAACAGCCCAAACCTTTCCTTGTCCCTTGTGATTTACC
Source organism: Canis lupus familiaris (assembly GCF_011100685.1). Lineage (NCBI taxonomy): Eukaryota > Metazoa > Chordata > Mammalia > Carnivora > Canidae > Canis > Canis lupus. The sequence continues at coordinate 38,745,605 of NC_049232.1, forward strand.
AAGAAGAGAGAGATTCAGGCATTCAAAGCTGGGTTTGCAAAGTAAAGTTTTTCCATGAAAGAAGTTATTGTGCCTGGCCCCTCTCCCCAGCCGGGAGCTCAAGGGTCACAGCCAACACACACAGCAGCCTCTCAGCAGCATCAGCAGGCTCCCCACAGTCCTGCATGGTAACAGTTCCACTTCTCAGAGCCCTTTCAGTCCTGGAGAAGCGAGGCAGTGAGGCCAAGGCCCACACACCACAGCCAGGTGGTGGTGTTTTCCTTCTGACCACCTGAAATGGGCAGCCTGCACATTTTCTTTCTCTATCCATTTGAAGTGTTGAGAATTGCACAGCATGGCTGGTATCAATGTAGTTCCTACAAATCATACCACACCAATGAAGGAGCTGTGGCTAGAATATGTAGGACCCAGGTCTGGAGTCTAAGGTGGAATTTATAATCATTGTTCTCATGTAAACCCCTCAGGGTAGGAAGATATTTCAGAAAACAGTTGAATAAATATTAATGTTCAGAGTTGAAAGCCTTAGTAAAGGGCCTAAGTAGCCAGTACCTCAAAGATAGATCAGTTTGCTCATTGAATAAATATTTATTGAGTGTCTATTATGTGCTAGACACTATGCTAGGGCCAGGAATAACAGTAAATAAGATAGACAAACCTAGCTGTCATTCACTCACTCAAAAAAAAAATTATTGAGCACTTACCATGCATTAGGCACTGGCCTAGATCTGAAGATACAATAATGACCAAGCACCCTGCCCTTGGGTGGTTTGAATTCTGGTGGAGGCACTTTGAGTCGGGTTGAGAGAGTTGTTCAAGAATACTGTGATCAAAAGAGCAAGAACTGGTGCTTTGGGGACATCTGACAGGGCATCACCCTTGGTCTGAACTTTAGGCAAGGTTTCTTGAGGAAGGGATATTTGAGCTGAGATAAAAAGAGAGGCTGGAAGTTACCCAAGTGAAGACAGAGCATTCCAGACAGAGACCCAGAGCTTTTGAAGGCAGAGGAAGCAAGAAAGCCTTGAGCATTTAAGGAAGCATCACAGCAGTAGCTAGGGGGAGCACAGCCTAAGATGAAAGTAGAGAGAGAAGTAGAAGCTGGCACTCTGTGAGCCCTGGTGAGACTTTCACACTTTGCACTAATTGCAAATGGAAGTCTTCAAGTGGTTTAAAAGCAGGAGAGAGACATCATTTGATTTGTATATTTAAAATCTTGTTCTGAAAAAAAAAATTAAAATTAAAAAAAAATAAAGTCTTGTTCTGGCTACTGGGCAGGGGATGGGCTCCAGGGAAGAGACTAGAGAGAGTCCACCATTTAGGAAGTATTTCAGGTAAGAGAGAACCATGGGTGAGAGTAGAGAACTGGAGAGAATGGAAAGAAGTGAAAAAATTCAGGGATGTGTAGGCTGCAACACCAACAGGAAGTAGCTTAACATTGGGGTGGGGGCAAAGGTAGCCCATACAATTTTCTGTAAAACTCATGTACCTCCTATGTGCTGATGACACATTACAGACCACTCAAGTCAATGTGGTAGAGTAAAATGGAGAACTGCCTAGGTGTACAACTATAGAAAGTGTTGTGAAAGGATAGTCAAAGCTTCTGTTATTAAGTACTGGTTCATTTCCTTAGCACACACCTATCCAGTCTCCACTTGATGCTGGGTCCTGTGCCCTCTCCCAGCGTTGGAGGAGCTCAGAAGCAGTGGGAGAAAAAAAAAAAGAAGAAGAAGCAGTGGGAGAGAGAGAAAAGACAGTCCCGGGTGAGAAAAAGCTCTAAAGAGTTGCAGAAAAAGCCAAAGGGAACAGGGGAGGAAAGACCCCTTATTCTAGTGAAGGGAAAATCAGAGCAGGCTTCGGAGAGGAACTGTGCAAACTCAGTCTGAAGTGATGAATAAAAGCATTCCAAGCACCGATGCAACAGCCACATACTGAGCAAGTATGGGCACCACGTTCTGTTCTCTGTTCTGGGCACCACAGAAGGCGCTAGGGATGCAGCAGAGCACAAAATAAAATTCCGTCCTCTCACACAGCTTTCATTGCACTAAGGGAAATAGAGAGTAAACACAATGAAGTAAATGATAGTGGTATAGAAGGTATGGAAGGTATAGTATATTAGATAAGTGTTCCGGGAAAAAATAAAGCAGGGCAGGAAGGATAGATAGTGCCTATGTGGGAATGAGGATGCAATTTTAAATTCGACTGGCAAGACAGGATTCATGAAGAAAGCTGTCTTTGAGCAAAAACTTGAACATGAGCTGTTGGGCCTTGCATGTGTCTAGAGGAAGAGAAGAAGGGGGGTATGAGGGGTGAGGAGAGGAGAGGAGAGGAGGCAGTGGAAGGGCCATGGCAAGGACATGCCTAGTATGTTCAAGGAACAACAAAGAAGCTAGTGTAGGAATGGAGTCATTCGGGTTGTATGTGGGAGAGAGAAGATCAGAGGCGTAACAAGGCCGAGGGCAAATTGTGTAAGGCCTTGTAAATGATCATGTTAAAATAACACTGAGAGAAAAAAACTATAAATGCCCAAATTTATAAACAGACTCAATATCGCATGGAGCATCATGAGCTTTTCCAGGATTAGGCGACGGCAGGCAGAAGTGATTTCTTTTATTGGAAACCATGTGGCCAACTGAATATTATATAGCTGACTCTAGTAAAACAGAGGTTTATCAGGCTGGCTCTGGTACAAGCCAATATTGCTGACTTAATTTGACTCACATGTGTTGGGCACCTGCTACATCTACCTGGCCCTGAGCTGGGCTTCTGCAGGCACGTGCCTGGCCATTTCCTTCATCTAGCAAAAGGTTCCCAGTTGCACTAGAGTCCCCTAAGAAGTTTAAAAAAATACCCCCTGAGGCCAACTAAGAATCTCTGGGGGGTAGAGGTCCGCATCAATACTTTAAAAAACTGATTCTCAGAGCTTGAATGCGCATTAAAAGTCACTTCGACATCTTTTTCTTCTCATGTTGAGGCTGATGTGGGGAAATGGTAGGCTTTATCATTTAATTTTTTTTTTTTTATTTATGATAGTCACATAGAGAGAGAGAGAGAGAGGCAGAGACATAGGCAGAGGGAGAAGCAGGCTCCATGCACCGGGAGCCTGACGTGGGATTCGATCCGGGGTCTCCAGGATCGCGCCCTGGGCCAAAGGCAGGCGCCAAACCGCTGCGCCACCCAGGGATCCCAGGCTTTATCATTTAAAAAATTTTAGCCTGACATTCAAGACTCCTTGCTATTTTATTTTTTTAATTTATTTATTCATGAGAGACAGAGGCAGAGACATAAGCAGAGGGAGAAGCAGGCTCCCTGAGGGGAGCCCCATGTGGGACTCAATCTCAGGACTCCGGGATCTCGACCTGAGCCAAAGGCAGATGCTCAACTACTGAGCCACCCAAGTGCCTCTCTATTCATCCTTCTAACTTATTCCTATCTCAAATAATTCCTCAATCCAATTAAAATGTTCCCTAGTAATCGCCATGGCATTGAGCCTGCCTTGCTTAGAATGCCAGCTAAATCCGGGAAGTCCTCAAGGCACAGTTCAAGCCATTCTGTGAGGCCTTCTCACAGTGCTCCAGCCTGAACTGATCCCTCCTTGCTCACCTCCTGAGACATCTACTCCAGACCAGTGTTGGACAATCTTTTTCTGTAAAGGACCATATAGGAAGGAAATACTTCACACGTTGAGGGCTGCAAGATACTTGTTGCAGCAACTCAACTCTGAGTTATAGAGTAAAACAACCATAGACAATAAGAAACAAAGGGGTGGAGCTGTGCTCCAGTAAAACTTTATTTACAGAAACAAGGCTGGGTTTGGTGCTCAGGCCATAGCTAGTCAACCCATGCTCTAGACCACAGATAGGAAACCAAGTCTACAACATTTTGTATTATTAAAGATATTTCCCATCTGTGTCATGTCTCCCAACTAGATTTTAGGTCCTGGGGAGAAGGAGAAAAGAGGCTACATAAATATTCTCAGATGTGGGATACCTGGATGGCTCAGTCGATTAAGCATCCAACTCTTGATTTTGGTTCATGTCATGATCTCAGGGTAGAGATTGAGCACTGTATCAGGCCCCATGCTGAGCATGGAGTCTGCTTAAGATCCTCTCCCTCTGCTCTGCCCCTCCCTTGCTCATATGCACACACATTCTCTCTCTCTCTCTCACTCACTCACTCTCACACTCTCTCAAATAAATGAATAAATACTCTCAGGTTATTTAAAACAGGATTACGTAGCAGGACCTTGGCTTAGAAAGCCTCTTGAGTCATTTCCATCTCATTTCTACAATAATTATAACTTTATCATCTGTCCCACATACTTCCATCCTCACCCCACCCTGTACACTTCCTGATTATTCTGATACAGATTGGATCAAGCACTTCCTGCACCACCATTAGGAGACAAGCTACACACCAAAGGTTAGTCAGTACCCTAGGCCACATCTGTTGGGAAGCCACTCTTCATATGACTGTTTGGAAGACTAAGATCGTCACTGTTTCCTCTCTAAAGATCTTTGTGGGAATGGCAAGTTCTGATGGCCAACAGTTAGGTAAAAATGAATCCACAGTGAAAGCCTGTCCCACCAGAAATGCAGACACAGCAAGAAAAGTGATGCAGAGAAAAGGGAAAAAAAATAGGAGAGGGCTAGCATACTTGATGAGGAGAAGGAAAGAAGAGAAATTTACCCTGACCTTTTTTGAAGGGACACAAGTTGGCATTTGTTTCCTCATTTATAGTGAAAGCCTGAGGTTTATATCACAAGGAAAATGCTTTTGATTTGCTATAGCTTTGCCCACAAAAAGAATATACTTTGCTATTAAGAAGAAAGGTCAGTATTTGGTGGTTGTTTATGGCACATGCTTATGCACTTTTGTCTTTTCTTTTTAATAAAATCCACAGTAGAGAAGAGAGACCCCATGGGGATGGCAGGAAGCTCTATAGCATATATACTATAAAACTAAATCAGTATTTCAGTGGGCATTTATGAGGAAGCCACAGGAAAGAGTACTGTGGTTCTTTAGATTGGAGTGAACATCCATAAATTTAAAAAGACACCAGAGCATAAGCGACACTTAAAATAGTTGGACACAGAAAGCAAAGCAGTAAATCTCCCTGCCTAGCCACTGTTCCAAGCCACAGCAAGCATCCAGGCACAGGCTTATTTTAAGACTCCAAGTAGTCAGGAAAAGGGGACCTTGAGAAACTTACACTTGCCCCTGCCCTTTCCTGGCACAAGGACACAATTCCCAGGCCCATCTGCCCTCCCCGCCATGTTTAACAGGAATGACGTGAATGAATTGGATGTCCCAGAAATAGACAGGTATTGAAAGTCCATCAGTGGGAAAATGAGGAACTCTACACTTTGCCTAATAAATCCTTCCTCCAGCCTGAACTGGCTTTTGAAAACACCAACTCTGGTTCTGCGCCTTCTTGCATCTGTGTGGTACTAAAGGCAGTTCTACAGTGGTCCCAGGGCCCAGAGGCAGATGATAGAAGGGAAGACAGGAACAGGCCCCTGCCTTGGTTCCCAGCCCACCTTCAGCGGAAAGGACAATACTAGTACTTCATCTAGAAGACCCATTTCTAAATCCTTAGCATCTGCTTCCTTGTTTGTAAATAATTTATCTCAGTCCATTTGGGATGCTATAACAAATGCTATGGAGTGGGTGGCTTACCAACAACAGACATTTCTTTCTCAAATTTCTGGAAACCGGAAGGCCAGGTTCGTGGTGGCTGCATGGTCATATTCTGGTGAAGGCCCTCTTCCTGTTTCATAGCCAGCACCTTCTTGCTGTGTCCTCACAATCTGGAAAGGGCTAGGGATCTCCCTGGGGTCTCTTTATAAGAACGCTAACCTTTCCATGAGGGTGCTGCTTTATGATCTATACCCCTCCCAAAGATCCTTTGTCCTAACACCATCACACCATGCAGTAGGATTTCAGCATATGGATTTGGGGGGACCCTAACATCCAGACCATAGCAGTAATGCCGATCTTGCTGAATTAATTCTACTAAATGTTCGATGAGATATCATAACCAACCTGGCCAGGTTAGTGCTTGGTACAAAGTGGATGCTAAGAGATGCTGAGTTCTTGCCTCTATCCCTTACTTCCCCATCGAATCTATGAACTAAGAAGTCTATTCTCTTCTTCACTGTGCTGTCTAGCACAGGTTCTTCCTTATAGGACCAGAACATGTGGCCATTTTAAGTGTAAACTACTGGCTAAAAATCATTCAGGAGACAGGTGCCTTACTGAAGGCTTCATTCTATGCCAGGCGCTGGGTAGGAAGAGAGAAGCACTATGTATGCCCCCTGACATCAAGGCACTTCTTATCTAGTTAGAAAACATCAAAACAGAAAGAATGGTAAGAAAGCAGTGTAAGTTGATGAGGAGGAAGAATAAAGAGTCCTGAATGGCTGCTCTGTGAATTTACAAAAAAAAAAAAGACCAAGGTTTCAGTTTTCTCCTGAAAGCTCTATTCCCATCTCTCCATCGAAATCCCCTGCTTTCTGTTGGGACCCTTCACATGCACATTAGAGTTTGCACAGCACGGTGGTTCCGAGTGCGGACTCCAGAGTCAGAATGCCTGGCTCAGCCACATGGTAACAGCTGTATGACCCTGAGCAAGTTCTGGAAGTCCTTTCTGGCTTTGACTGTAAAATGGAGGTAATAACTGCATATACCTCCAGGGCTTTTGAAAGGAGTAAATGAGGTAATACATATAAAGTGCTTAGAATGAGCTTTGGCACACAGTAAATGCTCAGCTAATGCTAGTCATTATTATCTTGGCAATACATGCTCTTGCCCCAACACTCCCCTCCTCAAAGTGGAGGAACCAGGAAACTTAAGGATGCCCTGGGGATACTGTATTATATGCTTGCCAGTTGCGAAAAGAATAAATCTTAACAGGTCTTCCACAAAACAGAAATGGTAATTATGTGAGGTGGTGGAGGTGTTAGCTATGGTGGTAGTCATTTTGCAATAAATAAGGGTGTCAAATCAACACATTGTACACCTTAAACTTACACAATGTGTATGTCAATTATATCTCAAAAGAGCCAGAAAAGTGGGGAGAAAATGCCCTTGGAAGCCAGGTCCTGAAGGCAAGGACCACCTTTTCACTAACTTACCCATTTTATGCTATTCATATTTCCTTTATATATTTACTAGCTAATTTATATATTTACCAAATAACATACTTTTTAGTCAAGTTGCCTTTGACAATTTCAACCTATCTCAGATAAATTAAGCAAAAAGAGGAAAAAGTTTGTGTCCACTACCAAACCAGAAGCTTGAAAAGGGCATGAACTTTGGAATAGGACTTGAACAATGGTCGAGTCACATAACCTTGTCTCTTCCTTTCTCATGAGTAAAATGGGTTGCTAACCCATCTCTCAGGACTGATTTGAGAGTCAAATGAAATTGAATATGTAAAAACATTTTGTAAACTCTAAAGTACTCTATAAAACTAGTTGCTGGCCTGATCCTGGGGCTAGAGGTAAGGGTGGTGTAGTAAAGGTAGGATTTCTAGGACCCCAGGGAGAAGGTGAAGTCTCAGGGGAGATTCTAGACCATTGGTGAACCCCTTGCTTCCACCTGAGAGCAGTTTCCTTACTTGTTCCTCTTTGCTACATACTGGAATGTAGATTACACTGTTGGTTTTTTAAGGGAGCTTGGAGAGGATGCGGACTCTCCTGGAGAGTGTTGCTCATAAAATACAGAGGGCTCACAGCACCTGAGTTGACTTCATGGAGAAATGGGACTCGAGCAGCACCATGAAGGATATATGGTATTAGGCCAAGAAAGGAACACAGGTGTGAGTTAGGCATCCGTCGTGGGGGCAGAGGACAAGGTTCCGTTCTACATCCAGTGCTTGGCCCATGGAGTCCAGATGCCTGGACTCACTTGTGGGTTTTTTGTGCAAACAGAATGAAATGGAATGGAATCAGAACTGAGCCAGAGTCTTGTCTTAAATCAGTCACCTGTTGCCACTTGTAGAGGTTTGCAATCTTTGATCTTCCCATGTGTTATGCCTGCTGAGAGTTCAGGAAAAGTTGGGAAAAGCTGAGTTTGGCAGATATTATGGAAATCAGGTTTGTTTAACCTCTTACCAGAATTAGTTTCAGTTTCTTCTATCTTTTGTGAAGCAGAAACACCCAGCTTCTGCTTTATAAGACCTTTTTGTCTCCTGGATAAGAATTCATTCCCAACACACACACACACACACACACACACACACACACACACACTCCTTAACTTCTCTTGGTTGCCCATGGGCGTTGGCCTTGACCTTATACTTTCAAGGTTTCCTTAGACCTTAAGGCTGTTAGAGTTTAAAAATAAAAAAGCAACCCATTTTTTTTTAAAGCAGCCCATTTAATTTCCCTTTGCTCTTGAAAGGAAAACAAAAAAAGAGGACAGTACAGTTTTTTTCATGGCATCAGTTTTAATATCTTTTTTTGTGTGTGTCAAAAAAAAAAAAAAAAAAAAAGACTTTCCAGATACACAAGAAACTGGAAATTCTAGTTCCCTGTGAGGAGAGTAACCTGGTAGCTGGGGGAAAGGCAGAAGGGGGATAAGATACCATTGGTATCTTATGGGGAATAGCACACCATTCAGTTACTTTAAATTTTGAATCAAGTATATGTACTAACTATTCAAGAATATATGAATAAAATCTGGACTGGAAGCCTAGCTTGGTTCCACAAATATTCCTTACAACTCTACTGTCTGCCAAGAATTCCATATCTTGACCATCACTCAGCTTATGGTCTGGGTCTCCCATTCTATGGATACATAGGACAAACAACTTGGGAAAACACCCTGCCGTTTGCTGATAGAAAGGAGAGCAGGGCAGTGAGCTGGAACCTTTCAACACCCTTAAAATCCCAATGAGGTGTACATAGTTGGGTTTTGATTTTGTTTCACTGTTTTCATGAGCATCCTGGAAAAGATATTTTGCCAAGATACCCCCATGCCACGTCGCAAGTAACATTCCTAAAAACAGAAGAAGATTTGCACTGTCTCTGAAAACCTATACAGCTTAAAAAGGATTTTGTTGACCATATACTCTTCCCCAGCCACTATAGGCTATCAGAGCAAATCTTAGAAAGTAGATTGGGCCAGTGGTAGGTTCAGCCCCCACCCCCAAAAAAAAAAATGATGATGATAATAATAATTGTACTCTATTCTAGAAGCATAACCTAGTAATATGACTGTATCTATTTAAAAGTTCAAACTCTTTCATCATTCACCTTTAATACTTTATCTCTGAAAGGTATGTAGAAAGACAAGTTTCATTCCAAAAACATCATTCTGTCAAGAACCTTTTTATGTGAAAATCCATTATGATTATGGAATTCTCCATTTCTCTGTTGGCAGTGCCTGCTCAGAAATAATGAGATCCCTGTAACTTTTGTTGCCAGGAGATAAGACCAAAAATTCATTCAAGGCCCTTTCTGGAACATGGCAGGGACCATGTATCAAATGTGTGACTCTTTGAAATGGTATCAAGAGAGATAAGCCAGCACATGCCTGTCTGTTGTCCTGCCAGCTTCCTGAGCCCAGAAAAAGAATTTAGGCCCAGAAGAAAATGACCACAGTGTTCCTATATGAACAATAAAGACTGTACTGCCTATTAATTCTTTTCCTGTAATCCTGCTGTTCTCAACTTTAATGAACTTTTGCGGCATCTCAGATCCTTGCTTGAAGCCACAATTCAGGGAGTGACTCATCACAGTTAGCTCTGAATGCATGTCAGGGACATAGAAAGGGCCTCAAGATTTTTCTTTGAAACACAGTGAAATCATTTGCAAAATGGTATAGTTACGAGAGAAAAAATATTATGAAAAGTTGAATTGGAAGTAAAATAAAAACTTTTCTTAAGAAGGCTTTATAGAGTTTTAAATATAAGCTTTTTATATTTAATAAACCAAAAACCACATTCTGTCCCAAAACTTTTTTTTTAGAGATTTTATTTATTATTTGTTCATGAGAGACACAGAGAGGCAAAGGGAAAAGCAGAGGGAGAAGCAGACTCCCTGCGGGGAGCCTGATGTGGGACTGGATTCCAGGCCCTGGGACCACGACCTGAGCCAAAGGCACACGCTCAACCACTGAGCCACCCAGGTGCCCCTGTCCCACAACTTTTGAAGAATTTTCCCTCTTTCTCCAACCAGATTCTCCTCTGAAAATGTCTATTCTGTCCATTAAACACTACAGATAAATCAAAGCCTGGAACATAGTAACTTTGTTTTATTCAAATACTGCTGCTGATTTTTTTTCTCAAATCTTTAAAAATACTTAAAATCTGATTAAACACACATGAAGTGAAACTCTAGCGACCCCATGTCCTGAGCCATCGGCAATTTTATTGCTTTGGGTACTCATGTTTATCAATCCTCCAAATCCTGAGGTCTTGGCAGATGGAAGAGGTTTTCCTCTCACACATGTTTTATTTCTTGGTTTGGTGTAAGAATTGCTTTTTTCATTACCATACATTTGCTTTGACATAATCTTGTTTTCACAAAAAAGTTGGAAATACAAAGAACTTTTTCTACCTGATCCAAATGAGTTGACAACACAATACCCCATCACCCAGGGTACGTTTCCTTCAAGTTGTGCCAGTTGTTCCAATAATGTCCTTAATAGCAAAAGAATCCATCCCAGATCCCACACTGCATTTAGCCTTCATGTCTGTTCACTCTTCTTCAATGTGGAGCCATTCCTCAGGCTTCCTTGACTTTCATGACCTTAACCATTTTTGAAGACTGTGGGCCTGTTATTTTAAAATATGTTCCTCAATTTGGATTTGTCTCAGGCTTCCTCATGATTAGATTCAAGTTATGCATTCTGGCAGAAACATCACAGAAATGATGCTGGACTCTTCTCATTATACCTGATCACGTGATCATGATTGCCATCGTACCATTACAGTTGATGTTACTTCCAATCACTTGATTAAAGTTGTATCTGCTAGTCTTTTTCATTGTAAAGTTTTCCTTTCTTCCCTTGTAATATTTATTTTGAGAAGAGATTCTTTGAGACTATGGTAAATATTCCATTCCTCATTTAACTTTCAATTTATTCATTGACTTATTTATATCTGCATGCATGGACTCAGAGATTCCTATCTTGTTGAATGGGCTACAATCTAGTACTATCCTCTTTTATTTTGATGTAAGAAATTTCCCAGGTTCAGCCATTAGAGCTCCTTTAAGGTGATTCCTATACCTATTGATATGTCCATATTAATCTTTGATAACTTCATTACTCTCTGGCTCATCTTGAACTTTGTCTTGGAGAATAGTATATTTAGAAGCCAAGATCTCTATAGCCCAGATCTGTTGCTATTGGAGTATCACTGCTCTCATTCCCTTTCACTGCAGAGAAATAAAGACCTTCTGTTTACATATATGCATACACACCTGTGAAAACACACTTGTTGTATTTCTATGTCTATACACTGGGATCCATGAGTCCTCCCTTGCATCTCCAATTATTATCCAACACTACAGAATTCACCCTGTATTTTACCCTTTCAATATTTCCAATTATTGCAAATCTGGCTCCCATACCCTCATATATATATTTACTTATTTAATCAGACCCTCTCAATATAACTAATCTCCTGTCACTACTGTCTCTACCCCCCACAGTTGCAGTTGCAGTCTCCCCATTTTGGTTCTAATACCTTCACCAAGCCATCACCACAACCCTCATGTAGACACCCTCTTCACCCTGCTCAGGCCCAATGCCCCAGTAGGGTCTACCAAGACTACCCTCCCCAAAACCCTCTGCCTATGAATGCTGCTGCCTTTCACTTCACCTGTTGGCTTTTAGACTGAATTGTTTATGTAAAGAAGGGAAAAGGGAAAGAAATGGCTGGTGTAAGAATTTCTGAACAGAAACCAAATTGCTTCCAGGTTTAGAAGATAGAGGGTAAAAGAGCCAGAGAACAAAAGTGGGCTCTGGACAGTATCCGGTCTCTGTATTCTGTGTTGCAGGAAAGATCTGCATGGCCAGATCACTGCTTATTGCCCTCTGAGCAAGGCACTTTTGACAACATCAAGTCTTATATGGTTGGGGAGTGCTAGCATGCTTTATGTTTCTGACTTTGAATAAAACAGTGTTATCTATCATTGGTACACTTTCCAGCCCTGCTGTCTAACACAGGAGCTCTTTTTTATTCTTCTTTTTTTATGGAGCTCTTAACCTGGAGCCCTTGAGCTTTGAGGCTATAAGCTCCCTAGCATATGTGTAAATGTACTTTTCTCGAATGTAAGAACTTACAATTTTCTTCTGGTTCCCAAAGAGATCCATGACCCAGCAGCATTGACAATTTGCTTTACATTAAAAACTCAAAAACAGGACAGCCCCAGTGGCACAGCAGTTTAGCGCCGCCTGCAGCCTGGGGGTGTGATCCTGGAGACCCGGAATCGAGTCCCATGTTGGGCTCCCTGCATGGAACCTGCTTCTCTCTCTGCCTGTGTCTCTGCGCCTCTCTCTCTCTCTCTCTCTCTCTCTCTCTCTCTCTCTATATATATATATATATATATATATATATATATATTCATATATATATATGAATAAATAAAATCGTTAAAAAATAAAATAAAAACTCAAAAACATTCAATCTTACTAATAAAGAAATGCAAATAAAAATTAGATAATATTTATTGAATATGATGGGATTGATAAAGATGAAAAACATTTACAAAATGTGTATTAATTTCCTATTGCTGCTATAACAAGTTTCTACAAGTTTAGTGGCTTAAAACAACACAAATTTGCTCTCTTATGGTTATAGAAGTCAGAAGTCTGAAACAAGTCTTATTTGGCTAAAATCAAGGTTGGCCAACCTGTGTTATTTCTGGAGTCTTTATGGGGAAATCTATTTCCTTGCCTATTCCATAACCTAGAAGCTACCTACATCTCTTGGCCCTTCTTCCATCTGCAAGGCTGACATCTAACAACTTCTTTACATCTCTCTCTGACTTTGACCCCTCTGCCTTTCCCATTATAAGGACTCTTATGATTACATTGTACCCATCTGGATAATCCAGGATAATGTTCCATCTCAAGATCCTTTCTTAATCACATCCATAAAGTCTCTTTTGCCATGCAAGGTAACAAATTCACAGGTTTCAGGAATTAGAATGTGGTTATCTTTAGGGAGACCACTATTCTGCCTACCAACCACAATATCTAAGAATGAGTTGGCATGTACTGCCATGCATTGTTGCCCAAAACATAAATTAGTATAACATTTCTGGGGGGCAATTTGGCAATGCATACCAGTATTTTTAAATGATGCTTATTGATCCAGCAATGCCACCCTAGTAATGTAACCTAAGGAGATATTTGGATACAAAGATTATATATACTAAGAGAGTTACTATAACATAGTTTATACTAGTAAATATTGGAGACAACATAATTATCTATAAATGGAGAATTGATTAAATAAAAGTTCTGGGGATACCTGGGTGGCTCAGTGGTTGAGCATCTGCTTTTAGCTCAGGTTGTGATCCCAGGGTTCTGGGATCAAACCCCACATCAGGCTCCCGAGGTGGAGCCTGCTTCTCCTTCTGCCTATGTCTCTGCCTCTCTCTGCGTGTGTCTCATGAATAAATAAAATCTTAAAAAAAAAAAGTTCTCATGCATCCACATACAGAATCTTGAGCAGCAATTTAAAAGAATGATGTAGACCTATATCTTTATTGGTGAGACTATGCAAGATTTATCAACCTATCCAGTGATATTTGTACACATATATGATTAGATGGCAGGAATAACATTCATAGTGATTAGGATTGTTTTATTCTCATATTTTTCTGAACTTCTAATCTATAATGAACATGCACTAGATGTTTTTAAAACAACAAATTACTTAGCAAAGAAGGTATTGAATTCATCTTTCTTCTCTTGTGAAAATGGCCTTTGCCTTTGGAGGTAAAAATACATCCTGCATAAGTGTTTGTTTAATAGTTTTACTACACTGTGTGTTCTTAGTGTATAGAAACTCTAATGATCTCATAGCCTAGACTGGGGTTGGCCCTAGGGCCAAGTCTAGATTACCACCTATTTGTAAATAAGGTTTTAGTTGGGCACAGCCACACTCAATTCATTCCCTTTTCGTTTATATGTTGGCTCTGGCTGCTTTCAATTTATAATGGCAGACTAGAGTAGTTGGGACAGAGACCATATGACCCACGAAGTCCAAAATATTTATTATGTGGCCTTTTACAAAAAAAAGTTTGCCAACTCTTGCTCTGGATTTTCTTATCAACATTGACAAAAGAATCTTTCTGCCGCTCAGTTTTTAAGAAATTATTTTGACAAAGAGATAGCAGCATGTGAACACCTAATTGGTAACACTTTTCTTTCATGCCATCCCTGCAAGAACATAATCCAAAAATGCATTGTAGGAGGAAAAAAGTCTCATTACTATATGGAAAGTTCATTCTTTTCCCATTTCCTGGAACTTTGCAGGTTTAGTCTTTAGAAAGCTCCAGGAACAAAACTCTAGGGATATGCACATTTTAATGTGGAGTGTAGGTACCCAGTGAGGATACAGAATAATAGGCATAACCTGTCCCCATGCTGTGTGTTTTTGCTCTGCTCAAGCACAGACCTTTAGTATTTCATATATCTATGTCCTTGGAATGCCTTTGAAAAGCATAGTAGGAACATTAGTTCTCACTTCCATCAATTGTACAGAGATTAGGTAAACAGCCCTGTTTCAAAATGCATCTTTCAGTCTAGACCCTCTACCTTCACCTGGTGTGAGTGCTTGGAGAATAGCAAAGCCCATAAATAATGAATTCAATCAAGAAGTTGTCTGTTCCTAGCAAAGCACCATGCACTCTGCCTCATCCAGGGCTAGTATACCCAAAATCCCCAGTTTCCTAAGGAGATTGCATTGGTTTTAGGGACTCTGAGTCCAGATGATTCCTTCCAAGGTCAGAATTGGCCCCGAGGATCTGAACCCCACTTCTCCCTTAAACCATCAAGGAGCCCACTAACTGTTTCAAGGGAGTCTCTGGACTATATAGGACCAAGGCAGATCTGAGAACCGAATGCAATAAGGACTAGAATCCGAAACAAATCAGTACCAGAAATGTATGTTGCAAGACAAAGAGCAGGCATTTGGATAGCCACCTCTGCCCTTCAGATCCATGTCCCACTGCTGTCATGGCCTTTCCAGTCAGAGTTGTAGGTGTCTGACCTCCTCTTCATAGGACATCTCCATTTATGGACCCTTTGCAAACTACACATTCTTCCGGCCTGGCTGCCAAAGGCCAGACATCACCTGCCAGAACACATTATGACACCAGCAGAGCTAGCCAGCAGTGTCCTTGCAAACACTCTCCACTGACCCCCTCCCCTCTCTCTACTTTCTCCCTCCCCATGGCACACAGCCCCGCTTCAGCCTGCCTGCTTAACCCTCCCCTTATTCACCTCACCCACATTGTTTATTATTTTCTTTACTTTGTTGAGGAGTTTCTGGAGCCTCAAGACCCAGGAGGCTTATATGGGAATAATAAATTCAGGCAAAGTCCTCCCGCTCCCCTAGCAGCTCCACCCCTACCGCTCACTCTGGAATTCCTTGCTCCTTCCTGTGACTTGCTGCTGAACTCTGTGGCGTGCCCCAGTCGGGCCTCTAAGGATACCTGCTATGAATATTAGCCATTCTTCACATCCACTGCTGTTCTGTGGCTTTGGTTCAGCAGAGGAGAACTGAAATGGGGTGTGTACAGGGCTGCAAGCGAAGGCTCTTTTTTTTTTTTTTTTTTTTTTTTTTTTGCGTGTGTGGGTTTTTATTTATTTTGCAAAGGCTCTGGCCCATAAACGAGCCAAACCTAGGCTGAGTTCATGAAGGCATGTTGGCTCTGAGCTGCCCCTGGCTTTTGTTTTTTCCCTAATCTGGATGTTTTCTAGCTGGCCTCGCCACTGGCTGGAGCCAGGGGGTGAGGAAGGCTATATTCCTCAAGGGAAGAGAATATACAGAGTCTGAAACTGCCTTTTCTTTGTCACAGCAGGTAGCACCTTGATTATTACAGAATACTTCTTAAAAGCCCTGAAATACTGTCCCCTTTTGGACCAAAGGTTTAACATCAGTCTCATTCCTTACAGATTTTTTACTTCGTGGGTGTAACCTATAAACATACACAGAGAGGAGAGTTCTGACTTGGGACCCTGCACAAATGTATAGTATGGCCCAAGCGTGATCCACATTCTGAGGTTCATTAAAAGGCCATCTCACTAGTGGACTGAAACTCCCTTCCTCTGCTCCAGACAGCCTCCAGCCAGGCCTCCGCTGGGGTCACCCCAGTCTTTCCTCCTGCAGGCCGGGTAGCACCTGCCAGCAGCCTGAGGGTAGAGTCAACCAGGGACTTATAAACCCAGAAATTTGAAACTTAAAAAAAATGCTGATGTGTTTTTAAAGGTGTGTTTTATGCCAAGAGCCTGCTGGCAGAGACAGACACATGGGAACTCTGTGTATTATCCACTTGAGATAGTTTCAATCCCCATCAACACTAATGTGAATTTAAAGAAATTAGACCGGCTTCTGAGAGCACCACCCCCCAGGGCCCCAGGTAGCCCAGTCAGCCCCGGATAAGCATGTTGTCCAAACTCTAAGTTAGACAATGCAATTATATGTTTATAGCCAAGACTGTGTGTGACAGGACATTCTAAGTAGCATTCACCTACCTTCCTTACCTGTAAGAGAATAATCCGATTCTAAGGTTATGGATGAGGGCAGTAGCCAAGCAATAACCAAACTATTTTGGATAAAGCAAGTCTTTAATCAAGTCATAAATCTGGATGGAGCTACTTTTCATGCTGAGAAATAGATCAGGTTCTTACACCAGATGCCCAGGAGCATGGAGACATTAGCATACCCCCTGCCAGTGGAAACCCAAAGCTTGCCCTAGGGGTAAAAAGACATTTGGGGAATGGAAACTGGGCTTGTCTAGTTCCTTTTTTCCAGGAATGTTTTAAAGTTCGTTTTCTTTGGGCAAATGTACACGGGAATAGTCTTGGCCTGGTTATTTGACCAGCTTTTTGGGAGGTCCCAAAGATCGGAGTGAAAATTAAAGTTGTGTGTCTTCTCCCACAGCCTTCTGGGGTCCAGCTGACAAATGGGGAGTAAGGAACTGAGTTTTTTCCGATATGAATTAATTATGTCTCTCAGCCTGCTGCCTAGTGCCAGTTCCATGCTGCTTTAGAGACCATCTCTCCAAATCAGGGGGACACCGAACCTGACTAGATCAGGGGAAGCACCCAGAAAATGCAGTGGGGGCAGCCTCCCTGTCCTTGCCCGTCACCCCACAGCCTTCTAGTGAGGCCAGTACAAACTATGTACCATGCGCAGCATGGAGATCCCTCCATAAATGTAAATGGCTGAGTGTTTTCCAGTTTTGTAAAATTAAATTAAGGACTCCCAGACTGACTACACCAAGTGCCAAGTTTCATCCCAGCACACATCATTTTTATAGTAAGTTTTAACTCCGTGAAAAATACAGGATTATAATGGAAATGCTGACAGGCCTGGAGCCAGCTCATGAAGTAATAATGCCACGTCTTTAATATTTTTACACAGCACGTCCTGATCTGCCACGGCTTTCTTTTCCTTTAGATAGCAGTTAAATAAGTGAAACCCTCCACAGAACTACTTTTTTCTCCTCCTCTTTTAGATCGCGTATCCCCACTTTCAAACCATTCTTCCTTATGGGCCTCTGTCCGTCTATTTACATTTTTTGTTCTGTACAATTGGTTTATCAAGCTCAGGTGCCTTTTTCTGAGCTATTTGGCTGGAAAGGGAGGAGAAGAGGGATAATATGGACCCTGAACTCTTGTCATCTTCTCATGGAATCTAAGAGCTCATGGAATTCAACTCTGGATGTGTGGCACCCTCAGGTGATGAGCAGCTAATGAATGCCTGAGTTGGCTTGATCTACCCTACAAAGAAGCACATAAATAAGCTGCTTGCCCCTCTCAGCAGACCAGCTCTCCTGCTGATTTTCAGCCCTTCTGTTTAACAAAAATACCACTAATTAATGACCATTGTGAGCTCAGAGCCGCTTTCACTTTCCACAGGGTGCCTCCAAGGCAGCCCTATCTCACCATCTTTAAAGCAAACCAGCATCTTCCAAAGGGTGCAAGGCAGTGGATGCCAGGACCACCAGGACTCCGTTTTCTACCCCCATGTTTCCCTCATCTGTTGAATCAGCCTGTTTTCCTGAGTGAGGCTCCTTTGGTTACAGAAACCAATGTGAAACAGACAAAGATGAAGAATGTCAGTGAGGTCAATTTGACTTAATCAGCGATGTCAACTAGTGGCGGGTTACAGCTAAACAACTCCCAGAGGATGCCATTTCATATTTAATTTGATTTTCTTATTGTGCACATCTCCCTCATTCTAAACTTTTATCACTCTCCAGTCAATGTATTAAAAAAAAAAAAAAAAGTAGGTGAAACTGGGAGAAAAAACCCTCACACATGTATGAATCACACCTGGCTTTGACTCAATTTAGAGCCACGGTACACCAAGGAATGGAGGCCTAAAGGCAATATTTTCTTTCACTGATTATAAAGGATTGATAGATGCTTTCTGCTGCCAGAACTCTCATTAGCTAGGCAGGCTTCCCAAGCACTGCTTCCTCCTCAGACACCTAACCACCTCAAGACCTGTCATAACTGAGGTCTGAGGAAGGAGAGCACTGCCATTCCATGCTGATTGACTGTTTCCTTGGGTAGGCATTGAAGTTGGGAGGTTGGAAATGGTCAACATTGACATAGCTGGGAGAGAAACATAAAAGGAGATGCTAGCCCCTGCATGAGACGTTGTTTAACGTCCTCACTAAAGCAGAGGGGACAGGGAAGTGGTTCATTATTGAGTCTCTCAGAAGGTGTAGAACACGTTTGCCCTTGATTTGGGTGTCCTTGTAAATGGAACACAGAGAGATTGCTCACCTTCAAGAAATGATTGATACTTCTTTTACTTTAACAAATGAGAAATGTCCGTGACAGAAAAGAACCCCCGTTACAAGCCAGGTTTTCTCATTAGCAGTGAAACATGGATAATTATTCACTGGGAACATATGCTGTGGGAATTCATGTTAGATTTCTTATTTTGACTATCACGGTGGGCAAACCTCAGAGACCACTGTGTACACATAGAGCCATGCACATAAATACATACATAAAAGCACAGAGGCCTATACTACATGTGTGCAGAGGAAGATACCATTTCTGGATACAAAGGAAGTTTTTAAGGAGAAGGAGCTATATATTGAGTTAAAAGCATTGAAAGTTTAGTGATAGAAAAGGTAGGTGGCCAGTAATTTTGTTCATTTGTTTTAGTTATAGCTAGTTTATTTTGGTCTTGACTTTAACTATTGAAAGCAGACTTTCCTAACAGCATTTTCAAGATGAGTAGTCACACTTACTAGAAATACATTCTCTCTGGTCCCTATATAGGCGTGAAGGAAAATGCAATAACCCATATAGCAGGACACAGTCCCAGTAAGGAAAGAATAATTAGGATCGTCATAGTTAGGATATACATTCAACAACCTAAAACAGAGAACCAAAGTTCCAGAAGGCATTCCAAGCTTGGTCTAACAATCCACCACGCCATCTAAGGACCCAGGCAAAAAAATATTTAAAATCCTATCATTCTGACATCCTGGAGTATTGCCCTTATCCAACTAGGCCAAGATGGTTTGTTCTACATACATATTCTCAATAACAGGATGGAGGAAGGAGGAAAAAGAGAAAGTTTGTTCCTTTAAAAGCATGTCCCAGGCAGTATACGTATCACTATCCCTCTCATTTCACTGAATGCAATCATATGTCTGTCCTATATCTTATTTCAAGGGGTGATGGGAAAAGTCTCTATTCTGGGCAGCTATGTACCTAACCAAACTTCAGGGTTCTTTTACTCCAGGAAGGAGAGGACACTTATGATGGGATCACTAGCAGTTTCAGCCATACAGAACAACTGAACTAAAGGTTGGAATCAGGGGTGATAGAAGTACAAATGAAAGTGATCTCTGACTTCAATGGGGCTAAATGAATGAAGGTGAACCCAGCAGTAGGAATTTGTAAGTTGGGCAGATTATAAAGCATTTGAGGAAATATCTGAAAGTAGCAGGCTGGAACAGCAATTTTTTTTTTTAAATTTGCCAAACACTCATAGAAAAAGCATACAGGAAAAAAAAAAGAAAAAGCATACAGGGACGCCTGGGTGGCTCATCAGTTACGTGTCCACCTCTTGATTTCAGCTCAAGTCATGATCTCAAGGTCATGACATCAAGCCCTGTGTCAGGCTCTGCACTGAGTGTGAAGCATGCTCAGGGTTTTCTCTCTCCCTCTCCCTTTCCCTCTTCCTCTATCTCTCTGCCCGACTCCTTCTCTAAAGAAAAAGAAAAAAAGAAAGCATAACCTGAATAAGCAGAATATGTGAAAAGCAACTCTTTAGACTCTGAGTTGTTCATGATGATCCATGATTTAGACAATGCAAATATGTATCTTCCTTTTTATTATGGATAATTTTGCATATATGCAAAGTAAACAGAGTAGCATAAATCACCCAGCTTCAATAAACATGCTGCCATTTCTATTTCTCTTGTACTTCCACCTCCTCGCCACCTCCTCCCCAATTAATTATCCAGGGCATGATCCCAGAGTTCCGGAATCGAGTCCCACATCGGGCTCCCCATGGGAAGCCTGTTTCTCCCTCTGCCTGTGTCTCTGCCTCTCTCTCTGTGTCTCTCATTAATAAATAAAATCTTTTTTTAAAAAAGGAATAATTTACTTATACACATTAAAATGCCCAAATCTTGGGGCACCTGGGTGGCTCAGTTGATGAAGCGTCTGCCTGAGGCTCAGGTCATGATCTCAGGATCTGGAGATCAAGCCGTGTGTCAGCCTCCCTGCTCGGTGAGGAGTCTGCTTCTCTCTCTCCCTCTGCCTCCCACCCTCTGTCCCCCACTCATGCTCTCTTTCTCTCTCACTGTCTATGTCTGTCTCTCAAATAAATAAAGTCTCTAATATCCTTCTCTACTAATTGTCATCCCTGTAATTTCTAGATATGTTTCCTCTGATTGAATTTTATCTTGGTTATAAATCACATTTTTCTGCTTCTAGACTTATCAAGTAATATTTGATTCAGTGATGGACACTGTAAATTTGTGTAATTAAGTGTCTGGATTTTGTTGTCTTCTATAGATTGCTGGATATTGTTCTGTTAAGCGGTCAAGTTATTCAACGTTTAATTTTATCATTTTGAGGATTCTTATTTAAGCATGATTAGGGCAGCTCTGAAGTAGTGTTTATTCTAGGGCCCTTCTAGGGCCTCTATTGCATGCCCCAGATGATCAAGGATATTCCAATCTAGCTGGTCTTGAACTTGAAGGTCTCCCAGCCCTATTTGAGCTTTGGGAAATATTAAGCTTACCTACTTAGTTGGTCTTTGTTCAGTCTTAGAGAGTTTCACTCTGTGCATTACATCTTTCATTGAGCAAATTATCAGCATGAATTTATGCAGACTTCTGGATATGCAGACTTCTTCTATGTAGCACTCTTATCTCCAAAATTCTCAACAACTTCCAGCTGCCTCAGCCTCTTCAACTCTGTTCTTTATCTCATCAATTCATCCAGACTGCTGTGCTCTGCTTGGGATAGTCCTCTGCTAGGACTTGAATTATGTCCCCCCCAAAGATATTGAAATTCCAAACCCTCTGTGCCTGTAAACCTATAAATGGGACCTTATTTAGAAATAAAGTCTTTGTAGGGCAGCCCGGGTGGCTCAGCGGTTTAGTGCCGACTTCGGCCCAGGGCATGATCATGGAGTCCTGTGTCGGGCTCCCTTCATGGAGCCTGCTTCTTCCTCTGCCTGTGTCTCTGCGCCTGTGTGTGTGTGTGTGTCTCATGAATAAATAAAATCTTTTTTAGAAAATAAGGTCTTTGTAGATGATGGTGTTAAGATGAGGTCATGAGGGTGGGTTCTAATCTAACTGGTGTTCTTACAAGAAGGGGAAATTTATACACAGAGATGCTCAAGAGAGAACTCCGTGTGAACATGAAAGCAGAGATTGGAGTGATGCATCTATAAGCCATGGAATACCAAAGGTTGCCAGCAAAGCACAAGAAGCTAGAAAAGAGGAATAAAACAGATTATGCCTCACAGCCCTCAGAAGGAACTAACACTGCTGACACTTTGATCTCAGACTTCTAGCCTCCAAAACTGTGAGACAATAAATTTGTTTTGTCACCTAGTTTGTGATACTTTGTTATGGCAACCCTAGGAAACTAATATACCCTTAAAGGCTGTAAGTTCACTAACGGTCATGCCATCTCCAATTCTCTGTTAAGCCCATCTGGTGAATTTTTCATTCTTGTACATTTCAGCCCCAGCATTTGTCTTTGTAGTTTCCACTTCTCCACTGAAATACTCTATCTGTTCATTTATTATGAGTGTATTTTCCTTTAAGCCTGTTAACATATTTATCACAGTTGCTTTAAAATCACTCTACTCATTGAAACATTTGCACCAGAGAATTCATGGGTCACATTTCTTCTTGTCTAATGTTTATTGTATACAGAACATTATAAATGGTCTATTGTAGAGACTCAGGATTCTGTTATGTTCCCTAAGAGTGTTTATTCTTGTTCAAGTGGACAGTTAACTTAGCTGAACTCAAAGTCCAACCTGTGTCTTCCCTGCAGTGAACACAAGTGTATTTTCTACTCTGTTCTTTCAGCTTTTAGCTGCTTCTTTTGCTGGGTCCCCTGCATTTTGTCTACTAACAGTTTGGGCAGGATTGATACAGATTTTGAGGTTTATTCTCCCTGTGACTCTTCCAGGATTTTCCCCCTTAACTTTTCAGCTGTTCTAAGACCCTCCAGACTCTCCTCTGGCCTTTTAAGCCAACTCCCTGAGTGGGCTTTGAGGAATTTCCTCGGGTAGAAAGCTACAAGCTGGCAAATGACACTTGTTGCAGTTCCTGAGTTTCTAGGATAGACTCCCCTCCTGTTTCTGTCACTGGTTTTGGTCACTTTTCAGTGCTTTTATAATGTTTAATGAGGCTTGTTGTTTAGATTTTATGATTGTTATTTGTAGGAAGGTTAGTCCAACCAAGTTATTCACCATTACTGGAAGCTAGAATCCCAGTCAAGTTGTTTTAAGAGTTTTCTGGTCATGATCTACTCCGTTCTTGTGACATTTGAAGCATTCTTATTCACCCTCTTTAATTTTTTTATCTTCTTAATAACCCATGTTATCAGGTTGTGGATGTTGGTTCACTTCTAAAGATTCAACACCAAAAAATAAAAAAATAATAAAAAAAATATTCAACACCCAGAGATAAATCTTCTCTTAAATTCAACAAATGGGTGTGCATAGCATTGAATGATATATTGATTCTATTTCTGATTTTATTAATTAGCTTTAATTAGTTAGAATGAGTTTACCTATTGCCTGAGCAGGGAGTTGGGAGGATTGTGGGAAAAATGTTTGTTTATTCAGTTATTTTCATAAACAAATGAAGCTATTCATTCATTACATACAAATTCTTACTAATTGCTTATTTCTTAACAACTAGTTTCTTTCATCTGTCCCCTTTCTGGATTTCCATGAAATCACATAGTCTCAATTTTCCTCTTATCTTTTAGGCCATTTCTTTTCAGACTACTTTAATACCTCCTTTAATCACTGAATGCTGGAGTTCCCCCACTGTTTTGTCCTGAGACTTTCCTGATCTCTTTTCATTGAAGACTTCATCCATACAAATCTATGAAAATGGTTCCCAAATTTTGTTTCTAGTTAATATCTCTGACTTACTTACATTTTTATCTTTGCCATCTTGATGGATTTTTTCTATACTGTGGTTCCATCACAACCTTTAAGTCAGTATGCTTAAAACTAAACTCCTCTATCTCCAGGGGTGAAGATAAGCAATAGCTTCTCTTCCTGGCTTACCTATTTCTGTTAATAGTCTCACTAGTGTTCCAATCTTAAAGGCTTTTCCTCATTTTCTTCATCTCTCTCCTCCTCACATCCTGTCAGAGCTACCTCTGCAAATATATTTCATTTCTTACCACATCTGAACTGAATTATATATCTTTTTCTCAAGCCAGTGTATCTTGTAAAGAACTACCTTAATATCCTTTCTAAAGCCAACCTAGATTAGATCACTCCCTCTCTTCAGAAACCTACAGGAGCTCCCAAAAGACTAGATTCTGGCTGTCAAGATCCTCTTTATTGCAACTCCCACATACCATGCCAACCTCATTATGTTTTCTATGTTTCAGCCAAGTCAACTAGTCTTTTCTTCTAGCCACACAAGTTTTCTTGTCTTTGTACCTTTGTTCACACTGCTTCCTCTAGGCTGCCCTCCCCTTCCTACTCTCTATGCCTGGTCTCAGTTTACCTTAGTCCTAAATAGCCTTCATATATAACATCTCTTCCATGAGCTTTGCATTGGCATAGTTCAGTTTCACTACACATTGATCAAAGCAATATAGATTGGTCTATTTTACCCTTGGCAATTTGGCTATCTCAGGGCAGGAAGAAGAGGGATGAGGATAATGAGTCTAAGATGATATTGAGAAATCTAGGAATCTTAAAAGCACATTAAAGATCATCTAATTCAGTGATTATCAATTGTGGAATCTCCTCACACAGAAGCCCAATATATTCTTTTGTGATTGAAATGGTAAGAGAGGCCCCCAAGCCCTTACTTCATGCAGGTTCCCTCTCAAAGGCCCCTCCTCAGATACTTCTGCAGACACTTAGGGCCTCAGAGAACTATCAGTTACAAAACCACTGACTAATTTAATACTCTCACTTACAGATTAGAAAACTGAAACCAGAAAACCCTATCAAAATCTAGCATTCTCTTTGAGAGTAATGAATCTGAGTCAATGCATTTGAAAGTAACAAAATTGCTTTTCTTTTTAAAACTTTCTACAAAAGTGATCTTGATCCCGATAGGTTTCAGAATGAGAGGCATTACTGGGAAGGTCGCTGATCAGACATCCACTTCAGTGACTGCTCCTCGCAGATCTTTTTCAAGTTGAGTTTTAGGAATTTCGTGTCATGGCAGCCCTCATGCCTAGCTTTGGAAGGAACTCTGCCCCATCTCATTCACACTGGGAGCACCAGGCTGGAAGGCCCTAGGAACATGTCCAAGACCTAAGATCCAGATAGGCCAAGAGAGATGTCCTGGCTGCTTACTATTGCCTCTGATTCCAAGAAGGAGGGAGGATTATAAATGTAAATTGTTATGCAAATGAACCTCTTATTTAGCTGACTAGGATTCCTGGCTCCCAGTAAGTAACTTCATCCGCCATATAAAACAGCCTGAGGCTGCTACTGCTCTTTTTTCTGCTTAAAAACTCTGTCAGAAAATCAATCCTAATGGAGTTGGAAAATTGAAGATTAGGGCTAAATATAAGAGATTTCCTTGCCAAATATCTCATGTTTCCTTGGAAATAGCAAGATTCTTATTTATCAATTTAGAATATAGCCTCACCAGGGTTCTTGTCCCCATTGACCAAACAGAATGATTCCTGGAACCAACATCTTAACAGTATATGACACCTTTTTTTTTCCTTCAAAGCAGATGTGATTGAGACATACATTGGCCTATTTAAGTAAGTCTGAAAAGCTATACTGGTTTCAAGCTACACTTTTTAAATCATGCTATTTGCCTAAATAAATGTAGCTTTCCTGCCTCTTATTAGAAAATGATTTCAGCATCTGATTCCAGACTACATTTGGTACATTTGGAGGGGGCTGGATACTGCTGCTCCCAAGAAATCCTCGACTGATTTCTATACACTTCTCCCTAAGGTCATTCTTATCCGATTTTGTGACAGGAGTAAAATGATACCACCATGGACCTTATACCACAGAGATGCCTAGATGCCACCAGGAGCATGCAGGGAACCTGCTCCTCCTATGTATCTGAATAGGAAGATACAGGTGATCAGCACACAGGTAGAAAGTCTGCCCTACCCCAAGCCTTGGATCCATGGCCTACGGGAATTGTGGAAATTTCTTCTCCCTAAATATATCAGTTAGCTATCACCACATTAAGAAATAATAACAATAATAAGACTCAGTGGCTTAAAATAGCAGTAATTTATTCTTACTGATCTTAAGTTTAGCTGATCTAAACTGAGTTTGGCTGGGGTGAATTTGGCTGTTCTCCACATTTCTTTCAACTCCCTCTTGGGATCATCAGGCCAGTCCAAGCATATTCTATCAGTGATAGCAAAGGCACATGATCACAAGCAAAAATACACAGCCTCTTGAGGTTTAGGTTTGGAACTGGTATACTAGCACATCTGCCTCATTTCTTTTATTGTGGTTAAATACTCATAACATAAAATTTACTATTTTCAATATTTTTAAGTGTTCAATGGCATTAATTATATTCATATCATTGTGCAACCATCACGCTTTCCATCTCCAGAACTTTTTATCTCAAACTGAAACTCTGTACCCATTAAAAAAAAAAAAAAATTACCCATGCTCCCCTTCCTCCAGCCCCTGGTAATCACTATTCTGGTTTCTTTCTTCTATGAATTGGACTATACGAGGTACCTCATATAAGTGAAATCATACAGTAGTTGTCCTTTTGCATCTGGCTTCTTTCACTTAATGGTTCAAGGTTCATCCAGGTTGTCATACATATCATGCTTTCATTCCTTTTTAAGGCTAAATAATATTCCATCATACATACATGTCACATTTGTTCATCCATGTATCCATCTACTGATAGACATTCAGGTTGTTTTCACCTTTTGGCCATTGTGAATAATGCTATGAACATTACTGTACAAATAGCTATTCAAGTCCCTGCTTTCAATTCCTTTGGGTATATACCCAGAAGTGGAATTACTGAATCATTATGGTAATTGTAATTTAATTTTTTGAGGAACCTCTATACTGTTTCCCACAGTGGCTGCACCCTTTTACGTTCCCGCCAGCAATGCACAAGAATTCTAATTTCCCCACATCTTCACCAATACTGGTTATTTTCTGTTGTCATTTTTATTTTTTTAAATAACCATTCTACTGGATGTGATATATATCTCATTGTGGTTTTGATTTGCATTTCTATAACAATTAGTGATGTTAAGCATCTGTTCATGTGCTTATTGGCCATTTTTATATCTTTGGAGAAATGTCTATTCAAGTCTTTTGCCCATTTTTTAGTTTGGCTGTTTATATTTATTACTGAGTTGTAGGAATTCTTTATATATTCTGGACATTAATCCATTACCAAATCTATGATTTGCAAATATTTTCTCCCATTCTGTGGGTTGCCTTTTCACCCTGGTGATAGTGTCCTTGGATGCACAAAATCTTTCAATTTTGATGATGTCCAGTTTGTCTTTTGTTGCCCTGTGCTTTTATTATCATATCCCAGAACTCATTGCCAAATCCAATATCATGAAGCTTCTGCTTATGTTTCCTTTTAAGAGTTTTGGGGGATCCCTGGGTGGCTCAGCAGTTTAGCGCCTGCCTTCTGCCCAGGGCATGATCCTGGAGTCCCGGGAATGAGTCCCGCATCAGGCTCCCTGCATGGAGCCCTGCTTCGCCCTCTGCCTGTGTCTCAGCCTCTCTCTCTCTCTCTCTCTCTCTCATGAATAAATAAATATTTTTTTAAAAAAAGAGTTTTATACATTTAACTCTAAGATTTAAGTTTTTGATCACTTTGAGTTAATTTTTGATCCCTAATGGTGTGAGGTAAGTCTACAACTTCATTTTCTTGCATGTAGATATCTCATTTTCCCAGCACATTAAGTGGTCCTGGCATCCATGTTAGAAGTTGTTTGAGCATATAAGCAAGACTTTATTTGAGGGCTCTTTTATTCCATTGGTCTATCTGTCTTTATGCCAGTACTGTAATGTTTCAATTACTGTAGATTTATACTAAGTTTTGAAATCAGGAAGTATGAAACCTCCAAGTTTGTTCTTCTTTTTCAAGATTATTTTGGCTATTCAGTATCCCTTGAGATTCCATATAAACTTACAGATGGATTATTCTATCTCTGAAAAAAAAAAAGGAAAAAGTCATTGAGATTTTAATAGGGATTATACTGAATCTATAGTTCATTTGGGGTATTGACATCTTCACTATATTAATTTTTCTAATCCATGAATATAACATAGTCTCCGCAACATTTTATAGTTTTCAGTGTACACGTTTTCCATCCTCAGTTAAATTTATTCTTAAGTATTTTATTCTTTTTTATACTATTATAAATGGAATTGTTTTCTTAATTTCTCTTTCATATTATTAGTATAACATCTGACTTATTTTATTGGCCAAAGTAGTCACATGGCCAAACCCAAAATCAGGAGGTGGGAAAGTACAGCCCACCTATCATCAAAGGCCACTGCAAAGTTACATGGCAAAGTGAGTCAATACAGGGAGGAATAAAAAAAAAAAATACAGGGAGGAATAAAGAACAGGGTTCTGTAACAATGATATTCCATACTGAACTTCTTATAGTCAGTTTTAGCATTATTTTTCCAGGGCCCTTCTTCAAAGTAGTCTGCTATAAGCACTTCAACGAAACAATTGCTATGAAAATGTAAAAAGGGAGGGGGATAGACGGGGCGGGGGGGGGGGGCAAAAAGAATGAGCAGACAAAGGAAGAAGATAACAAGGTGCCTAGGTAAAACTGCTGATGCCCAGCTGAACAGGTAGCAGGCATGAGGAAAAGAACACATGGTAAGGAATCAGAAGGCATGTCACTTGATCTTGAAGTGTCTTAACATCTCAAGGCCTCCGTTTCCTCCTTTCTCACAAGGCTAGACAATATCTAAGGACCTTTCCTGTGTTAATTCTGCATCCTATACAAATTCTAACAGTGTCTCCCCCAATATTCAAAAGACCCATAGCTAATACCATCCTCAGTGATACTTCCCCTGTGGTCAGGAACCTTTCCCCTATGGTCAGGAACAAGACAAGAAGAATGTCCACTCTTACCATTACTACTTAACATAGTACTGGAAGGCTTAGCCTCAGCAATCAGACAACAAAAAGAAGTAAAGGTCACTGAATTGACAAGGAAGAAGTCAAATTTTCACTATTTGAAGATGACATGACACTCTATGTAGAAAACCCAAGACTCCACCAAAAAATTGCTAGAACACATACATAAATTAAGCAAAGTCATAGGATATAAAATCCATGTGCAGAAATCTGTTGCATTTCTATACACCAGTAACAAAGCTGCAGCAAAAGAAATCAAGGAAAGGAATTGATCCCATTTACAATTGCACCAAAAATAATAAGATACCTAGGAAAGAAATTAAAGAGGACACAAATGCTCATGGATTAGAAAAGCAAACATTGCTACAGTGTCTGTACCACCCAAAGCAATTTACACATTTAATGCAATCCCAATCAAAATGCCACCAGCAGTTTTCACAGAGCTAGAACAAATAACTCTAAAATTTGTGTGGAACCACAAAAGATCCTGAATAGCCAAAGTAATTCTGAAAAAGAAAAACAAAAGTGGAGGCATCATGATTCCAGATTTCAATCTATATTACAAAGCTGTAGTCATCAAGACAGTATGGTACTGGCACAAAAAGACATAAAGATCAATGGAGCAGAATAAAGAACCCAGAAATGGACCCACAACTATATGTTCAACTAATCTTTGACAAAGCAGGAAAGAATATCCAATAGAAAAAAGTCTTTTCAACAAATGGTGCTGGGAAAACTGGACAGCCACATGCAGAAGAATAAAACTGGACCACTGTCTTACACCATGCACAAAAATAAATTCAAAATGGATGAAAGACCTTAATGTGAGATAGGAAACCATCAAAATCCTAGAGGAGAACAAAGGCAGAAACCTCTTTGACCTCATCCATAGCAATTTCTTGCTAGACACATTTCCAGAGGCAAGGGAAACATAAGCAAAAATAAACCATTGGGACTTCATCAAGATAAAAACCTTCTGCACAGAAAAGGACAATCAACCAAACTAAAAGGCAGCCTACAGAAAGGGAGAAGATATTTGCAAATGACATATCTGATAAAGAGTAAGTATCCAAAAGCTACTTATCAAACTCAACACCCAAAAAATAAATAACTCAGTTAATAAATGAGAAGAAGACATGAATAGACACTTCCAAAAAAGACATCCACATGGCTATCAGATACAACATCACTCATCATCAGAGAAATACAAATCAAAACCACTATGAGATACCATCTTACACCTGTCAGGATGACTAAAATTAACAACACAAGAAACAGGTGTTGGCAAGGATGCAGAGAAAGAGGAACCGTCTTGCACTGCTGTAGGAGTGCAAGCTGGTGCAACCACTATAGAGAACAATGTAGAGGTTCTTCAAAATATTAAAAATAAAAAAAATAAAAAAATAAAATATTAAAAATAGAACTATCCAATGATCCAGCAATTGCACTACTTAATAGGTATTTACCCAAAGGATACAAAAAATACAGATTCGAAGGGAGGCAACACACCCCGATGTTTATAGTAACATTATCAACAATAGCCAAACGATGGAGAGAGCCCAAATGCCTATCTACTGATGAATGGATAAAGAAGAGGTGATATATATACAATGGAATATTGCTCAGCCATTAAAAGGAATGAAATCTTGCCATTTGCAATGACTTGGATGGAGCTAGAGTATATTACGCTAAGTGAAATAAGTCAGAGAAAGACAAATACCATATGATCTCACTCATGTGAAACTTAATAAAGAAAATAGATGAACATATGAGAAGGGAGGAAGAAAAAAAGGAGAGAGGGAAATAAGCCATAAGACACTTTTAATGATAGAGAACAAACTGAGGGTTGATGGAGGGAGTGGGTGGGGGATGTGCTAGATGAGTGATGGGTATTAAAGAGGGCACTTGTTATGATGAGCACTGTGTATTGTATGTAAGTGATGGATTACTGAATTCTACTCCTGAAACCAATATTGCACTGTATGTTAACTACCTAAAATTTAAAATAAAAAAAAATAAAAAGTAAACATCCAAATAAATTTTCTGTGGAAGATAAGTTGTGGAAGACACAACAGCAAATTCAGCAAGTACTCTGAATTTAGAGAAAATTACTTTTTTCTCACAATTGCAATTAGTTTACTTTAATAATTCTGGGTAGAGGGATGCCTAGGTGGCTTAGTGGTTGAGCATCTGCCTTTGCTCAGGGCGTGATTCCAGAGTACTGGGATCGAGTCCCACCCACATCAGGCTCCCTGCATGGAGCCTGCTTCTCCCTCTGCCTGTGTGTGTCTCTGTCCCTCTCTTTCTGTGTCTCTCATGAATAAATAAATAAAATCTTAAAAAAAAAAAAAAGCCTGGGTAGACATAGTATGTAAGTTTAATATTTTAGAATTTTAATATATCAAAATATGTTCAGTGACTATGAAGATAAGTATATGTCCAATGCTTGGTAAGAGTTGTTAGAAGGCCAAGGTTCTTAACTGACAGAAAAATGAAATCAATGTTTACAAGTATTTTCCTAGATTCTGTTGAAAAACTTAGGCTTGAAAATCACATAAACAGTAAAATAGTGGCAAATATTAGACCTTAACCAATTAAAGTTTGATTCTTAACTATTACTACATAGAATTTTTTTCCAACTCACTGCATTTGAAGAACTGATTTCTCTTAGTATAAAAACAGTATAGGAACTAATTAACTTGAAAAATGTTCAGTGAGTGAATATTAATTCCTTCATTTTTAAAAATGTTAGTACGAGGATATAGAAATAGGTACTTTGTGTACTCTAAGAATTTTTACTTAACTGAATGAATAATAGTCACCTTCCCAAAATTCCTGGGTAGAAACATCCTTTGGCTTGGAAATGGCAAGCATACAAAAAGTGCCATAGGTAGAGACTACACTGTATGCATGGCTTCTAAGCCACAGAGACTAAAACAACTCATCAGGTGTATATCCCGTTTCACTTTATTAATGTCTTCTCTCTCTCTTCCTCTCCTTCTAGGCTGTCCCATCAAAGGCCACCCTACCCCCAATATCACCTGGTTCCATGGTGGTCAGCCAGTTGCCACTGTCCCAGGACTGACACATCATATCTTGGCAGCTGGACAGATTCTCCAGGTTGCAAATCTTAGTGGCGGGTCTCAAGGGGAATTCAGCTGCCTTGCTCAGAATGAGGCAGGAATACTCGTACAGAAGGCCTCTTTAGTGATCCAAGGTAAGAAATCCTTCAGGCTCTGCTGCCGGGTTTATTTCTTGAATGAGAAAGTCCACCTGAGAATCTAATTCTCAAATGAAACAAAGTGATTTCTGATTTCAGTGGTTCCTAGGGCATGAAAATCAAAGCTGAACCATGTTTCCATATGATGAGGCCCTTCAGAAGAGCCACCAGGCACCATCCCAGCAGACTCTGGAAAAATCAGAGCTGCTTTCATAAACAGTTCCTTCTACTTCATAACATTGCTGCCACTGAGGACCAAGGAAACACTGATATATCAAAGCCAAAAGAGTTTCATTTTTGTTTGTTTAATAAGAATTTCACGTACGCATGTGTGCAAAGTAGCCTATTAAACTAATGCATACACATTTTCTCTGTTGGCTTGACTAAAAAAAAACAAAAAACCTCTTGATCTGAATTGCTTGGTTATTGCCTCCTCTACCGGAGAATCAAGCTGGTACCAGTACCTCCTTATCGTGCTAAAGAGTCTTCAGCTGCAGTCACGTGCTTAAGTGTTTTGCAGGCACCTTTCTGTGACCCCATCAAAAAACAGACTGTGTGGCTCGTGCATTAACTTTCTAGGAACACGGGCAGGTGAGAAAGCCCTTGGGAGGAAAAATAAGCAAGGAAGACAAACCATGAGAGACTCCTAACTCTGGGAACAAACAAAGGATTGCAGAAGGAGAGTGGGTGGGAGATGGGGTGACTGGGTGACAGCCATTAGGGAGGGCAGAGGATGAGACAAGCACTGGGTATTATACTGTATGTTGGCAAATTGAATTTAAATTTAAAAAAAAAATTTTTTAAAAAGCCCTTGGCAGAGACTTGGCTTTAGCTATACCAAGAAAGAGTTGTGAATGGGCCTAAAACAGTAAGAAACAAACCCAAACTGGGCCTTCCTTCAGAAATTAAGTGAGGCTTTCAAGCGCTCCATGAGCTATTTCTACCTGTGGCCTATTTATGATTATTTTTAGGGAAAGCAAAATTCTATTGCATGCATTCTAAAATGAAGGATTCTTTGGGAAGGGACAGAATTTTGCACCAATGTAGCACATGAGAAGGGAGATTTTTCTGAGCAAATGGATTTTCCCTTTAAGCATCCTCCCCTGCCATTTGGCTTTCCAGACAGGAAAGTAAATGTTCCATTTTCTTGCCAACCAGCCATTCTCTGCTGAAAACCAGAAGCCAGTGCCTATCTGCAAGATTTGTAATATACGACCTTGCAAATAAGCACTCCCAGTTTACCAGCCCACAGTTATTTTTAACAGCTTTCCTACCAGTGAGTCCCAGACCCCCAAATAGAAAATTCTAAGAAATTGAATTTCTTCCTGACGTCATAATCTCATATAAATGAGGACTCTCTGGGTAGGCTGGGGTTTTTGGTTTTTTGTTTTTTGTTTTTTTGGTTATTTTTTTTTGGTAACATTTACAAAGTCCAACTCAAATGTACACATATAAATATGACTGTTAAGTATCTGATATTTTTGTAGCTCTTTGTTGGAAAAGAAAGTCCAACTGGTGACCCACTAGAAAGAAAAAATACTTTAGAAATGTATTTAAAAATAGGGACTACAGCCACTGATTAAGTACTCTCTATGTGCCAGCACCGGGCTAGGCCCTTGCTTTCATTATACCCAGCCCTCACGACTTTGCAAGGTAGGGGTTTTGTACTCGCTTTATGGATAAGCCACCAGAGGCTCCTGGACACCATACCACTTGCCTGCCTAAGCTGGGAATGAAGCCCACTCAAGGACAGAGTCTCATTCATAAGAGCTCCTCATGCCCACAGAACATAGGCAATAATGCAATCTTCTTTTCACCTCTGATTCTCCTTCTATGACAGATTACTGGTGGTCTGTGGACAGACTGGCAACCTGCTCGGCCTCCTGTGGTAACAGGGGCATTCAGCAGCCCCGCCTGAGGTGTCTCCTGAACAGCACAGAGGTCAACCCCACTCACTGCGCAGGGAAGGTGCGCCCTGCTGTGCAGCCCATCGCCTGCAACCGGAGAGACTGCCCTTCTCGGTGAGTGTAGCAGATGCTGGCTTAGGCCTCCCCAAAGCTGGGCCCCAAAGTTGGCCCCAACCTTTAGCCAAGTCAGTGGCTAGCCTTGGTCCAGCACTGCACAGGAAGAGACATGTTGTGCCAGCAAGGGGGCCTGCCATCCAAGGCACTTTTTTCTAGGCACAGACTTGTCAGGTCTCTCCACCCTACAGAAGATACCCCTCAGAATGGCTCTCCTCCCTGGGCAGTTTTTGTCCTCACCACTCAGGCTAAGGGCTTCCCCGGGGCATCCCAAGTGCCTGAGAGGTTCTGTTCAGGGAGCAGGGGCATCCCAGGCCCTGGCCAGCCCTAGCTCGCATCCTGCAGTAAGAAGCTTGCTCTCTGATTTGTTTGTGAGATGACAACTGTGTTTGTAGTTGAGGTCCTGAGGGGATAGGGGTTCCTGGCCTCTACCCCAGTCCCTCCTCTTTCTTCTAACTTCAAAAATTGTGCTAATCGGTACTCTGGTTGAGGTGAGGAAGTCTTGTCCAATTTTTTTCTTCAAAGGGTTGCATCCTGCTAAAGTCAAAATAAATCTTCATTTTCCATAGTTGCCTCCATGTTGGATATGCATTCTCTGCCTCTGGCCCCAGAGTGACACCCACCGCCGTGTCTGCCTCTTGTAGCTTTGAGAAGCCGGGTGTCCCATAGAGCACCCTACCCCCACTTTGCAGACAGTAGCTAAAGGGATAATGGATGGACTTAGAGTTGGCACCGGTATGGCATCCAGAGCCTGGGGGGACTTGGCTGGGCCTTGCAGTGCCCCCTTCCTACCCATCCGTGGGACTTTCCTACACTACTTAGGCAACCGCTTTGTGTTTTGCCAGCTGAGTCATAAGGAGCAGCTGAAACCAGGAGAGACTCAATGAAATATGAAACACGCTCATTAATATCAGCAGTTTGACTTGCTGACGGGAAGGTTTCCATGGGAATGATTAATGTCCTTTTATACCCTTCCTGAACTGTAACATAGCCATACCTCTCCTTTCTCAAACCCCCCACCCCAGCTCCTGAAAAATTGCTGAAATGTATATTTGGAAATAAAAGTTGATTGAAATGCAGGCCTGACATTCACCGGGGATATATGGGGCTGGAAGACTGCCCTCGCCAAGCTATTTGAAATGAAGACGAAGTCTTGGACATGCCAAGGACTTTTTGATTTGCCGTGGTGATGGTCAGAGTCAATCAGCCTCATTTACTTCTGCAAATGAAATAATGGCCATGTCTGCTTGGATTTCAGTGCCCCCAGGAGCTTTGTAACACCTCATGCCTGCTTCCTAAGTGGCTCTGCTCCTGTGGGTTGGAGATCTGCATGCAGTCATCTCTCTCCAGGGCAAATGCAGCAGGGAAGTTCCACCAAACTAAATAAGTCACAGATCCAGATCCAAAAGGAATTCGCTCCCTGGCTCTGCTACTTGTCTCTCCCAAGAGCCAGATGTGGTGCTCCTGGACCGGGAAGTGGCCACAGGTTCATCTTTGACTGGTGTGTCCCTGCCAGGCTTCTCAGGCACCTCAGCAGCCTTATCTGAACACAAACAGGTGTCACCCTGGTTGTCTCTGAATAGTCTGAGAAGTCCTGCTTTGACCCAGCTGGCCATTCAATCATTTCATTTAGATCAACCTTGTCTCAAGTATTAAAACCCAAGAATTATCTTTTTCCCTAGATTGCATAAAATGTCTGGAAAGCCCTAAAGCTCTTCTATCTCCCCCAAACTGTCCCCCTTTCCCCTTCTCTTTGAGAACTAGCCCACAGTGCAGATATGCACAGGGAACTCCTCCGGGTTTGTATCTGGACCAAGGATTTAGGAGTGTTTCCCCAGTTCCAGCCTGGCTTTATGAGAAAAGCCATTTGCACAGCCTTGGTCAGTCTCACTTCTGAGCATCCAAATTTGTAGTTGGAACCTAACATCCTGAGAACGACATTTTCCACATATGCAGCCCTCTAGGAGGCATCAGACCTGTGCACTGTGACTCATGGAGGTGGGACACTGCTCCACAGAGCCGGAGGGAACTTGGCCCTCTTCAGACTGCTTTTTCAAGATGCACCTGTGCAGTCAATTTCCAAAGAGTATTTTTTTCCTGTGGCCACCATTACAAATTACCACAAACATGGTGGCTGAAAAGAATAGATAATTTATTTTCTCACAGTTTTGAAGGCTGGAAGTCCAAAATCATGATGTCAGCAGGGCTGCACCCCTTGCAACTTTCTCAAACCCTGCAACTTCTGTTGGTTCCAGGCATCCCTCAACTTGCAGCCATGTTAATCTAGCCTCTGCCTCTGTGGTCACACTGTCCCCTCCTCTTTTCCAATTTCTCTTTCTCTTACAAGGACATTTGTGAAGGCAGATAATGTAGAATAATCTTATCTCAGAATCCTTAATTATATCAGCAAAGATCATTTGTCCAAATACGGTAACATTCTTAGGTTCTGGGGATCTGATGTAGATCTTTTGGGGGACCATTTTCAGCCTTCCACTCCATGTATACCATGAAAAGGGCCATGCCCCAGAATTAGTACCTGTGTGGTGAGAACAAGGGGATGCACAGGTTCTTTTTTCTGAGAGTGTATGCCTGAACCTTTGCACCTGCCCTGATTCTTCTTCCTCTCCCCAGGTGGATGGTGACCTCCTGGTCTGCCTGTACCCGGAGCTGTGGGGGAGGTGTCCAGACCCGCCGGGTGACCTGCCAGAAGCT
Source organism: Canis lupus familiaris (assembly GCF_011100685.1). NCBI lineage: Eukaryota > Metazoa > Chordata > Mammalia > Carnivora > Canidae > Canis > Canis lupus. The sequence continues at coordinate 38,782,585 of NC_049232.1, forward strand.
AAAAGCCTCTGGGATCTCCACCCCTGTGTCCAATGATCTGTGTACACAACTCGCCAAACGGCCAGTAGACACCCAGGCCTGTAACCAACAGCTCTGTGTAGAGTGGGCCTTCTCCAGCTGGGGCCAGGTGAGTGGATTTTATTTGAAAGGTAAATCTAAAGGTACAGACCCTGCCGCAGTAGGAAGTAAAATGCCACCACTGCCAAATCCTCTGTGATCTCACATGCTTCACATCCCATCTGTCAATCAACTCACCTGTCCAGTATTCATCCCAAAGCTTAGAGTTTCTGATCATTCTCTAAGACAAACCTACCTCCCACAGCCATTATACTTTCCCTATTGATTTCCTTCCTCCCAAGCTCATCCCTTTTTCAGATCATCAGCAAATCCTCAACAACCCCTTCTTCAGACTCATTTTCTGTAAGGCCACTTCTTCTCACTGGCTGTCCTATGGTTGATGATTTAAAGCTCTGATGAGATCCATTTGGGGGCTGAGTGAGGGGTTCTCAACTGGGCTACACAATTAGAATCACTGGAGAAACTTCTTTAAAAGGCCAATGTCAAGGCTGCACCTCCCTGAGATTCTAAGTCAGTTGCTCAGGGGTGGGATCAGGGCATGGGCAAGTTTTAGAAACTACACAGAAGATTCTGGTGTGCAGCCAGAGGAGAGAAACCACTATTCCAAGTCAAGAAGAGTTGAAACCTAGCTAGATCACTTTGAAACCACCAAATCCTTTCTCAATTCTCAACCAGAGGACAGCCAAAAAAGTCCCAGGTTAGCTCAATACACAGCAGAAATGGGGGCTCCTTAGACCCCAGTAGGGAGGGAGCCTCTTTGGTATATAGGACTCTCTCCATTTGGAAAGGAAATTTTGTTTAGTTGTGATTTTAAGAATTAACACAAACTGAAGATTCTCCCTGGGAAGAGCAAACCTGAGCAATGACAGACACTATGCCACGACAAAGCAGCGTCAGAGGGATGGGAGGCACTGAAGCATCTTCCCGTTGTTCTCATGTCATTTCTGGGCCAGGTAGCACCAGGTAGGAATCTACATTGCAATTAGAGGTCTAGGCTTTCCCCAGTGCCCATACATAGACCCTCTATTTAGACAAAGAGAAGTTTTATTACTCATCTGACCACTTCTCTGTTTTAGAATGTTGTTGTCACTTAAAAAAAAAAAATTCAATGTGGTGCTTAGGGGAAATGACATAATTGTGTATGCTCCATTCCTTTCAAAGTCTGTGTTCAAAACCTACTGGGGACCTACTCAGCATCTATGAGCTGCCTGCCAGGGCTGATGACCAGCTAGTACCCAGCCCACCAGCTATATGGTAGCAACTCTTGTTTGTCAGAGGCTGGCACTGATTGGTAGGCTGATCATTCTGATCAGTCAGGCAGAGTGTGTGATTGGTGTCTGAAACATGCCATTAAGCTTGGCCTGCTGGGACAGCCCAAAACCACCACAAGGCTCTTAATTCTTTGTGTGACCATATGAACTAATGTGACTGGATGTTTTGGGCAGCTAGCAACTCGAAACTTGTTGGAACTGGCTATCCACACATTACTGCACTCACGTTCCTCTGTCCCCACCCTGAGGTATGTTCTTTGGAAAACAATCACTTGGAACTTTCCCGTTAGGTTAATATACTGTGGCCATCTCTAATGAAGATTAAATGTTATTTGGAGGAACTCTGGCCACAGAATTCACTTGCAATCCATAAGCCATTTGTGTCTCAGGTGAGTCTGGGGATATAATGCTCAAAGCTGGCCAATCAACAGCCAGCTCCTTTTTGGCACCTTCACCGACCCCCACCCCCCTCCCCCCGCCTTTATTTCCAGTGACCTAATGTATGTGCTTCATAATCAAAGAGGCATGAGCTGCTTTTTGCTCTGATGCCTGGGGGATATCATCTTTCCCTTACCTGGAAAAGCCCACTTCTGCTAGCTTTCATTCAGCCCAAGGCAGCTTTGCTTCTAGGCCCTCAAGGCTTACTGACAGTTTGTGAAATTACAATTGGGAACAGATCTGGCTACACACGGGAGATGTTTCTATGTTGTACCACTGAGGTCACTAAAGGGGACATACATTGTGCACGCTGATCATTTCTCAGTGATTACTTTTTCTAAAAGAGAAAAAAAAAAAGGTCCTTCTCCCTTCCTTCCCCTCAAATAACACTCTTATCTCCTTTCTTCTATAACCCTCTAGGCAAGTATGTCTCATGCTTTAATGTGAATCATGTTGTTAAAAATGCAAAATCTGACATGGCAGGACTTGAGCAGAGCTTTGGATAATGAATTTTTTTTTATTGAGGTATAATTGACATATACCCATTATATTAATTTCAGGTGTACAACATATAATTTGACATCTGCAAAATGATTCCCCACAACAAGCCTAATTAACATCTGTTACTATGCATAATTAGAAATAAATTTTTTCTTGTGATAAGATTTTAAGATCGACTCTTAACTTTAAAATAGTTAATACGGTATTATTACCTGTAGTCACCATACTATATATTACATCTCCATGACATATTTATTTTATAACTGGAAGTTTTTACCCTTTGACCCCCTCCACATATTTCACCAATCCCCAGCCCCCACCTCTTTAACCAGGAGGAGGAGTCATTGCTTAGATTCCACATATGAAATCACACAGTACTTGTCCTTGTCTGCTTTATTTGACTTTTATGCCTTCAAGGTCTACACATGTTATCAATAATGGCAAGATGTCATTCCTTTTTATGGATAAATGATATTCCTTTGTGTGTGTATGTACCACGTTTTATACATTCATCCACTGATGGATACTTAGGTTGTTTCCATATCTTGACTCTTGAAAATAATGCTGCAATGAACATGGAGATGCATATATCCTTTGAAGTTAGTGTTTTCATTTTTTTGGGTAAATACTCAGAGATGGAATTGCTGGCTAATAGAGTAGTTCAATTTTTAATTTTTGAGGAACCTACATACTGTTTTTTATAGTGGCTGCATCACTTTACATGCTCACCAATAGTGCACAAGGGTTCCCTTTTTGCCACATCCTCACCAACACGTGTTATTTCTTCTTTTTTTGGTACTAGCTATTCTAATAGGTACGAGGTAATATCTCCTTGCGGTTTTGATTTGCATTTCACTGATGCCTGGTGGTCTTGAGCACATTTTCATGTACCTGTTGGCCATCTGTATATCTTCTTGAGGAAAATGTCTATTCAGATCCTGTGCCTTTTTAAAATTGCATTGTTTGGTTTTCTGAAATTGAGATGCAAAAGTTCTTTTCGTATTTTAGATATTAGCCCAAATATGATTTGCCATATGCTTTTCATGTCAGATTCAAAATGTAATTGCCAAGAAAGATGTCCAAGAGCTTACTGCCTATGTTTTCTTTGATTTCTAGGATTTCAAGAATTATGTTCAAGTCCTTAATCTATTTTGAGTTAAATTTTGTGTATGGTTTAAGAGTAGGCCAATTTCATTGTTTTGCATATGGCTGTCCAGTTTTCCCAGCACAATTTATTGAAGAGATTGTCCTTTCCCCATTGTATATTTTTGGCTCCTTTGTCATAAATTAATTAATCATATATGCATGGGTCTGATTCTGGGCTCTCTATTCTGTTCCAACTGTGTGTCTAGTTTTATGCCAAACCACTCTGTTTTGATTACTATAATTTTTTAATAGTTTGTAAGCAGGGTACATAATACCTCCAGCTTTTGGCAATTGTTTTGGCTATTTGGGATCTCTTGCAGTTATATACCAATTTTAAGATTGATTTTTCTATTTCTGTGAAAAACACCATTGGAGTTTTTACAGGGATTGCATTTAATCTGTAGATTGCTGAGTAGTGTGAACATTTTAACAATATTGATTCATCCAATCCATGAACACAGAATATCTACTTGCATAATCCTCAATTTCTTTCACTAATGTCATAGTTTTCAGTTTATAAAACAAATTTATTCCTAGATATTTTGTTCTTTCTGATACAATTATAAATAGAATTGCTTTAATTTCTCTTATAGTTTATTATTAGTCTAGAAATACAACAGACTTTTTGTATTGATTGTGTGTCCTATAACTTTGGTTTATTAGTTCTAACAGGTTTTTGGTGCTCATTAGCATTTTCTATACAAAATGTCATCGGCACATAGTGACAGTTTTACTTCTTCCCTTCTAATTTGGATGCCTTTTATTTCTTTCTCTTGACTAGTTACTCTGACTAGGACTTCCTATGCTATGTTGAATAAAAGTGGCAAAACTGGGCATTCTTGCCTTGTTTCTGATCTTGGAGGAAAGGCATTCAGCTCTTCGCCGTTGAGTATGATGTTTCCTAGGGGCTTGTCATAGGAATTATTTATTATGTTGAGGTACATTCCCTCTATGCCCACTATTTTTTGCTACTTTATTTTTTATTATTGAAGTATAGAAGACACACAATGTTATATGAGTTTCAAGTGTACAACATAGTGATTCCACAATTTTATACATGACTCAGTCTCACCACAATAAGTATAGTTACCAGCTGTCACCATACATTACAGTATTATTTACTATATTTCTTTATGATTAACTTTTCATGTCCATGATTTTTATATTTTACAAGTGAAAGTTTGTACTTCTTAATCCCCTTCACTATTTTGCCCATCATTCCACTCACCTCCCCTCAAGCAACCAATAGTTTGTTCTCTGTATTTAAGTGTCTGGTTTTTGTTTTGTTTTTTAGATTCCACATTTAAGTTGAATCATATGGTATTTGTCTTTCTCTCACTTATTTCACTTAGCATAATATCCTCTAGGTCTGGCTGTGTTGTTGCAAATGGCAAGATTTTGTTGTTTTTTATGGCTGAGTAATATTTCATTGTATAGATATATACCACACCTTCTTTATCCATTCATCAATCAGTGGACACTTGAGTTAACTCCATATTTTAGCTACCATAAATAATGTTGCAATAAATATAGAGGTGCATATATCTTTTTGAATTTGTGTTTTCTTGATCTTTGGGTAAATACCTAGTAGTGCAATTACTGGATCATATGGCATTTCTATTTTTAATTTTTTTATATCTCCTATACTGTTTTCTACAAGAGTTAGACTAATTTACATTCTCACCAGCAGTGCACAAGGGCTCCCTTTTCTCCACATCTTTGCCAACACTTGTTATTTCTTACTTTTTTCATACTAGTCATTCTGACCAGTGTGAGGTGATATCTCATTATGGTTTTAATTTGCATGTCCCTGATTAATGATGTTGAACATCTTTTCATATGTCTGTTGGCATCTGTATGCCTTCTTTGGCAAAATGTCTGTTCAGCTTCTCTGCCATTTTTTCATGTGTTTTGTGTGTATGTATTGAATTGTATAAGTTATTTTGGATATAAACCCTTATTGGATATATTATTTGCAAATATTTTCTCCATTCACTAGGTTGCCTTTTTATTTTGTTGATGGTTTCCTCGGCTGTACAAAGCTTTTTTACTTTGATGTAATCTCAGTAGTTTATTTTTACTTTCCTTTCTTTGAATAAGGACACCTAGTCATAAATACATTCCTAAGGCTGAAGTCCAAGAGATTACTGCCTATGTTTTCTTTAAAGAGTCTTATAGTTTCAAGTCTCAAATTTAGGCCTTTAATCCCTTTTGAATTTATTTTTATGTATAAGAAAGTGGCCCAGTTTCAATCTTTTCACGTAGCTGTCCACTTTTTCCAGCACCATTTATTGAAAAGACTATCTTTCCCTCGTTGTATATTATTACATCCTTTCTGTAAATTAACCTATATAGATGTGGTAAACTTTCCAATCTATCTGTTCCACTGATCTTTGTGTCTGTTTTTGTGCCAGTGCTGTTTTGATTATTGTTTTGATTATTATAGCTTTGTAGCATATCTTGAAATCAGGAATTGTAATACCTCCAGCTTTGTTCTTCTCTCTCAAGATTTGGGTATTCTTTGGGGTATTTTTGTGTGTGTGTGTGTTTTTGTTTTTTAAGATTTGGGTATTCTTTGAATATTCAAGATCTTTTTTGGTTCCATACAAATTTTAGGAATATTCTAGTTTTGTGAAAAATGCTATTGATATTTTGATAGGGATTGCATTTAATAAGGAGATTGCTTTGGGTGGTATGGATATTTTAACAATATTCTTACAATCTATGAGCATGGTATACCTTTCAAATTGTTCATGTCATCTTCAATTTCTTTGATCAATATCATAGTTTTTAGAGTACAGATCTTTCACTTCCTTAAATTTATTCCAAGGTGTTTTTTTGGTGAAGTTGTAAATGTTATTGTTTTCTTAATTTTTCTTTCTCCTACTTTATTAACAGTGTATAGAAATGCAGCCAATTTCTGAGTATTCATTTTATATCCTACAACTTTACTGAATTTATTCTAAGAGTTTTTGGTGGAGTCTTTGTGGTTTTCTACATACAGCATTATATGTCATCTGTGAATAGAGAGTTTTATTTTTTCTTTACCAATTTTATTTCTTTCTCTTCTCTGATTGCTTATAGCCAGAACTTCCAATACTATGTTGAATAAAAGTGGTGAAAGTGGACTTTTTGTCTTTTCCTTATCTTAGAGGGAAAGCCTTCATTTTTTTACCATTGAGTATGATGATAACTGGGTTTTTCATACATAGCCTTTAATATGTTGAACTATGTTCCATATATTCCTTCTAAACGCACTTTGAAAACTTTTATCATGCATGGATGTTGTATTTTATGAAATGTTTTTCCTGTATCTATTGAGATTATCATATGGTTTTTATTCTTCCTCTTTTTAATGTGATGTATCACATAGGTGATTTGCAAATATTGAACTACCCTTGCATCTTTGAAATAAATTCCTCTGGAGTATAGTGAATGATCCTTTTTTAATACAGTTTTAAATTCAATTTGCTAATATTTTGAGGATTTTTGCATCTATGTTTCCCAGGAATGTTCGCCTACAGTTTTCTTTTTTTGTAGTGTCTTTTGTCTATTTTTGGTATCAGAGTAATGCTGGCCTTGTAAAATAAATTTGGAAGCTTTCCTTTCTATTTTTTGGAATAATATGAGAAGAATAGGTACTAATTCTTCTTTAAAAGTTTGGTAGAATTCATCTATGAAGCCTTCTGGTCCTGGAAAATTTTGGGGGGGGAATTTTTGATTACCAAATTCAATTTCATTACTAGTAATTGGTCTGTTCAAATTTTCTATTTCTTTCTGCTTCAGTTTTGGAAGACAGTATGTTTTGGGGATCAATTTCATTACTATTAATTAGTCTGTTCAAATTTTCTATTTCTTCCTGTTTCAGTTTTGGAAGACAGTATGTTTTGGGGAATTTACCCATTTATTTCTTCTAGGTTGTCCAATTTGTTGGCATCTACTTTTTCATAGTATTCTCTATAATTCTTTGCATTTTGGTGGTGTCAGTGGTTGTTTCTCCTTTTTTGTTTCTAATTTTGAGTCCTTTTATTTCTTGATGAGTCTGAGTAAAAGTTTATCAATTTCATTTATCTTTTCAAAGAACCAGCTCTTGGGGGATTTTTTAGGTTTGGGGGGGTTGAGATGTTTTGCTTTTTTTTTATTAGTTTCCACTTATTTCCACTCCAATGTTTATTATATTCTTATCTCTATTAACTTTAGAAAAAGATCAAAGCCCAGTTTCCTGAGGTATAAGGTTAAATTGAGATTTTTCTTGTTTCTTATGATAGGCTAGTATTGCTATAAACTTCCCTCTTACAACTGCATTTACTGTGTCCCAAAGATTTTGGACTATTGTGTTTCCATTTTCATACACCTCCATGTATCGTTTGATTTTTCTCTTTATTCATTGACCTATTAGATGTTTAGTAACATGTTGTCTAGCCTTGATGTGTTTGTGTTTTTTCTGGTTTTTTATCATACCGATTTCTAGCTTCATACCATTCTGGTTGGCAAAGATATTTGATATGATTTTAATCTTTTTAAATTTATTGAGACTTGTTTTGTGGCCTAACATGTGATCTGTCCCAGAGAATGTTCCATGTGCACTTGAAAGGAATGTGTATTCTGTTTTTGAATGGAATGTTCTGTATATCTGTTAGGTCCATCTGGTCTAATGTGTCATTCAAAGCCATTGTTTCCTTGTTGATTTTTGGTCTGGATGATCTATCCATTGATGTAATGCAGTATTAAAGAGCCCTACTATTTATTATTATATTACTGTCAATTTCTCTTGTTATGTCTGTTAATATTTGCTTTGTATATTCAGGTGCTCCTATATTGGGTGAATAGATATTTACAATTGTCACATCTTCTTGTTGGATTGATCCTTTTATCATTATGTGATGCCCTTATTTGTCTCTGGCTACACTCTTTATTTTAGTCATTTTGTCTGATATATATTTTTCCATTCCTTCACTTTCAGTCCATGTTTTTTGGTCTGAAGGGAGTCTCTTATAGGCAACATATAGATGGAACTTTTTTTCAATCCATTCAATCACACTATATCTTTTGATTGGAGCATTTGGTCCCTTTACATGTGATTATTGATAGGTATGTACTTCCTACCATTTTGTTTTTCTCTTTCCTGTTCCCTTCATCTCTGCTCTCTTTCTTTATAATTTGATGGCTTTCTTCAGTGTTATACTTAGATTCCTTTCTCTTTATTTTTGTATATATATTATAGATTTTTAATTTGTAGTTACCATTGAATTCATATATAACATCCTCGGTGTAGAGTAGTCTTTATTAATTTGATGATCACTTAAGGTCAAACACAGCCTAAACACTAAATCTTTACTCCTCCTCTACATTTTATGTATGTCATATTTTACCTCTTCTTATTTTGGGTAGCCCTTGACTAATTTTTGTACTTATAATTTTGTCCTTTTCTGTTTTAACCTCCACACTGGCTTTTTAAGTAATTATCTATTACCTTTACTATCTGTTCATTTTTACCAGTGAAGTTTTTTTTCTAGTATGACCCCTTATTCCCACTTAAAAAATTCTCTTTAATATTTCTTGTAGGGGATCCCTGAGTGGTGCAGTGGTTTAGCGCCTGCCTTTGGCCCCGGGCGCGATCCTGGGGACCCGGGATCGAAACCCACGTCGGGCTCCCGGTGCATGGAGCCTGCTTCTCCCTCTGCCTGTGTCTCTGCCTCTCTCTTTGTGACTATCATAAATAAATAAATAAATAAATAAATAAATAAATAAATAAATAAATAAATAATTCTTGTAAGGCTGGCTTAGTGGTGATGAACTCTTGTACATTTTGCCTGGAAAACTATTTTTCTCTCCTTCAATTCTTAACAATAACTTTGCCAAGTATTCTTTGATGTGGATTTTTTCCTTTCAGCACTTTGAATATATGAAGTTTCTGCTAAAAGATCATCTGATAGCCTTATAAGATTTCCCTTGTATGTAATAGTTTGCTTTTCTCTTACTGCTTTTAAGATTCTCTAATCTTGGCCATTTTAATTATTGCATATCTTGGGTGTGAAACTTCTTAGGCTCATCCTATTTGGAGATCTCTCTGCTTCCTAGATCTGGCTGTGTAGGAAGTTTTCTGTCCTCTCTTCATATCCTTAACCTATTCTTTTATATATATAAATATAATTTTTGCTCTTCAGCTTGGTTGCTTCCATTACCCTTTCTTCCAGATCTCTGGACCATTCTAATCTATTGATTCTCTTTAGTGTATTTTTCATTTCAGTGATTGAGGATTCTTTTTATATTTTCTGTCTCTGTTGAAATTCCCACTAAGCTCATCTGTTTTCTCATGTCTAATAAGTATCTTTATCAGACATATTGCTTATCTCTGTTTCTTTTTTTTTTAAGATTTTATTTATTTATTCATGACAGACACAGAGAGAGAAGGGCAGAGACACAGGCAGAGGGAGAAGCAGGCTCCATGCAGGGAGCCCAACGTGGGACTTGATCCCGAGTCTCCAGGATCACACCCTGGGCCGAAGGCAGCGCTAAACCACTGGGCCACCAGGGCTGCCCATTTCTGTTTCATTTAGCTTTTTGTCTGTGGTTTTGTCTTGTTCTTTCATTTAGCACATAATCTTCTCATTTTATCTAACTCTGTGTTTATTTCTGTGTATTAGGTAGGTCACCTACATCTCCTGGTCTTGAGAGTAGTGGTGTTCTATAAAAGAGATACTGTGGTGCCCTATAAGACTATTCCCCCAGCTAACCAGAACCAGTTATTCCAGGTGTGTCCCCTCTGTGGGGGCTGTGTGCACCCTCTCCTTGTGGCTGAGCTGTGATTGTTTTGGGCATGTTGGTGGGTAGGACTGGCCTTCAGGTCAGCCATCTACAATGATCTGCTTTGCCTGATGTGAGCCCACTGGGCAGGATTAAAGCTGTTCAGCTGCAGTCACTGTGACCATGCTGGTGGCTGGGGCTGATGCTCAGCCTGGCTCTTTGCATTTAGCCACAGCTACAGGCACACCACAGGACCGGGCTTTCTCCCTATGCAACCAGCTAAGAGCCCCAGCTGCACAAACTACACTGGTGTAGTCTATCCACCCTCCTCCAGGATAGAACTCACTTTAGAGTTGCATCAGTCCCTGCCTCTGCCAGGTGAAATAGGGCAGAAGCTCTTTAGAAGGACACCTGTCTTGGCAAGTGGGTTGGGTGTGCAGAAGAATGCTAAGGTGGGGGCATTTGGTGCTAGCAAGGTAAAGAGGATGTTAGCTGGAGACCCCAAACATCCAGTTAGAAGATGTCAAGAAAAATGGTGCCCACAAGCACTTTTGTTCCCAGTTAAATCTCCTGCAATTCCCTACCCTTCCAGCACACGTTCTAGGATTAGTCAACAAATCTTCAGGTGCTTTTCAAACTGCTGCTTCTGTGCTGTGTCTTAGGCCATTATTTAGCATGCTGGCTCTTTAAAGACAGGGGCTCAGTTTCCTGTCACCCTCCTGCTCTCCTGGAGCTAAGCCCTGATGATTTTCAAAGGAAAACTTGTCTTTCCAGTGCTGGTCTGATCCCCCTCACTTCTCCATGCTTGTGATAGCCTCCCCATTTGTGGTTAGTCACCCTAGGAGTTTGGGTACTGATCATCCATCCTACCCTTTTTGATGTGCCCTTCTCTCTATGACTAGCTGTGGGAGCAGTCTTCAGGTTGTTTTCAGAGTTAGTTGCATAAATGCAGTTGTAATCCCCATGTGTCCATGGGAGGAGATGAGCTCAGGATCCTCCTGCTCCACCACCTCCAAATCAAGAGTGCCTTGTAAACAAGACACACAGCAGGTCCTCATAAAGGTGCAAATCTGGCAAGCCCCCTGGGAAGAGACGCTGCTGTATTGTGACTCTGAGTAAGTTAAAAGAGTAGCAAAGCCATTGGTTTGCTGTTAGGGAACATGAGCCAGACTCCTTGTGGATAAGTCAGGACAAAGAGCCTCTATAGCCCAGGTGTTTCTCCCTTCTCTGCCCACTTTGTTGAGACTTTTTATCATAAATGGGAAGTTGAATTTTGTCAGATACTTTTTCTGCTTCTATTGAGATGATCATATGATTTTGATCCTTTATTCTGTTAATATAGTGTATCAATATAGTGTATCTCACTGATTCATTTGTGGATGTTGAACCATACTTACATCCTTGGAATAAATCCCAGTTGATTGTGGGGCATCATCTTTTCAGTGTACTGCTGAATTTGATTTACTAATATCTTGTTGAAAATTTTGGCATCTATATTCAACAGAGCTATTGGCCTTGAATTTTCCTTTCTTGTATCCTTTTCTGGTATTAGTATTGGTCTCGTAAAATGAGTTTGGAAGCATTCCCTTTTCTTATGCTTTTAGTAAGTGTTTGAAGAGGACTGTTATTAATTTTCCTTTGAATGTCTGATAGAATTCACCAATGAAGCTATTTGGTCCTGGACTTTTCCTTATTGGGAGGTTTTGATTATTAGTTCAGTCTCCTTACTAGTAATCAATCTGTTCAGGCTTTTTCTCTTTTTTTCATGAATCAGTCTTGGTTTCTAGAAATTTATTTCTTCTAGATTGTCAATTTGTTGAAGTTCTATAATAATAGTAGACTCTTATGATCCTTTATATTTTTTGTGTTATCAATTGTAACAGGTTTCATTTCTGATTTGAGTCCTTTGTTTTTTGGTGACTCTAGCTAAAGTTTTGTCAGTTTTATTTTTTTCAAAGAACCAACTCTTGTATTAATTTTTTCCATTTCTGCTCTGCTCATTGTTATTTCCTTCAACCTGCTAACTGCGGGCTTCCCTTGTTCTTTTTCTGTTAACTGTAAAGTTAGGTTGTCTGAGATTTTTGGTTCTTGAGGTTGGCTTATGTTGCTATGAAATTTCCTCTTAAAACTGCTACATCCATTAAAAGTATTTATTCTTTTAATTTCTTCTTTGACCCCTTGGTTATTCAAAAGCACACTGTTTAATCTTCACATATTTGTGAATTTTCCAGTTTTCTTCTTATAATTACTTTCTAATTTAATTCCACTGTAGTCAGAAAAGGTGCTTGATTTAATTGTAGCCTTCTTAAAATTTGTTTCATGGTCTAGTATATGATCTATCCTAGAGAATGTTTCATGGGTACTTCAGAAGAATGTGTGTACACACACACACATACTTATTAAGTCCATTTGGTCTAACATGTTTAAAGTCAATGTTTCATTATTGATTTTCTGTCTGGATTATCTATCCATTAATGTAAGTGGGTTGGTATAGGGGACTTTACTATTTCCCCTACTATTATTAACTGTATTACTGTCAATTTCTCCCTTTAGATCTGTTACTATTTGCTTTAAATATTTAGGTACTCCTATTTGGGGGTATAAGTATTTACAAATGACATATCCTCTTGTTGGATTGACCTCTTTATCATTATGTAATATTAATCTTTGTCACTTTTTATAGTCTTTAAGACTTAAATGTATGTTGTCTGATACAAGTATAGCTACCCCTGCTTTCTTTTGCTTTCCATTTACATGTATTATCTTTTCCATCCCTTCACTTTCAGCGTATGTCTTTACATCTGAAATGAGGCTCTTACAGGAAGCATTTAGATGGGCCTTGGTAGTGTTTTGTTTTGTTTTTAATCTATTCAGTCACCCTAAGTCTTTTGATTAGAGCATTTATAATTGATTTACACTTAACATAATTATTGATAGGTGTATACTTACTACTTTTTTATAGTTCCTATCTCTTCTTCCTTTCTGGTTTGATGACTTTGATGATATGCTTAAATTCCTTTATCTTTTGTGTATCCACCATAGGCTCTTGCTTTGTGGTTACCATAAGGTGTACATATCATATAACAACTTCTATCTATAACAATCTATTCTAAATTGAAATCAACTTAATCAACTTAAGTTTGATTCCATTCCATTATCAAAGTTAGAGTTATTTCCATATATTTAGCTTTGCCAATGAGCTTATTCTTTCATGTTTCCTAGTTACTAATTAGTGCCCTTTTAGTTTAAAGCTGACCCTTTAATATTTTTTGTTCATATTTTTTTACATAAGATTCTTTCATGTCTTTAAAATTGAACATCATCTTGTGAGATTTCTTTTGCTACTGAAGATGTTTTTATTTTCTAATTCAAATATAATTAACATATCCTCTTTTAACATTTGTTTGTGGTTTTGTTTTTGTTTTGTTTTTGGTTTTTTTTTAGTACATCTTAAATTTTTAATCCTTTCTTTACAGGTTACCTAGACGACTTTTGATTAAGAAAACTGTAGAAAGTTAGTAACTGACACAAGCAAATGCCAGGCGGCAGCACATGTCAATTTTCCAGAGTCCTGCTTTGCCGGGTGTCTGAATGCACTGCTTGGGGTCTACGCTCACGGTCGCTGGAGTGGTGGCAGTTTAGTCCACAGGTTGCTTCTCCCTGTATTTCTTTGTAAACTCTTCAGTGTTCTTACAGAATTTTTTATGGTCCTAATTTTTTATTCTTCAGCTAGGCCAGCCCAAAGTGGGTGCTCCGGTGCTATGAGGGACTGGATTACCTGGTCGGTTAGGGTTGCTGGTTTCCAGTTTTCAGCACTAATTACTGGCAGACAGACCTGCCCCTTTTCATCGATATTCGGGTGATAGATCTTTGTTTTAAATGTGATCTTCGGGGGATCCCTGGGTGGCGCAGCGGTTTGGCGCCTGCCTTTGGCCCAGGGCGCGATCCTGGAGACCCGGGATCGAATCCCACATCAGGCTCCCGGTGCATGGAGCCTGCTTCTCCCTCTGCCTGTGTCTCTGCCTCTCTCTCTCTCTCTCTCTGTGACTATCATAAATAAATAAAAATTAAAAAAATTAAATGTGATCTTCAGTGGTTTGAATGGGTACTCTGCTGGAAAGTTGATTTCAATTCTGAAGGCCCCCTTATCATACGGAGGGTTGTCAGGAACAATAAGCCCTGGCCAAGTCAATAAATTAGCTTCATCAACCTGATGTTACAGAAGTTTTTCATTCCACATTTGCAGATTTCTTCAAGCTCCTTCATCAGCCTCCTGCTGGCCATCATCTTGGATCTGGTGCTGCTGCTTTCCCCTAACATTTGTTTTAAGGCTGGTTAATTGTTAATTGATAGTGAATTCTTTAGCTTTTGCCTGTCTAAAAAAACTCTCTCCTTCACTTCTGAATAACAACTTTGCCAGGTAGAGTATTCCTAGTTGGAAGTTTTCCAGCTTAGTTGGTGACTAGCTAAAGTTGCAGGTGAGAAGACAATGACACAGTATATTCAATGTTTTTGCAAAGAAAAATCTGCTGATAGTCTTATCAGGGTTCCCTTGTATGTAGCAGGTTGTTGGGGTTTTTTCTTACTGCTTTTAATATTTTCTCCTTATCTCTAACTTTTGACATGTTAATTATAATGTGTTTTGGTATGGGTCTCTTTGGATTCATCTTTGGCATTTTCTCAGTTTCCTGAATCTGATTATCTGTTTCCTTCTCCAGATTAGGGAGGTTTTTAGCTATTGTTTCTTAAAATAAGTTTTTTGTTCCTTTTTCTCTCTGCTCCTTCTGAGACCTCTATAATGCAAATGTTGGTCCATTTGTTGCTGTCCTGTAAATCCTGCAAGCTATCTTCAGTTATTTCATCCTTTTTTTCTCTGATTGGATGAGTTCCTCTAAAATTGGATGAGCCCTATTTTTGAGGTGACAGAACCTTCTGCTTCATGTAGTTTGTTGTTGAATCCCTCTAGTATTTTTATAAGTTTCAGTTACTGTGTCTTTCAGCTCTTTCACTTCTATCTGGCACTTTCTTATACTTTCTATCTCTTTTTGAAGTTTCTCACAATGTTTATCTATAGTCATCCATGCTGAATTTCTATAAGCTTTAAGGTGATACCAATGTTACTGGTCCAACTGCCACCCTTTAAAGAGTATCAAGACTTGGGGCATTACAAATTATAGGGTACTGCTTGATCTCACAATCCTATTGTTATTTTCCTATTGGTGACAGTGCTGAAATGTGCTTCAAATTATGGATGCCCTCTACACCTCCACATTCCACTCTTGTGAGAATGAAAATGGTAATTATTTCTTACAAGAAAATCCTTTTGGAACAGTGTCATGCAGATATCTGTCTTTCATGTTCCTACCTCTTTGAAGTCTATGGAAACCATGCTGATTTTAGTCTAAGTAGAACTAAGACCACTTTCTCAGCTCTAACAACCTGGCTTCATGTAATAATTCAACTTTCTTTTTTTAACCCAACATACGTTTATGAGGCACCTGTCTTGGGTGGCAACTATGTTCCATAAAAGCATGTGTGAAGGAATGAAACTGAAAGCAGCCCCAGAATGTTTGCATGAAAACAGGTGCTAGATCATGAGGAGTCTTGTATGCTCTATGAGAAATTTGGATTTTATTATGAATGCCACCTTGTTTGGAGGGGGAGAGAACTCACACTTTTAAGAGTATATATTCAGCAGTATAGTACTGAACTAAAACTAGAGAAAGAACTAGAACTGAAAGACTAGAGAAAGAAACCTAACGTAACAGAGAAATGGTGCTGATATAAATGAAGGCAATGGCATGGCTTCAGTGGTGCTTGGTTATCACAGATGAGGAGGAAGCTAAGATGATACATTTATAAATGGACTCAACAATTAGGGATGCAGAAATAAGAGAATTAATTAAGAAATTCTTTTGAACATGTTTAGTCTGTTTAGATATTTTCAATAAGCTGTTGGATGTAGACCTGGCACTTAAAAGGGTAGTATAACTCAAGGAGGGGGAAAGCATGAGATAAAGAAAGGCACAGGTTAGAACCTTCAGGAGCACTAATTAATCTGCAGAAACAGGAGGGGGGAAAAGATAACCTAATGAGTAGAAAAAGAAAGTATATTCACAGAAGGTAACAAAGGAGTTTCCAGAAAGAAGGAAGGATCGGAGGTATCAAAATGTATCAGAAAAAACAAGCAAGGAAAAGTAAACATTAGCCAGTACCCAGGGGAACTTGAGTGACAGACAGTTACTGGTGACCTGTGAAGGGCAGTGTTAGTATGTCAATGGGCACTTAAATCAGCAGTGAGTAATTTCCACTGTGGTCAAGGGGCAGTGACATCAGTAAAATGACAGACTAGGTAGCCCTAAGTTCCCATTCCCCTACGGAAACATCAAAGAACAACCAGAAATTGGCTGAACTAATCCTATAGGAGTAAAAGCTTACAACGACAAAGCAAACACCCACATAAAAATCCACCTTTTAAAAAGTAGGAAATTTTGTGGCACTTTCACTCATGCTTTCCCACCCTCTCCCCAGATGGCACAGTCTTGGCATAGAGGCATCGGCAGTCCATTTCCCCTCTTCAATCCATGTCAGGGAACTACCTGAATGAATAGTCTGTCTCAACTAAGATCTCAAGCTGGGGGGAAGAAAGGCAGCCACTGCTTCTGAAAGTTGTAGGGGGACTACAGACCTGTAGACATCTGGGGCAAGAGATTACAGATAAGGATATTAAAAAGGCCATCAAAGGCCCTGAGAACTTGGGAATGAGATGCCTTAGGAAATTAAGACATTAGGAAGCAGATATATGGACAGGGAAATTGAGAAAGCTACATGCAGGCCCAGGCAAGATATATACTCAGAAAAGACCTGAGCATAGCCTAAGTTTTCATTGCAGGCTGATCCTTAGGCTCAGAGCACACCCAGCTAATCAGGGAAGGAGTGCCCAAGCAGAAAGACCTATACAAAAACTGAGCAAGATGTTTTTTCAAATGTTATTTAAGGAGAAAAGCAGGAAAATTCACAAATATTGGAATATTGGAAAATACCTGAGATAAGTGAAAATAGGGGAAGCAGAGAACACAGTGGTCAGAGCAAAATTTATATTTATAAATGCTTACATTAAAAAAGAAAGACTTCAAAAAGCAACCTGACTTTAGGCCTTAAGGAACTAAAACAACAAGAGCAAACTAAACCCAAAGCTAGTAGAAGAAAGGAAATAATAAAGAGAAAAGTGGATAAATATATTATTTATAGATAAATGAAACAGAAAAATCCGGGGCACATGGGTGGCTCAGTGTTTGAGTGTCTGCCTTTGGCTCAGGTTGTGATCCCGGGGTCCTGGGATCCAGTCCCACATCAGGCTCCCTTCTCCCTCTGCCTATGTGTCTGCCTCTGTGTGTGTGTGTCTCTCATGAATAAATAAAACCTTTAAAAAAAAGAAATCTATGAAACTATACGTTGGTTTCTTCTCCAAAATGGACCAACTTTTAGCTACCTGAGAAATAAACAAAAAACTCAAATTATTAAAATCTGAAATAAAGTGATAACACCAAATCTGTACTATGAACAATTGTACACCAACAAATTGGATAACTTAGATGTAATAGACAATTTCCTAGAAACATACAACCCATCAAGATCAAATCATGAAGAAGTAAAAATATGCATAGACCTATAACTAATAAGGAGATTTGTTCAGTAATCAAAGACCTCATAAAAGAGAAGCCCTGGCCCAGATGTCCTCACTCGTGAATTCTACCTAATACTTAAAGAAGAATTTATGCCTAAGTTTATTCTTCCTAAAAATTGAAAGAGAAAGAATACTAACACTCCCTAAATCATCCCATGAGGCCAAGATTACCCTGATAGCAAAGCCAGAGGAAGACAGTACAAGAAAACTAAAAACCAACATCCCTTTTAATTATTGATGCAGAAATTCATGTAGTGAAAAGATACTCTGTATGATTTCATTTTTTTTAATTTATTAATACTTGTTTTGTGGCCTAACATGAAAAAAAATGTTTCTGCTTTGGCTGGGTTGAGTGTTCTGTATAGGTCCCTTAGATCCAACTGGACTTAGTCTTGCTAAATTCTTTTTTATTGATCTTTTGTTTGGTTGTCCTAGCCATTATTGAAAGTAGAGTATTTTAGTGGCCAATTATTATTGTAGAACTGTCTATTTCTGTTGTCAGTGTTTGATTCATGCATTTTGGGGGTTTGGTGCTTCTGCATATATGTCAACTAGTAGTTGTTATATCTTGGCCTTTATCAATACATAATTTTCTTCTTTGTCTCTTACAACAGTTTTGACTTAAAATTTATTTCATCTGATATTAGGATAGCCACAACCCTCTTTTGGTTACCACTTTTGCATGAAGTATCTTTTCCATCCTTTTACTTTCAGTGTCTCTTGTAGATAGCAAAGAGTTTGATTATTTTCTTCACCTATTAAGCTAATATTTGCCCTTTAATTGGGGAAGTTTTTCCCCACTTGAAATAATTACTGATAAGGAAGGACTAACTTTTGCAACTTTGGTATGTCTTATGGCTTCCTTCCTGCCCCCCTCCTCCATTCCTTCCATTACTGCAGAATCCTCAACAAAATACTAGCAAATGAAACATAGCAGCATATTAAAAGGATTATAAACATTCAGGTAGGATTTATTTTTATAAGGATGGTTCAACATATAATTTTTAACCACTATAATGTACCATGTTAGCAGAAAAAAAGGAAAAATACACATGATCTCAAATGATGAGGAAAAAGCACTTGATGAAATTCAAAATCCTTTTAGGATAAAAACTCAACAAACTAGCAATAAAAAGAAACTACCTCAAAATAATAAAGACCACATATGAAAACCCCACAGCTAAAAGAACCCATAGCTACCATAATCAACAGTGAAGACTGAAAACTTTTCGCTAAGATGAAGTACATGACAAGAATGCAATGTCCACCACTTCCATTTAACATACTATTGGAAGTTCAATTAGTCAAGAAAAAGAAAAGCCATTCAAGTTGAAAAGGAAGATGTAAAATTATCCCTGTTCATAGAGGACATGACTTCATATGTAAAAACCCTAAAGATCCCAATACCACTACCAGAATAAACCTCTTATAGCTAATAAATGGATTCAATATAGTTGCAAGGTACAAAAATCAATAGAAATCAGTTGCATACCCATACATGAATTATAAATAATCTGGAAAGGAAATTAAGAAAATCATACTACTCAGCTATCAAAAAGAAAAATGTTGTCATTTGCAATGATTTGGATGGAGCTAGAGTGCATTATGCTAAGTGAAATAAGTTAATCAGAGAAAGACAAATACCATATGATTTCACTCATATGTGGAATTCAAGAAACAGGTGAACATTCGGGGGGTGGTGGAGAGAGAGAGAGGGAAACAAATCATGAGAGACTCTTAACTGTAGAGAACAAACTGAGGGTTGATAGAGGTGGGTGGGGGATGGGATAGATGGGTGATGGATATTAAGGAAGACATTTGTTACGATAAACAAGGTGGTTATATGTAAATGATGAACCACTGAACTCTACTCTTGAAACCAATATTGAGCTGTATGTCAACTAACTAGAATTTAAATTTAAAAGAATAAATTTGACTCTAAAGTGCCAGAAACAAAAAAAAAAAAAGAATATCATAATAGCACCAAAAAATAGTTATAAACTTAACCACGGAGGTGAAAGCCTTGTACATTGAAAACTATAAACCATTACTAAAAGAAATTAAAGAAGAAAAAAATGAAATGACATCCTGTGTTCATGGATCAGAAAACTTATTATTAAAATGTTAGTAGGGCTCAAATTGATCTAGAGATTCAAAATCCCATGGACTTTTTTGCAGAAATAAGAAAATCCAACCTAAAATTCAAATGGCATATCAAGAGATCATGAATAGCCACAAAAATTCTTGAAAAAGAACAAAATTGGAGGCTTCACACTTCCTGATACCAAAACTTACTACAAAGCTACAGTATTCAAAACAGTATAATTCTGGCATATGGTCCAAAAGAATGGAATAGAGAGCCCAGAAATAAACTTTTGTATATATCAGATGAAGTGTGCCAAGATTATACAATGAGGAAAGAATAGTCTTTTCAACAAATGGTGCTGGGAAAACTGGATAACCACATGCAAGAGAATGAAGCTGGATCCTTATTTTAACTATATATGAAAATTAACTCAAAATGGATCAAAGACTTTATCCTTACATTTAAGAGTATAAACTCCTAGAAGAAACAAAAAGAAAAAGCTTCATAATATTGGATTGGCAGTAATTTTTTGGGTAGGACACTAAACTCACAGTTAACCAAAGAAAAATTAGATAAACTGGATGTCATCAAAATTGAAAGCTTTTCTAATTAAAAAAAAAATTTGAAAGCTTTTCTTCATCAAAGGACACCATCACCAGAGTGAGGAGACAACCCACAGAACGGGAGAAAATACTTGCAGATCATAAATCTGATAAAGGATTAATAACCCAAAATATAGAGAGAACTAGAACTAACCAACAAAACACAATGCCTAGAATACACATTTCTCCAAAGAAGATATATGAATGGACAATACACACAGGAAAAGATGTCCAACATCACTAGCAATTAGGGAAATGCAAAATAAAACCACAATGTGATACCACTTCACACCCATTAGGATGTTATACGCAACTAATAAATTATTAGAAACTATATCTGAAACTAATGATGTTCTATATATTAGCAAATTGAATTTAAATTTAAAAATTAGATAACAAAAAATAAATAAAAATAAAAAATAAAAAGTAGATAACAAATGTTGGTGGAAATATGGAAAAACTGGACTCTGTGCACTGTTGATGGGAATGGAAAACAGTATAGCAGTTTCTCAAAATACTGAACATGGAATCACCATATGATCCAGCAACTCCACTCTGAGTACACACTCAAAACAATTGAAAAGATATGAACAAATATATGTACACTAATGTTCACAGAGCATCACAGTGGCCAAAAGGTGCAAAGAACCAACATATCCATTGACAGATGGATGGATAAACAGAATTTAGTATAGACTCACAAGAGAAAATTACCCAGCCTTCAAAAGGAATGAAATTCTCTACATGCTACAATATAAATGAGCCATGAAAACACTAGCTAAAAGAAGCCAGGCATAAGAAAATTACAGGCTAATATCTGCTGAACATAGATGCAAAAGCCCTCAACAAAATTTTCACTAACCAAATTCAACAGCGCATACTTAAAAAAATCACACACCATGAATAAATGAAATTTACCTCAGATGCAAGGATGATTCAACATCCACAAATTATCAACATGATACACTACATCAACAAAATGAAAAATAAAAATCCTATCTCAATAGATGCAGAAAAAGCATCTAACAAAATTTAATACCCATTCATGATAAAAAACTCTTAACAAAGTGGGCATAGAATGAATGTACCTCAGCATAATAAAGGCCATATATGATAAAGCCCACAGCTAACATCATTCTCAGTGGTACAAAGATGAAAGCCTTTCTTCTAAGCTCAGAAATGAGAGAAGGATGGCCACTCTCCCCATCTTTATTTAACATAGTGTCAGATGTCCTAGCTAAAGTAATTAGATAAGAAATAAAAGGCATCCAAATTTAAAAGAAAAAGTAAAAGTGTCATAGTTTGCAGGTGGACACGCTATTATGTATAGAAAACTCTAAGGACTCTATCAAAAACTGTTATAATAAACAAATTCAGAAAGTTGCAGGATACAACATCAATATACAAAAACCAGCACCAAACTATCAGAAAGAGAAATGAAGAAAATGATCCCATTTATAATTACATCAAAATGAAAAATTATGAAAAAGTTTAAGAAAGTGATTATTGAAAACTAGCAGACATTTATGAAAGAAATTGAAGAAGACACAAATAAATAGAAAGCTATGCTGTGCTTATGGATTGGAAGAATAAATATTGATAAAAGGCCCACATTGCCCAAAGCAATATATGGATTAAATATAATCCCTATCAAAATTCCAATGACATTTTTCACAGAACTAGAATAAATAATCCTAAAATTTGTATGGAACTACAAAAAAAAAAATAACTTGGCAAAGAACAACAAAGCTGGAGGCCTCATGATCTCTAATTTCAAACTATTTTAAAAAGCTATAGTAATCAAAAGAGTAAGCTATTGGCATAAAAACAGACATCTGTCAATAGAACAAAATAAAAACCCAGAATTAAACTCATGTATATATGGTCAATTAATTTACTACAAAGGAGCCAAGAATATATGGTAAGGAAAGGACTGTCTCTTTAATAAATGAGGTTGGGAAAACTAGACAGCCACATACAAAAGAATGAAAATTAACCAGAATCTTCATCACAAAAATTAACTCAAAATAGATTAAAGACTTGAATATAAAACCTGAAATCATAAAACATAGGCAGGGGCACCTAAGTGGCTCAGTTAAGCATCCGACTCTTGATTTGGGTTCAGGTCATGATCTCAGGGTCGTGAGATCAAACCCTGTGTTGAGCTCCGTGCTGAGTGGTTTCTGTCTGTTGTCTGTCTGTCTCTCTCTCTCTCTCTCAATCCCTTTCCCCACCCCTCACCCATGCTCCCTTGCTCTCTCTCTCAAAAAACAAAAACAGAACAAAACAAAACAAAAACATAAGCAGCAAGGTCCTTTGACATAGGCATTGACAGTGTTTGGGTTTTTTTTTTTATTGATACCAAAAGCAAAAGCTACAAAAGTAAAAATAAGCAGTACTACGTCATACTAAAAAGCTTCTGTACAGCAAAGGAAATCATCAACAAAATGCAAAGGGAGAATGAAAATAGGAGAAAATACCTGCTAATCATAAATCTAATAAGGGCCTACTGTCCAAAATATATAAAGAACTCATGCAACTCAATAGCAAAAAAAAAAAAAAAAATCCAATTTTTAAAATGAGAAGAAGCTCTGAAAATATCTTTTTCCCAAGAAGATATACAGATGGCCAACAGGTACATGAAAATGTATCTTGGTACATAATCTCAAATCATCAGCAAAACCACAATGAGATATTACTTCACACCTGTTAAGATGGCTATTATCAAAAAGACAACAATTATTGGCAAGGATATGGAGAAAAGAAAACCCTTGTACACCATTGGTGAAAATAGAAATTGGTGCAGCCACTATGGAAAACAGTAGGGATGTTCCTCAAAAAATGGAAAATAGAACCACCATATGAACCAACAATTCCACTTCTGGGTAGAATTTCTCCAAAGAAAGTGGAAACACAAACTCAAAAAGACATATATACTCCTATATTCTTTGCATTATTTACAATAAACAAGAAATGTAAAAAATCAAAATGTCCAACAATGGATGGATGTAGTATGGTATATAGATAATATATAGATTATATATATAGATTTCATGTGATATGTATGTAGAATCTAATACACACAGACACACACACAATGCACAGAATAGATTGGTAGTAGTTGCCAGAGGCAGGCAATTAGAAGATGAGAGAAATGGGTAAAGGGGGTCAAAAAGAAAAAAATAAAAGCTTTTTTAAAGATTTCTGCTTATAATTTTGAAGGTTAACAGCCCCCCTGCAGACCCTTGGAGTCCAAAGATCCCCAAGAGCTTTTTCTCCAAAGTGACCTCTAAGGCATGTCTGTTCCCTTACTCTACCCAAATAGCAAATGTTGGTTAAGGGCCTGCTGCCTTTGTGCTTTACGGACATGTTGTTGGTATGGGATTTCCCATGACAGTTTGGCTCTGGCAACTCTGGAAGAAGCTGAACAATCTCTGAGCACCTAGCAGGAGAATATGAACAGGGACTAAACTATACATACCTCAGTCTACTTCTGTTCAGCTGTGTCGGGTTTAACCTGGAAAAAAACGAAGCCAAAGAAAGGAAAGAAATGATGGACTTGTTAATTTGCCTGAATTTAGCAAGAAAACAAACCAAATTGCCCTGTAGACTGAAGGAGCACCTAGAGTTCTTCTGCTCTAAAGCTTACCACGGGGATCCCTGGGTGGCGCAGCGGTTTGGCACCTGCCTTTGGCCCAGGGCGGGATCCTGGAGACCCGGGATCGAATCCCATGTCGGGCTCCCGGTGCATGGAGCCTGCTTCTCCCTCTGCCTGTGTCTCTGCCTCTCTCTCTCTCTCTCTCTGTGACTATCATAAAATAAATAAATAAAAATTAAAAAAAAAATAAATAAAGCTTACCACGCCACATTCTTGTGCATTATGCCAAGAAACCTTTGATATGGTTCATCTGGGGAGGGAGTGGACCTTCTCTGACTGGCTCTTTACTACCATTAGCCATTTGCTAGCAGAATGCTTCTAGAAAAGCTAACCATTCCGCCATGGCACAGAGAACAGAGAAATGTGCCAATGAATGTCCTTCAGTTAACACAAAGAGGGGTGAGATGAATGATCTGAAGGCCTCAAAATGCTCAGAAGGACTCTGCATCCCATGCAGCCTGAGCATTGCAGCCACACACAACCCCCTCCAACTTGGCTAACATTACCCATGTCGCCTTTATCTGCCCCCCAGTGCAATGGGCCTTGCATCGGGCCTCACCTAGCCGTGCAACACAGACAAGTGTTTTGCCAGACGCGGGATGGCATCACCTTACCATCAGAGCAGTGCAGCGCTCTTCCGAGGTAAGAGAAAGCTATGGACTTCCTTTCCCAAGCCCCTGGGTCAGTGGCATGGAAAGATAGCATGAGTGGATGTTTCTCCTCCAACATCCCAAGGTCCTTGTGGTCAGATACCCTTCCCTTTCCCCTCCTTCTCCCAGGCCACTGTTCTCCCTAGAGATAGATGCTTTGTGGTGGCCTTGCACTTAGTGAATGGGGCAGGCTGACCTCTCCTCTTTCGGAGATAAAGAGTACAGACGGTGCTGTGCCTCCGAGGGTGGCCTGATACCACAGGAGATTGGCACGAGCCCCAAGGTGGGCAGGAAGTGAGGTCCACGTGGTGGACATCACACCTTAAGGGCTCCAGCAGCCCCTCACACTTGTTGGCCTTCTACAAAAGTTATGCTGAAGTGAAGGCCCTGATCCCTGGGTCTAAACCTATCATTCCGGGGCACCCAGGTGGCTCAGTGGTTGAGCATCTGCCTTTGGCTCGGGTCATGATCCTGGGGTCCTGGGATCGGAGACCCACATTAGGCTCCCTGCAGGGGAGCCTGCTTCTCCCTCTGCCTATGTCTCTGCCTCTCTCTGTGTCTCTGATGAATAATTAAATAAAATCTTTCTTAAAAATTTTAAAAATAAAAAATAAAATACACTGAGCAGGCCCAGGCTAGATGGCTGTCCCCATTCCCTGTCATACTTGTCTGTAGAGGTTCCCCTGGGGTGCAGGCCTACCATCCCCACCCAAGGCCCCAGCCTCTGCCAGCCTCCATCCTGGAGAGAGTTCATTCTCGGATCATGCAGTGATACAGACTTTGTGGAGAGGAGCACACAGAGGCCCAGTTAGAGCAAGCGGCCTTCTGAGATCTCAGAACAGAGATCAGAAGCCACCTCTGGGAGCACCAGCAGTTCTTGAGGAGCTGCCCGGCCTTGGGTTTGCAACACTGTTTTCCCATCTGTTCCCCGATCCCATGCCCACAGGGGCAGACCCTAACCCTGCCACCCTCCTCCTGCAGGCCCGTGAGCACTCAGAACTGCTGGTCAGAAGCCTGCAGCGTACACTGGAGGGTCAGCCTGTGGAGCCTGTGCACGGCGACATGTGGCAACTACGGCTTCCAGGCCCGGCGCGTGGAGTGTGTGCATGCCCACACCAACAAGGCGGTGCCCGAGCACCTGTGCTCCTGGGGGCCCCGGCCCGCCAACTGGCAGCGCTGCAACATCACCCCATGCGAAAACAGTATGTTCCGACCCCAGGGAGCTTTCTGCCAGGTCCCCGCAGGGCATCAGGTGCAGAAGGCCATGCCTCGGGTCGACCCTGTACCTAGGGCACTAGATCGGGTTTCCCTAGGATTGTGAGCCAGGGCCAGGGTTGGGTATTTTCAGAAGGGTGCATGCAGGTAAGCCAAGACGTGTACAAGGACGTGTGTCCAGGCCACAAAAGAGGGCTGAGTGTGCCCCAAGGCACCGAGCAAAGCCAGGTGCTACTGGCCAAGTCCTAAATGAAATCAGCCTCGGGCTCACCCGCCGTACTTGGCTGGTACCCGGGAGAGGACCACCAGTGCCTCCTGGGGCCCAGGCCACGAGACAAAGTGCTGTCCGCACGATAGGAGCACGCAGAGTGCCTCCTGCCCCGCCGGCCCTGCAGCCGCGTGGCTCCGCTTCTCACGGAACAAGGACCTCCGCGCCTCCTCCTTCCCGCCGCACGGGCACCCACCGGGACCGTGCAGGAGCCCGTGCCCTCCAGATCTGACACTCATGCCCTCTCTCCTCCCTCAGTCGGGATCCTCCTCCGCCCCACACAGGCATTTATATCCCAGTTGGGTATTTTTCCTTCCTCTGGACCCAAAACAAATTGGAGGGGAGACAAAGGCAGGAAAGGGAAGGAGAGAAAGTATAGGCAAAGAGTAAGAAATGTTAAGATGTTGCAATGCAGCTATCCGCTAACCGGGGCCTCTCCGATCATGGGATTGCCCAAGATGCCCTGGGGGCACCTTGTCCCTTTGCTTATACACTGGGGAGAGGTGATCTTTGTTCTCTGGGTGGTGCCCACCCACCTTTGTGTCAGGAGCCCACCACCATCCATCCTAACAGTCCATCAAAATATCCCCGACTCACGATGTTAATCGCAGATGCGCACCGCCCGACTCAGCACCAGCATCTAAGCACCGTCTGGCCCGTGGCCCTCTGAAGCGGCATGCCCAGGCTCCGGTGCAGCCTGCTGGGGGGCGGGGGGGACTGGCGCAGGTGCCCGCGAGTGCCAAGCTTCCCGGGGCACAGGCGGCGGGCACTGCGTGGCATGAGGCCGTCACCCCGGCCGCGCTTGCACGCCTCATGCCGGTGGAACAGAATTCAGTCCTCCGGGGCGGGGCGAGGAGCGGCCCCAAGGCGTCAGGGATAAAGGCGGCCCCGAGGAGAGGGGGATGAGCAGCACCCCCAAGGCAGCGGGGCGGGGGCCGGGGGCAGCCCGGGAGGCACGTGGCGGAGTTCCCGAGAGCAAGAGCAGGCCCAGTGCTAGATGGCAGCGGCCCCTCCGGCGCGGGAGCCCCCCCAAGGCCCCGGCTCACCCCTTCCTGTGTCCGTTTCCCAGTGGAGTGCAGAGACACCACCAGGTACTGCGAGAAGGTGAAGCAGCTGAAGCTCTGCCAACTGAGCCAGTTCAAATCTCGCTGCTGTGGGACCTGTGGCAAAGCGTGAAGACGCGCCGGGGAAGAGCTCCACGCTGGCCACGCAGAGGACTCCCGCCACCACCTCGGACAGAACTTAAGCTTTCTTCGTTTATTTATTTATTTCCCTCCCCGCCCCCCCCACACCCGTCCACCCTCTCCCCCCGCCCCCAGACGTGAGGACCTCGTCCTCTCTCCCAGTTAGCTGGAGGACAGAAGGTCGGGGAAAGACCAGGAAAGAGGCCGAAAGGAGCTTGCAGAGCGGACGCCGTCCCAAACCCAGGTCCCAGACAGACCGAGGAAGAGGGAAGCCAGCTCCTGGGGACAACGGGGAGTCAGAGGCCGGAGCAGGCGGAGAGGGCAGGGGGGCCGCCGCGTTCGCAAGGCACCACTGATACAGACTGGGGACAGCCAACCGTGTCTTTGCCGGCAGCACACGGTTGACAAAGGAGCGTGCTTCCAATTCGGTCGTCCTGTGCCTCGGCCTTGGGACGAGCGGGCAGGGAGGGGGGGACGCCACAGCGAGGCAGTGCCCAGGCCAGGACTCCGCTCTTCTGGTGGGGGAGCAATGGGAACTCAAAGCATGGACACCAGCAGTCAGGAGGAGACAACCAGGTGGGCCGCAAGCACCCTGCTTCAGAAAGCCAGCTGCGGGTGGGGAAGGGGACAGAAGCAAAAAGAACCCTGTGCACGCTCCGCAGTGGGCAAGTACAGGTAGATGAAGAGGAGGGAGCAGGCAGGAGGCTCAGGGAAGGGGCACTCGGAACTGCGCCGCACCATCACCGAGGGCACAGGCCCTGGGGGCCCATGCTACGTGGGAGAAGACAAACCCTCCTTGGGGTGCAGGGGAGTCCCCACTCCCCATGCCGTCTCAGTTAACTCTCTGCCTGTACACCCATAGCAAAGCTAGCAAGACATCACGGTCTAGTTATGCAGTCAGGCCACCCTGGCGTCTCTCCCTAAATCAAGAGTTCCACTCCTCCCTCTGCCCCAACTCAGAATTAATAACCACTGATGTGGGCCAGGGGGATTTGGGGCTTGAATAGGCTGGGTTTTCAGCCTGTATGGCCTATGCTACTCCACTCAAGGGCCAGGGATTCGGGTCAATTTGCCAGAGTATCCATCAGGTCTTAGTAGCCACTTCCAAGGACACGGGGTGGGATGGCCGGCTTGTGTGGGCCTTTCTAGGAGCACAGTGAGAGCTGCCCTCCTATTTACACAGCAGCTCGGGGCAGGGTGATGGGGTGTGGTGGCAAAGCCATAGGATAACTAAAGCTTGCAAAGGGTCCCCAAAGGCTTTTCAACCTGTTTCCCCCACATAATGAAATACTATGAACATTCTAAGAATTAATATCCACGAGTTTCGGTAATTCGGTGAGCAAGGCAGCACACACTCTTCTAGAAATGCCCATCAGCTAGAGTAAAACAGCTGTAGCCAAGTATAGTGGCAAAGCTGAATTTCTGGAACTATTTGGCAAATTGCTCTTTCAACAGAGGGGCTTTGGGTGAGTGGTTTTGGCCACCTCCCCCTGAGTGAACACCACTCAATAGCCAGGGCAACATAGTCACCATCACTCACCCCTTGGATAAATTGTGCCCCCCATACCAACTCGCAAAATGCCACTCACCCCGGGGCTGCCACTGATACCCGGGCTGTGTTTTCCAGCCCACCTGGAAGTCAGAGAGAGGGGGAAAGACAGTATTAAGCTGTGTCCTCCCCAGGCGAGCTATGGACAATTAAGGTTGGGACTCTTTCTTCCTCACCACAATGGGCTCACGAAATCATGTTCCTAAAAATCGGTGTCATTTTATTTAAAATAAAAGAGAATGTTTTCTATGTCTGTATATCTTTTGTGAATATTTATTAGGATTTCTTGTATAAAAAAGTGCAATATTAATAATTGTACATTGTCATCCAGAAAACAGAATATTTGGGGGACTTTTTATTAACTTCCTGCGGTTATGTTCCTGTAAACTCAGTGGTAATTATTGTATTGTTCCTATTTTTAACAGAACCTGATGTTTAATTCCAGATCCATTCACTGTGTACAGAATAGGTTGTAAAGCTAACGTGGGAGGACAGGGCAGTAAGAGGAGATTCACTTGTGACACAATAGTTATGCATGGGATGAAGACGACAGATTCCATCCTACTAACTGATGTGGTTATTTTTCTAGTTCAATAGCCATGGAAAACCAGTGGCCAATATTTACGTTTCCTAAATAGCAGGTGTCCTCCAGCGCTGCCTCGTGGGGGGCTGCAGAGGTTGGAGTGGGTGTCAGAGCGAGCCTGGAGGACCTAGGTTTGGGGTGGGAAGTAGCGCGCTCCTTGCATGAGGTGAATGTACATTTACTGTTTGTTCTGTGAATCGTGACTCAGCGGCAGCACAAGATTATTAGAGCGGCTGAACAATGTGGCAGGAGGCACTTCCTCCTCTAAAAACACAAAACTGTATTTATATTTTTTGTACAGATAATACAGCTTATTTATTTAAATCTTGTCCGCGTCTCTGTTAAGCCCGGCCTTCCTGTCTTGTTCTGCGCAGGGGGTGAAGATGGTTCCAAGCCACCTGCGTGTGCTCGGCTGACACAGAAGAATTGCAGTTTTCAGCTCTGCCTGGGAAGCTGAGGGGCCCTGTGCTCTATAAGGAAACCCAAAGGTGCTACATTTGTGGATGTGCACATATGTGGGCTGAGTATGGCCCTTGACCGTCATCTCATTTACGGCCGTGCACAGTAGGAAGATGGGAGCCACGGTACCTTCAAAAAGAATAGGCATCTCTGGGGGCAGGTGGCTCCAGGCCAGGTTCCCTGGCGACAGTACAAAGCAGCTGTGTGCTGCAATTCGGGGTGGACACCATTAGTAGGAGCTGACATTTATAGCTCATTACTACATTTCATCCTCACATGAGCCCCAGGATTATTGCCATTTGGATATGGATAGACAGAGGCCCAGAGAAGCCCAGCACCAGCCAGCCAGTGAAGAGGGATCAAACTCCTAGAAGCCTGGCTTTTTAGCCAGAGCCTTTTTCTTACCCACTATGCTGTTTCCAGCTCTTCTGTATAAGAGCCAACCACGCACGGCTATCTTCATGTGCACCATTCTTTCCTACTGCTTGGAGGCTTTGTAGTTGTCACTTTCTCATCCCCTAAAATCAATTCTCATGGCATTGTAGGGCCCCAAGCTCCCTATTTTTAAAGCATTTTAATAGAAACAAAGCTACAGTACAGAAAAAAGCACCATCTGGCCTGTGGCCCTTTGAGTAGTATTGTAGAGTTCTTCATCATCTGGCTCCAGTGGAAGGGCAGTGGGTCCCCAGGCCCAGAGGATGTCCACACAAGGACCTTTGTGGGAGGCATTTCAGAGGACCCCCAGCCCCAAAGCCCAACTCCAGCCAGTTTTCTAGCAAATCATCACAGTCTGTTAAGCAGTATAAAAATAAACCAGAAAACTCTTCCTGAAATTCCAATTATTTTCTAAGGAGTTTAAGGTTTTGCTTTAAAGAAAAAGCCAATACTAGAACTATAAATACTCACATACCAACAACCAAATAATATCCTACAGAGACCCCAGGGGAGGAAGGGGGTGGAGTGGGGGGGAGATGAGTCAGAGATGCCAGAGCAAAAACCCAGGAAGTTTCAAATGGTGGGAAGGGCTCAAATAGAACATATGGAAATTTTTCCAGCCAAAATCAGAGAGCTCAGCAAGGGAGAAAAAGAGAGATTCCTAGAAGGATGCCACCAACCACAGTGTAAAAGTTTGGAATCTCAATCACAGGCCAGGCCTGGGGTTAGAAATCCCCATCCCAGTGGCCCCTTCTTGGCCTCTGAAGTTTCCAGGCCTTTGACAAGATGAGCCTGGGGAATCTGGGGCCCATCTAGACCAGAATGATCAATAATCACCAACACTTATCCATGCCTCAGTTTCCTCACCTTTAAAAAGAGGATACTGGGATGCCTGGATGGCTCAGCAGTTGAGCATCTGCCTTTGGCTCAGGTCCTAATCCCAGGATAGAGCATCGAGTCCCACATCAGGCTACTTGTGGGGAGCCTGCTTCTCCCTCTGCCTGGGTCTGTGCCTCTCTCTGTGTCTCTCATGAATAAATAAAGTAATTAATTAAATTAAATAAATAAATAAATTTAAAAAGAGGATACCTCACAGGATAGGGTTTCTGTAAGAAAACTAGTGGTTAATTTACATTGAGGAAATCTGTGATTGTTGATGTGTCACTAAATGTTAGCCACTATTGTCATCCAAGCTACCTTGAAGACAGGGAGATGAGAGCCAGAGCCGGCAGCATTTGTGCTCTATAATATTTTTTTAAGATGTATTTATTCATGAGAGACAGAGAGAGAGAGAGAGAGAGAGAGAGCCAGAAGGAGAAGCAGGCTCCCTAAGGGGAACCCAATGTGGGACTCGATCCCAGGACCCCAGGATCATGACCTGAGCCTAAGGCAGACGCTCAACCACTGAGCCATCCAGGTGGCCTGGCCTCTTTCGTGTTCTCATTGTCAGCTTTGAAAGACTGTGCCTCTATTTCCATTTTTGACTGAGAAGGACATCAGTCATTCCTTCAAAGTCCAATACTACACAATAGCATAAATAAGAGCAGCATTAGTGAACCACCCATGTTAGCAACTCACCAAAATGTTCACATACATTCAGAAATACTTCCCAGGACAGACATCATTTTGTAATCCCAATGTACAGTTTAGTTTTGGTTCAGAATACCCAAATTTACACATAGCTGCCATTTCCTTTGATTTACTAAAAATCACAGAGGGATGTTCATTCAAGAGCAAACATACGTGTAATGTAAAAGCTAAAATTACAGATATTTTACTTACCAAGTGGTAGCCTTCCTCACAAACAACATGCTACTATCCCCTTACCTCCTTCTACCAATAAATTCAAAGAAAATAATCTAATTTACTAACAGTTCTCAGCTAGAATGAGACAAGCTAGAGCTCAATAATCTATTTGTGGGCCTCCCTAAAATAGGCAAATTCAAAAAAAAAAATAGGCAAATTTATCCACAAAGGATAAGGAGATTGTGGGGTGAAGAGAAGGATGAAGCTCTTGGAAATAATCCAATGAAAACTGACATGTTGGGTGAATTACCCAAGAAAGGATAAATCAGGAAAACAAGGTGAGATCCCCTTGGTTTGGTCTCTCTCTGTCCCTCATTTTGTTCAATGAACAAGCCATGATTTAAGGACTTCAGGATTCAAACTCACAATACACTGAATGTGAATCAAATCAGGGAAGGTTATCTACCCATATCACATACTGCCAAGTAGGAAAATACTGGTATGGACTCAAGCCTTAATCAGTACAGAATTGAATGCTCAATGAATCTACCTATCCTGTAAAACTAAGATGAACCCAAAATTATTGTCTGTCCCCACCTACTTGTGCTGTCCACTTGGAGATGCTTTTACAGGTCAAAGGTATACAAGCCATTCAGAGATTGTTATCTTTGGCTGAAACCTAGCTTCTAATTCATAGCACCCCAAGGTTTTCAACTGTTTGTTGCTACCTCTAATATGGAAGGCAGAGACTTTGCTCGCAAGACCTGGGCTGTCACCTTGCCTGTCAACTAGAGGTTTATAGCTTTACTCAGATGGATTCTGTGAAGCACCTGGTCCCAATCAACCACATGTGTCACGCTTCTGATAACACAATATACAGATGTCACTCACTTCTGTGTTTTCCAAAAGCAAAATCCATCTTCAACCAAAGATTTCCCAGGCTGCTCCTAAAGATGGAGTTTTTATATGTGTAAACAGAAATTAAATGTGCAGTTTTATATGAGTGAAGAGAAAGCAGACGGTGGGGAATGGTTCTCCTGCTGAACATAAATAATGTTTGTTTAAGCAGAATGCTTAGGAGGGCCTGAGAGATTGCATGGTCAGCATCCAGACCAGAAAGCATGCCTGGGAAAACCTGCCTCCTTCTCCAAAATGACATAAACAGCCCTCGTCCGGGTCTTTGTGATGGCCAAGGCTGACCTTGTTACAAATCCCATAAAGGATAGAAGACAAGCTGTGAACAGCTTAGTTACCAGGTGAGCAACTCCAGGAAATATTTAATGGTCAAGGCAAGGAGCATGGTGATGAAATGTGTCACAGGCTTGATTTTCTGCTCTCCAATCCTCCCCATCATTTTTTTAAACAACAATGAAGGCCAGGAAATGACTTAGCTGAGGTCACTTGAAGAATAGTGAGGTTGTTTGGTCGGTCATGCAGGTCGTTCTGTCCTAGAGCTAAAGCTCAGCATGTCACAGTACCAGGGCAAAGAGCAGGTGCCAGGTCGATGGGCCAGCCATTCCTGAGCTGAATTTCTTCACCTCCGAGGCCCTTCCTATCGGAATGGAGATACTCACAGGAACCACCGGAGAGCAAAACCACCATAATTTCAACCCTCCATTCCCTCTGCAATGGGAAGGTCTAGACTCTACACCAGGGTCTTGCTGAGATGGAAAACCACCAAATCCTCATCTGGTCCTGGTGGACCTCATCCTACATCTCACTTCCCACCCCCCACCCTGCCAGTTAAGCCTTTATTTCTTCTCATCTCCTCCCTGATTTCTTCTCCTATCACTTACCTTCCCCTTCCCTCAGTCTGAGAACCTCTTGCTAAGCACCAACTCTGTGCTGGGCCCAGGCTGGGCCCTGGGGACACGGGGCTGAAAGCCAAGTCCTCATTTTCAGGGAGCTCAGAGTCAAGTCAGGAAAGTAGTCATATTCTCACCACAAATGCCAACATGTCCTACTCTAACTATGACATCCCAAGCTTGGGGGAAATCTCCAGCTCAGCACCCAGGGATTGCTCCTTTTATTCCTAATCGTCTCTCACCGGGACTTCGCAAAGGTATCCTGTTGGAATAAACCCACTCCCCACACAGCAGCTAGAACTATCATTATACTGCCTACAAATATACCAGTGTAAGCTGATGCACATGTGAAATTAACTTAAATCTACACCCTAGAGGCAGTTAGCTCACATTTAATTACCCAATCATAAATCCACCCTCCAAAACTGACCACTGCAAGCCTTTCAAATACTGTTATCTAAATCTGCCACAGAGGGTTTGTTCATTACAATAAAGTTCATTAATTACACACCAATGAAATGAAAGGTTCTAAAGGGCCTGGAAAGGGTACACAGCACCACTGCCCCTGTACCAACAATCTAAGAATCCAGCAAATCCAATAGCCTAGAGCCCAAAGTCTAGAATTGTCTTTGGTTCTGTCCCACCCCCACCCCCATCATGCTTAGTTTAATTTGACTAGAGAAGTTTTGGGTTGATCTCACCATAGGGACATTTGCCTTGGACTAACTGTCAGAGTGTCTAGGGTTCGACACTAGGACTTATTAATGAGTTCAAAGAGCAGGTTATAAGACTGTGTTGGGCCAGTTTGCTAGCATGTATGCCACAAAGTGGGCTGGGATTGTTTTCAGTGAAACATACCACCTTAGGGAATGACGTTGCATAGGTGGAGACACAGAGCTCCAGGCTCTCTGGATAGAGCTACTCATTTTACCAAGATAACCCAGAAATCAGTGATAAGCCAAAGTGGCTTAAATCCATTCACAAAGAGATCATATCAAAAGATGGTTTGGGTTATACCGGTCCTCTGTTTTAAAACCTGCTCCACCGTCCCACTGTTGTCAAGATAAGGAATGGACTCCTTAATATGTCCTGAGGTGCCCTGCAACCTCATCTCTGGTCACTGTCTCTGGGTGACTGGCCTCAGTTCCTTGAAAGCTCCATGATCCATTCCCCTTCCCCTTCTTACCTTCCCAGAAGCCCTGGAATACTAACCACCACACGCACCACCACCTACTCTCCCATTGTGACGTCTTTCTTGGAACCCAGGACAGGCAAATATGGAAGCTATAAATTGCAACCCAATAAATAAATAAATAAATAAATAAATAAATAAATAAAAAGTTTATAACATAATGCTTCCTCCAGATTGCTGCATTTTAGAACTTTTTCCCCTCACTGCCCTGCAGCAAAACTGGAAAGCTGGGCCTCTCAGCCCTTTGACAGCCCACAGAGATGGATACAGTCTGAGACCCAAAGGCAAAGGCAAAAGCAGGGAATCCTGTGTTCACAAAGCTATCTCTCCCTCTCTGGTCCTCTTTTCTTCCCTCGTAGCACATATTCACTTATTGCAAGGCCAGGTTTGGATTTGTGGCAGAAAAATAGAAATACAATTATTTACAACATCCCCTCATCTTTTATTACTAGACTATAATTGACATACAACGTTTATTAGTTTCAAGGGTACAACATAGTGACTCAACAATTCTATATATTAGTGCTCACCATGTTACATGCAGTCACCATCTGTCACTGTACAATGTTATCACAATATTATTGACTATATTACCCAATGCTGTTCTCATCTCTGTAACCTATTTAATTTATAACTGGAAGTTTGTACCTATTAGTCTCCTTTATTCCACTCATCCCCCCAACCACCTACCTCTGGCAACCACTAGTTTTTCCTCTGTATTTAAGGATCTGTTTGTTGGGTTGTTTTTTAGATCCCACATTTGAGTTAAATCATACAGTATTTGTTTTTCTCTGACTGACTTATTTTCTCATAGCATAATACCTTCTAGGTCCATCCAAGTTGTTGCAAATGACAAGATCTCATTCTTTTTTATGGCTGAGTAATATTCACCCATAATGTGTGTGTACACATACAAACACACACACACACACATACACACGTACCCCACATCTTCATCTTTGGACACTTGGGTTGCTTCCATATTTTGACTACTGTAAATAATCCCACAATAGACACAGGGGTGCATATATGGTCAATTAATCTATGTCAAAGGAGACAAGCATATACAATGTGGAAGAGATAGTCTTTTCATAAATGGTGCGGGAATACCTGGATAGCTATACACAAAAGAATAAAACTGAGCCACATTCCTAAACCCCACACAAAAATAAATCAAAATGGATGAAAGACCTAAATTTGAGACCTGAAACCATAAAACTCATAAAAGAAAACATAAGCAGTAATCTCTTGGGCTTAGCAAAATATTTATGGATATGTCTCCTAAGGCAAGGGAACAAAAGCAAAATCAAACTATTGAGACCAAAATAAAAAACTTTTGCACAGCAAAGGAAATTGTCAACAAAACAAAAAGGCAACATAGTAAATGAGAGAAGATATTTTCCAAATTATATCCTATAAGAGGTTAATATCCAAAATATTTTATAAAATTGGACAACACACACAAAAATCTGATTTAAAAATGGTCAGAGGACCTGAATAGATATTTTTCCAAAGATGATATCCCAATGGCCAACAGACACGTGAAAAGATGCTCAACACCACAAGTCATTGGGGAAATGCACATCAAAACCACAAGGAGAGATCACCTCACACCTGTCAGAATGGCTAGTATTAAAAAGACAAGAAATAGGGGCACTTGGGTGGCTCAGTTGGTTAAGTGTCTACCTTTGGCGCAGGTCATAGTCTCAGGGTCCTGGAATCGAGCCTCACGTCAGGCTCCCTATTCAGTGAGGAGTCTGCTTCTCTCTCTCCATCTGCCCCTCCTCCTCACCCCCGCTCATGCTCTTTCTCTCTCTCTTTCTCTCTCTCTCTCAAATAAATAAAATCTTACCCAAAAAAGACAAGAAATAACAAGTGTTGGTGAGGATGTGGAGAAAAGAGAATTCTCATGCACTGCTGGTGGGAATACAGATTAGTGCAATCACTGTGAAAAGAGTATGGAGATCCCTCAAAAAATTAAAGAAAGAAACACTATATGATTCAATAATTTCACTACTGGGTATTTACCAAAGAAAACAGAAACACTAATTTGAAAAGATATATACAATATCCACTCTTCTAACTAGATCCCAAAAAAGTGACCTTCGTTCTGCTGAAAAGATGATGGTGGGTGGAATACAAAAGAAAGTGACCAATAAAAGACTAAACTGCATGATGTGATAAAAGGATGAGAGATCCTAAGGGACAAGACCTAGATGACTGTGGCTGGAGACACTAGGGGGATGGAGGTAGGAAAGGGGAGGCAGGTCACAGTCTCAAGGAAGCCATGCTCACCCTCCAAGCAGATACCTGCCCTCCTTCTCCCTCACGGCACTCAGCATAATTACAGCTACTTGTCTAATCCTGGTTCCTGGAAACCCTGACTTCAGGAAATCCTTATGCACTTCAGAGAAGACCCCTTTCTCCCTATGAGTCACAGTGCAGAAAGGGGAAACAGAAAAAGGAAAAGTTCCTAGAAATCGCAGGATGCTCTGGGCATCCCTTCCCGGGGACGAATGGGGACCAAGGCAGTAAGCGGAAGTGCCAGGCCAGTCTGACTGCAGAGCCTGCTCAGAGACCTGCTCCATCCCACTTTCTCAGCAGCAGCCTGCTGGCCACCCAGCATTCAGATGTCCATGCCAGCCCTCCCCAAACTCAGGCCTCATCTCTGCGACCCAAGGTTCTGGAGGCACCCCCAGAGCAAGATGTTAGTGAGAACTGCACAGGCCCAGGAGTCTGAGAAAAGACCCCACAATAGCCTCGAGTCACATGGGCCCCCAAGGCAGATGGCAAAGGTAAGAGATACCATGCTTCTGAGCTGTGGAATCCTCAAGAGCTTGCTAACCAAGAGGCAAAACCTCCCTAAATTCCACTGTTTGAGAGACTATAGTGAAACAAACATAATAGATGTGACTGCATGTTACCAAATCATAAGATGAAAATGCCTTTTTCCTTGAAAAAGCCCAAAGGATCTTTTTCTACGATGAAGAGAATCTATTCTTAATGTGATTAACTCTTTCCAACAAAGAACTTAAAAAAATTTTAAATCCCTTCAGGGGTGCCTAGTGGCTCAGTCAGTTGAATCTCCAACTCTTGATCTTGGCGCTCTGGTCATGATCTCAGGGTCATGGGGTCGAGCCCCATGTAAGGCTCATGCAGGGCGTGGAGTCTGCTTAAGATTCTCTCTCTCTCTCTCTCTCTCTCTCTCCCTGTCCCTCCCCCATCACTTGTGCTTACACTCTCTCTCCCTCTCTCTCTCAAAATATATATTTTAGATAGATCGATCGATCCCTTTAAATTACCTTCAGTTTCTGGATATAATCATTCCCTCCTATATATTAGCCCTGTCAGTAAGCAAGCATTGTGTAAGAAGTCCTGTTGCAACCCAATCAGCGTGTTTGCATCTATTTGCTCACATCCAGAAGCAACTCCTAAGTCTGAGTGCTGAGCACAAGGTGGAGAGTCATTCACAGACATACAGTCACCATTCGGGAGCTCATACACCTGCACACTGCATGATCCCACAAAGGCATTTGAAAATTCAGTTTTTTCTCTTCACATCAACAGTCCCCTGCCTCTCTCCAGCCTTCCCTTGCAAATCCACGGTGTCATCTCACCGCTCCCTGAGCTCCTTCTATGAGCATCATTTCCTCCACTGCCCCCAGTTCCTTAACCTGTCTCAGCCTCAATTCCCTGCCCCAAAAGGGAGACAACAGAGCAGGAGGCACGTGGAGGCCCTGAGGAGTGATGTGCTGTTGCTGTCAGGACTCAAGGGAGCTCCACCCTGGAGATAACAACACTCGGGGCCGCTCTCCGGGAAATGAACTCTCCCAGGCCCCCTGTGCCCGGCACTCTAGCTGTGCCAAGAACCTCCCATTTATCAAGAAGCCAAACCATTTCAACAGTCAGTGACCAGGATGTTTCAACACTCAGAGCTGACCCTGAGGCAGGGCAGGACCCGCTGAGGTTTTTAAATCATCAAAGAAAAGTTCAACCACATGTGTGCATGCGTGCAAATTTTATTGTATTCTAAACGTATTCCCAAAAAAATGTATGATGAGCACTTGGCAGGCTTTCTTCGTGTGTGTTCCAACAGGTTTTACACAATAAAAGGGCTCTATTTTCAGCATTGGAAACTGTTGTTCCTGCCTGTTCAGCATTCATCCCTCCCCTTGCCTGGAAACTACACCTCCGCTTCCTTTGGGGACCCGCCCCACCCCAAGCCTTCCAGGGCTCACGTAGTCTGCATGGGGTTGACCCCACCCATACACACTACTCAGTCCATGGGGAGGACCCCTGATTCAGTATTGGACAAGGAGGATTTGTTTTTTTTTCCTCCCTGGACGTGGCCATCAGTTCAGGGATCAGCAGGAAGACTCAAGAGAGATTCATTTCAGGGATTTTTATTGGAGCCACTGGGAAGGAGAAGCTCTTTAACTGAAGGATATCATATGCTTAAAATCACTAGAAACCCCCACATGGGCAGAGCCTGCCCAAGAAGGCAGGACAGAAGAAAATAAAGCCAAAAGATAAAGACCAAGCACCCATTGCATCTTCTCCGAGTCTCTGGACTCAGCTTTGCCTGAATCCCATAGATAAAGCCCTGAATCCCATAGATAAAGCCCTAGACTGTTCAACTGTCTGAACCAAAAAATTCCCCTTTTTTGCTTGAGCCCTTATAATTGCTAGCATACTGATTCACATACTAGGCTATACAAAGTGTAACATAGTTCCTTTACTCTAGGGTTTCACAGAGCCTTCAAAATATTATTATGCAGGACAAATCTCAAACAGGGTGATATAATCTGCAGCCTCTCCCAAACTTCTATGTCCAATGAACTTTTTTTGAAAACACCATATCACAGTTTCTATTCCATAGAAAACACCTTCAGAAAAGCTAATAGTTGTTACCTGTCGGTTTGTCGGTTAACCTCATATTCAGATACTCCAAAACTCCATTCCCTTATAATTATAGATAAATGAGACAAATGGGAATTCATTTATCCAACACTGTTCATGCATTTGTCCAGACTTTAAAAATGTAAGTGTAGAATTCATCATTTGTATTAAACTGGGGCCATAAGCATAAACCATGGCATATTTTTCCAGACTTAATAAAATGTGTGTATGTGCAAATGTGTGTGTACCTACACTGTTTTTTTTTTTTTTAATTAGTACATTGGGGTCACAATTCCTGAGCTGCCATACTTTGGAGTTCTACATTTTTAAACCATTTTTTGGTCTCCAGCCCCACTGCCAAGCTGTCAGCAGCCACTCCCTTCTGTTTAGATGTCTGGTTCTAGCAGAAGCCCCTGCTGCTGTTCTGAGAAGCAGCATTGGAACTGTACTGAAGCTCAGAAGCTCATTGGAACTGTACTGAGGGAAGGGGGAAGGAAGGAAAGAAAGAAAAGAGAGAAAAGAAAAGAAAAGAAAAAAAGGAAAGGGGAAAGGAAAGGAAAGGAGAAAAGAGAAAAGAAAGGAAAAGAGAAAAGAAAAGAAAGAAAAGAAAAGAAAAAGGAAAAGAAAGGAAAAGGAAAAGAAAAAGAATAAATGAGGGACAGGAGCCAATATGAGCATAGTGAGTGCCAGGATAGGGGGTGTTCACTGCATAAAGTACCTGAGTTTCCATACATGAAACGGCTGTCAGGGATTTTGGCAACTTAAAGGCAGCATGTGTCCAGACTCTGGCCTCAGTTTTGGACATAGAAGTTTCCAAATAACTGGCCTTCGAATATGGGAGGTGTTACAACTTTGCTGAGCCAAGCAGAGAGCCTCTCCAAATTGATAGTAAGCACTGAACTCTGCTTAGAAACTTTAAAATGAAAAGTGGGTTGGTTTGGGTTGTGGGTTTTTCTTTTTTTTTTTTTTTTTTTTTTTTTTTTTTTAAGTCTGGGAGAGCCTATCATCCCAAAAATTCCATTTCTTAGTTTATAAGTCATTCACTGGCAGAGATGCCAAATTTTAGTCATTTTTCAGGCATTCTGTCTGCCTGTGTTTCTCTAGTAGCTACTTGCCTGCTTCAAGGGCATTTGTGGGCTCCCCTAGTTTACGATCCTGTGACATGAAATGGACAGGGATTGGGATGACGAGGGAGTAACCAAGCTACCCCTGTGCCAGTGAAAGCACAGCCCTGGCCCTGGGCAGGTAGGCAGAGTGCAGGTGGGCAGGCAGGCAGGCTGGTCTGGGCGGTAAAAGCGCAAGAACATCAGTGTTAAACTCAATCACGGAAATGGAAAGTTGCTGAATCCTTTTGATTAACATCAACCTGGGTTTGCTGCCACACTGAGAGTCTTGACAAGAAAAAGCCATCCGAACTTCTCTTGTCAGTGTCCAAAGATCCAGAGACAGGGACCAGGGGCACCTGTGATGCAGAAGCAGGACTTAAAGCCCAGCCCAGCCCAGCCCTATCCTGATGCCTTTTCCAGAATCCAGAGCATATGTTCTGGAAGGTTTACAGGCTCCAGGGCTCGTGTTGCACCCCCAAAGTGGGGAGGAGCCAAGCACCTGCTCAGCCAGCCGCATGGAAATTCTGAGCCTGCCCTGCCAAAGAAAACACGCCTGCCTGCCCGCCACCCCCAGGATTTTTGCCCAGAAGGGCCTATGTCTTCCCACCTCCAGGCTGCTGACCAGATGTGGGCTAGAGGGATGGCAGGGCAGGCCTGAGGAGCCAGGGGGCCATTTAATCTGCTGCTAGAAACCTGTGCACACCCCCGCCTGGCCCGCTTACTTCCTCTTGGCAACTGCACAACAGAAAAGCACTTTGAGAGGAAACAGATCTCTCAGGTCATCTTTATGCCCTGAGGGACCAGATCCCAGGAGGGTGCGTCCTTGTGGAAAGGTACAGTTGGGCTGTAGGTTTGGCTTCTGCTTTAGAGGCAAAAGCTTGGAGTGGGGCAGGCAGGACAGTTATTCTAACGCTGTATGTTATTTCCAAAATGTTTATGGCAAGGAGACTACAGTGAAAGGTATTCAGAGGACACAGCATGGAAGCAAAACCAGGAGACGGTGCTTGCTTCCCCAGCCACCCCAGCACTGATGCTCCTCCTGTCGCAACTGGGCTCAGTCTCTGCTCAGTGGAGGGCTGGGTCTGAGCCCCCAGGGCCCTCCCTCTCTGAAGCTGCTGGTGATATCTGAGAAGGGTAGGAGGGAGAATAGGTGAGGCCAAGGATGTAGGGGTGGGAGGGAGGCATGGAGCACAGTCTGATGCCGTCTGCACAGGCTTAGAGACAGCCTGTGGTTCTGAAGCTAATGGCTCACAGCAGGGTCCCCTCCACCTGTACACACCAGTTGACCTAGTACTTATCCCACTCTGCCCACGTTTGCCCTTCTGTCTAGGTTAAGGGGGAAGGTCACCCTCCAGATACACTTTGTGGTTAAGGAAATGCCATCAAAATCCCATTCATGCTTTATCACCTTCGCCCAGCTCCACCTATGTGAGGTCAAGTCGGCCTACCTGGACTGGTCTCCTTCCTGCCCCACTCACACACACCATGTTAAGCTGTAATAAAGCAATAAGGAAATTATCAGATGCCGTAGTGAAGACGACAGGAGGGCAGTCGTCCATGGGCAAGGGGCTTCAAGAAACTTGAAGGAGACAAGAGGTGGATGGGGAACAAAGACCTGCAAGCACAGAAGGGGAAGCCCCAGCTTCAAACAAAACTGTCCCTGGACAGCTAGAGCTGATAGGGAGCAGGTCTTCATGGCAGAGCCTGGCTGGGGCTTGAAGCCATAAACACCAGCTACCATAGAAAGTAGGGTGACAAATGGTGCTAACAATGGGGATGGCAGAAAGAACCACTTGGGATGGGCCCACCATCTCCATCCTCCAGCCCCTACCTGGTCTAAGATCTTAGAGCCAAGCCAAAAAAAAAAAAAGAAAAAAGGCTCGCCCTTAAAGACATTGGCCCTTGTGAACATGCAACAAGTATCAGAATGCCGGGTCCCTTAACCTGTTCTTAGTGCTGTGTTTATACCATAATTGGAGGGCAAACTAGAGAGGGGTTCCTAATCACCAAAAAAATGAGAGTACTGTGCTGGGTCTTGACTCATGCAGGCAGCCTACCGTCCAGTGAACCACAGGATAGGACCTGCCTATGCACAGTACAGGCAGGAAGTCACCGTTGTGATCAAGAGGTCCTCATCCCAGCAGATGCCATATCCATCACACCACATGGTTTGGGCACCATACGCCAAACCAGCAGAGCCTGTCCAACCAGCCCAGGGCTTCCACACCAACAAATCTCACTAGCCACAGCCCATCAGCCACACTGGGAGACTCTGCTTTCCTCTGATAAGACAGAGCTTGCCAT
The DNA here is from genome assembly GCF_011100685.1 of Canis lupus familiaris. NCBI lineage: Eukaryota > Metazoa > Chordata > Mammalia > Carnivora > Canidae > Canis > Canis lupus. The sequence goes on from NC_049232.1 coordinate 38,826,194, forward strand.
CTTTGGCTTCAAAAGTCCTGTCCCTGTTTTCTTCCCGAGAATCTCATCCTTAGAGCATACTGGGCTCTCCACTGGAGCAGGTTCCCTGCTTGGCCATTAGATTTTTCCAAATTCTTTGTTCTCCAGTAATTTTTCTTTCTAATATGCATAAAGCCTTGAGACGCTGGGCCATGGTAGATTATGAAGCTCCCAGTTCATTATCACAAGTGAAAAATTATACGATATAAACTATAAATTCTTCCATATTTCTGAAAGAAGACCACGTGTTTGAAGCCTTTCATCTCTAGGGTTTGTCAAACACAATCCTATCAGGTGTTAGAGTAGTATATGCACATGTGTACAAGTGTTTTAACAGAGGTGTTTCCAACGAACTCTTACATGGAAGCCGGATATGCAGAACTCATTAGCAAGAAGCTGCCGTGGCAGAGCAAGGAAGGGGAGCCAAGGCCCCATCTGCTCAGCTCACCCTGTTTCCCTCCTCCCAACCCCCATTACTTCCTAAAATGACATTTCCAGGAAGCACAAGGGAACAACCCCAACTCACAACAATTATATAACTATATGGGGGAAAAGTGAATATTTTTCCTTTGTAAATTAAATGAGCAATCCTGCTTACCTTCACACTTGTAAACCATGGCCAATAAAATCATGAATAGATCCAGGTAGACAGAAGTCAGCCCCGTCGTCCTCCTCCTCCTCCTCCTTCTTCTCCCTCTTCTTCTTCATCATCATTATCACCATCACCCTCATCTATGTTTAATTAGAGTTAACCATAAGCCAGGGCTAAGCGATTGACATATATTCTATCATTCGACACAAACAATGAAGCCATGGAGCCAATATTGTTATTAGTCACATTTTAAAGAACTTGACCAAGGTCTCCTAGTTAGTGGGTGACAAGGGCCGGGAAGTGAGCCCAGGTCTGCTGGACTTTCTCCTTACATGTTGCTCACCACTGGGCTCCACTAGTCCCCATAATAGCTTTATATAGTTTCTGTGTTTTCTGGATTTTTTACTGCATTTATCACTTTCATAATACGGATATTTTGAGACCCAAAAAGGACAGATAGGAGGAGAGAGTAGATTCCTTAATTCTGGGAGAAGTTGGCAGGCAGGGATGTTCTAAGTGGCTCATCTGGCCCAGGGTCACCATGGAGTAACCCCTACACATGTCCTAAAGGAAAGACTCAGAAGAAATTCCTCACCCCAAGAGAACTAGCACTCTAATCAGCCAGGTCCATCCATCCTTCTTCAGGTTCTTTGCACTCATCAGAAATATTAGAAAAGCTTATTGGTCCTGATATACCAAGCACTGTCCTATAACTACACTGAGAAGAAGGAGAGAAAAGCAGGCAGTGTAAGGGAATTAAAATTCCCAATCTACCAAATCAGACCATGTCTAAAATCAATAAGTCAATGGACAATAGTATATGCATATGATTTTGAAATATGAAGGAAAATAGTAACAGAAACAGATATAATAATTTTAAATTCTTCTCTGGGAAGCAATGATGGGGGAGGCCAAGAGCTAGAATAGAAGAGACTGTGGCATTTTTATAAACATTTAGCACTGTGTGGCTTTTCAAGTCAACTGCCATTATTTCTCTGATTTGTGAAAAAAAAATTACAAAATGAAAGTAATAAAACCTACCCTCCTTAGTGCTCTCCTTTAGCTTAATGTACTCCAGGAAGAAGCTCAGAGAAAATGTGGTGTCATGTGGCTTATGGAGCCATGCAACTTGGGACAGCAGATGGGAGGTACCTGGTGCCATGGGAAGAGCACTGGATCTTGAATCAGAAGGCCTGGGTTCCAATCTTGACCTTGGTTCTCCATGCTCTGTGGTCTTGGACAAGGTGCGTTATCTCTCTGAGCCTCTCTACCCCATAGAGGCAGGTATCCAGACCCCATAGAAGCAACAAGAGGATTAAATGATTTTTATCGCAACCCAGTGATACAAACCAACCTCATAGAGAGGCTGCAAGGCAGAGGGACCTGAGAGGTTTGGGCCAGGTAAATAAGAGTCCTGGAAATATGGGACCTAAATAAATGATACAGGTTTCTCGCCCATGAACCAGGCACTGAGCCTAAACCCAAGTCTCCAGACTTGAGCTGAAATCTCCTCCCTCCCCTATACACCATTCCCAAGTTTCTTTAGACCATGGAGTATGTTTGGGGTTCTGTGGACTCAGAAATGAGGTAAGTGATCCTGATATCAGGCTGCACCCCTCTGAGTGAGGCTCACCCACATCATGAGCCCATCTGACCCTAGCATAGGTCCTCTTGGACAAAACCTTTCCTCAATTCTTTCCAATTAGGAAAAAAAAAAAAAAAAAAACACACCAAATTACTTTGGCTCAGAATCAAGCCTTAGACCCAAAAGAGAAATTTCCGGCCCTTCCTCCAGGGCGGGGTCCAACTCATCACTGCATCAAGTTTTGTCACAAGTCTGGTCACAGCTGTCTTTTTAGGAAAAGCAGATCTAGCCTTAGAAGAAGTATAGGGCAATTTTTCCCAGCTCCAGACACTTAGAAGAACCCACAGGGGTGGAGGAGCTCATAGCCAGGAGGAGCCTGCCAACTACCCAGTTGCCAAGGGTCCCTTTTCCTCTTCCTCACCCTGAAATCAGAGCCAGCACTGGTTTGGGTGTAAAGAGACCCAATAGATCCATGCTCCCCTGGAACTGCTGTAGGATCTCTTTCTCCTCTCTCCACTTCCTGTGACTAAAGAAACTCAAGTCTCATTCAGACAGCACTATCTTGCTCATATGTCATGGTGTGAAAAGGTAGGAAGAAGCCAAACAAAGCAACCCTGGGCAGAGAGAACACAAAATCCAGAATGGGTCCAAGGCACTCCCACCAGTATTGGGATGCAATGGGGGCTATAGTCTGAAATCTCCCCAAAGGTCCCAAGGAACACAGCCCCTTCCCTCCATAGACAGCACTTAAGGGTGAACACATAGACCTGAAGATTCATTCCCCCAAAAATAAAATTTATTCTTTAGCACTTCATACTTGGCAAGGGTTAATTATCATGTCAATTCATACAGTGATTACATCAATAAAATATTTCTGGTTCAGAGAAGAACCCTTGGGACCAACTTTGATTCCATCAACACAAGGTAAGGGACCAAAGTGGGGGAAGAAGCCAAGGGAGGGTTAAGGGGAATACTTAGCCCGTGATTAAATGTCATTTTCGTTGAGTCAAGCGATTCTCATTTTATTCAAGTGTCCTGGAAATGATGAAGAAGACTCTTTTTTTTTTTTTTTTTTTTTTTTTTTTCCATTTTGGGGAATTCTTTTTTGGCCAATGAATAACTCTCAATCACCTGCTTTTAAAAGTATTGTGCAATTTCTAAGTAACCATTTTTAAATATCAGGCTGACACTGCCAATTCCCGCTGGTTAGGGTTTTCTGAATCATCTACAGAAAGACGGCTGTCCTGCTGAGAGCCTGTCTGGGAAACTGGCCTGTATATCCTGTGCCCCAAAGCATCTGTTTCCTCAAAGATGTAGCCAGGGGGCTCAGCGTATGAAGCCAGGCACCTGCTCACATCCTTGGGAGTAAAGCTGATGGTGTATGTGGTCTGGCCCTCCACAGGGATATTTCCTCGGGGGCCCACCCAGGAAGGCTTACAGCTTTTGGTATTGATGGGTGGGTGGGGCACATAGTGGGCCCGCATAGTGGTCAGACAATCCAAGGGCTCAGTGGGAATGTTCAACTGGGGAACGGGCTTGACTAGCTCTGTGCGCATGCCAGGCCACTGCTTGTAGTCGTCCTTGGTGGTAGTGGAGCCTTCAAAGTGGCCACCCTTCTTGACTGAGAGCACCGGTCGGCAGGACTGAGCTGGGGCACCTTTAGGGTATGTGTAATGGGCCTGCACTGTTGTCAGAAGGTCCATCTTTTCTTCAGGAGGGACATAAGTGACAGGAACTTTGGAGAATATCTGGGGTGTGGGCCACGCTTGGTACTTATCTCGAAACTCGGTGGTGTTAGAGAAAGTCGTGTCTAAACCACAGGACCTGGCTGGAGGTTTCAAGCTCTTGGTTGGCTCTCCCATCAGGCCCCGGTAGGATTCTTTGTGGGTGGTAAGGCTTTCAAAGGGGATTTCACAGGGTCTGAACTTCTCTGCTTCATACACAAAGCGCTTCTCCATAGGGTGGGCCACATAGCTCATCTTGTAATTAGTCAGATCCTCCAGCGGTATGTTACAGAGCTTGGGCATGGCCAGAGGCTTACAGCTCATGGTGTTCACTAGGCCCTTTACAGAATAGTCATCCTGGTGTGTAGTTCTACTATCAAACCTGGTTGATGCTGGCCGGTAATGGTGTTCTGGACGAAGCAGCTCTCGTCTTGGTTGGTTCCAAGGTAAGTAATCAGCTGAAAATAAAGCAGAAGTGGTAATTACTTATAAATCAAGGCCACTTAACCTACATGTATTCTAAAGGTCCCCAAAGCCTTAAGCCAGTCTCCAGGGAGATGGTCCTTGAAACAAAGGAAGACTAGAGTAGATCCCTTCACTGCCTCAACACTGGGCTTCATACTTCAACTTTATAGGATTTGCAAGTGAGTATGCAGAACAGATATATTTATAGGAGTCTCATCATAACCCACAATGCTGCATGCAGGGATTTTAGAGAGTCCACAGCTATGGGAGGATCTAAGGATTTGATTCCAGCTGAGGAGTCAACCACCAGTGTACCTTGATCCAAGAATAGTTCTGTTCCTCTATGGGGGAGGTGCCCACTCTGAATCAGCACAGAAAGAGAAGATGCACATGGTGTAGTGAGAAAGGGGATTCACAAGCCACCACTGGTGGGCCACCAGCCAGACCAAGTAGACCTCTCTTTTCAACCTTGGGGTGACCATGATTGTATCCCTATAACCCACACATTTAACCCACATAAATCAAACATGCTGGCCCCAAGGGAATAAGGCATTGCATTGGCTGGTGAGAGAACAGCAGCTGCCACCTGCATAGAGATTATCATGTGATATCTTAATATCTTAATATTCTTAATACTTCCTATATTAACTCATTTAACCTGTGGACAGGTCTAATCAGGTGCTTTCAATATGCCCATTTTATAGATGCAGAAGCAGAGACACAGAGAACTTAGGGAACTTGCCCAAGGTCACTTGGCTAGAAGTGAAAAAGAAGGGCTACAAATCAGGATCCAAAATCCATACTCTGTACCCACTCCACTATCTGATTCTGACAATCAGAGAACACTATATACCAGCTAACTGTGCTAAGGGATTTCCATACATGACCTTGTTTCATCTTACCATAACCCTTTGTGATGAGTATAATTATCTCTATTCTACAGATTTTAAAGAGCAGGACTCAGAGAGGCTAAGAAATTTTTCTTAAAGTCACATGGCTAGGAACTTAAGAATTGGGATTTAAACCACATGATTGACTCCAAAGTCATGCTCTTCTGGCAGCCTATAATACAGTTAGGAGCACCATACATTTAGAGAGAATAAAGACTAATAAAGACTAATGAAAAATAATCAGAGAATTTTTGCAGAAGAATAATTTCAGAATATTTAAAGAATGTAAAGAATCGGTCCATGTATCTAGAGGATATCTGTCTCGAGGGGAACCTTTGCTGTGGGACTGGCATGGCCAAGATAATGTGAGACCTGTACCCAAATAAAAATCTTCCCTAAAGATGATCTCCATGAATCCTGGAGGTTTTGTCTTCAAATTGCACTAGGATCCTTTTAAAGTAACTTCCCCACACAAATCCAAGGACAGCTTTGAAACTAAAAATCAGCAAACTGTACCATCCAAACACCTCGATACTGGTTCCATAATGCTGGGCTCCCACCCAGGTCCTACATTGCCCCCATTGTGTCCATAAATTACCAGATCTAAAAAGTAACCAATATGAAATTCTAGTAAACACTCTGAATCTGAAGGGAGTTCTCCTGCTTACAGCTTTACAAACATTAGAAACAAAAGCAGCTTCTAAGGAGCCTTGGTTATATATAGCCAATATCAGTGGAGTCCATAGGTACACTTTTTAAAAAAAACACCTTTACTGAGATCTAATCTGTATAACACAAAATGCACCATCTTACATTTTTTTAATTATTCAGTAACTTTTACAGAGTTGTACAATCACCAAAATCCAGTTATAGAACATTTCTACCCCAAAAATATCAACCAAGCCCACCTACAGTTAATCTTTAGGGCCATCACCAGCAACCACACAATCTGCTATTGGTCTCCATAGGTGTGTCTTTTCTGGACATTTTATATAAATATAATGGCACAATATATAGTGTTTTGCATTTGGCTTTTTTCATGTAACATAACAATCAAGATTCATCCTTGTTGCAGCATGTAATAGTTCACTCCTTTTATTGCTGAATCATATTACATCATATGGATATACCAAATTTTGTTTATTTATTCAACAACTGATGAATATTTGGGTTGTTTCTACTTGTTGGCTATTGGGAAAATTTCTGTTCTGAACAGTCATAGCCAGGTCTTTGTATGAATATATATTTCATTTTTCTTAGGTATATACCAAGAGAAGAATTGCTAGGTTATATGGCAAAACTATTTTTAACTTTTTAAGATTGTACAAACTTTTCCAAAGTGGATGTACCGTTTTACATTCTCATCAGCAATTTGTGAAGGTTCTAATTCCTCCACATCTTTATCAACACTTTTTTTTTTCATTAGAGACACTATAGTAGGCATTTAGTGGTATCCCACTGCAGCTTAATTTACATTTCCCCAATAATTCATGATGGTAATAGAAAGAAACACAGGAATATGTCCCAAAAGAAAGAACTAGACAAAAACCACAAAAAAAAAAAAGAACTAAACAAAACAGAGATAAGCAACATGTCAGATAGAGAATTCAAAGTAGAAGTCATAAAGATATTCACTGGACCCTAGAGAAGAGTTTTCAGTGAGAACTTAAGTAAAGAGACAGAAAATATTTTTTAAAAAACTAAAAAGAAACAATCACAGCTGAATACATAACTGAAATTAAAAATATACCATGGGGGCACCTGGGCAGCTCAGTGATTCAGCATCTGCCTTCGGCCCAGGTGGTGTTCCCAGGGTCCTAGGATTGAGTCCTACATCAGGCTCCCACAGGGAGCCTACTTCTCCCTCTGCCTATGTCTCTGCCTCTCTCTCTCTGTCTCTCATGAATAAATAAAATCTTTTTTTAAAAAAAGATTAAAAAATATATATACCACAAAGTAATCAACAACAGATTAGTAATCAACAATAGAATAAGTATCTTATTCTTATAGGTCAATAATCTGGGAGGTAGGGTAATGAAAGCAACAAAGCAAAACGCAAAGAGAAAAGAGAATATTTAAAAATGAGGATAAGTTAAGGAACATCTGCAACATCATCGAGCATAATAAAGTTAACACTACTGAAGTCCCAAGAGAAGGGGAGAGAGATAAGGGGGTGGAAAATCTATTTGAAGAAATAATAGCTGAAGGTTTTCCTAATCAAGGGGATGAAATAGACATCCCAGGTTCAGGAGGCACTGAGAGCCCCTAACGAGATGAACCCAATGAGGTCCACATCTAGACATATAACAGTTAAAATCTCAAAGATTAAAGATAAAAAATCTTAAGAGCAGCAAGAGAAATCAGTTATATACCAGGGAAACCCCATAAGATTGTGAGCTGATTTTTCAGCAGAAACTTTGCAGGCCAGCATGGCATGATATATTCAAAGTACTAAAAGGGATAAAACCTATAATCAGGAACACTCCACCTAGCAAGGCTATCATTCAGAACTGAAGGAGAGAAAGAATTTCCCAAACAAACAAAAGGTAAGAGTTCATCACCACTAACCTAGACTAACAAGAAAGGTTGAAGTGACTTCTTTAAGTGGAAAGAAAGTGCTACAACTAGAAGAAAATTATGAAAGGAAAAAAATTCACAAGTAAAAGGAAACATAGTAAAGGTAGTATATTAATCACCTATGATGCCAGTATGGAGGTTAAAACACAAAAGTAGTAAGACCAATTATATCCACAAAATACTAGTCAAGGGATACACAAAATAAAAAGGTGTAAAATACGACATCAAGTACATAAAATGTAGGTGGGGAAGCAAAATTTAGTGCTTTTAGAATGTATTCAAACTTAAGTGATCACCAATTTAAAATTGGTGTATAGCCAGCCATACACAGAGGAGGTTGTATATGGACCCAATAATAACCATAAGCCAAAAACTTATAACACAAAAAAAATAAGGAGTAAGGAATCCAAGCATAGCACTAAAGAAAGAAAGCCATCATGCCACAAGGGAAGAGAACAAACCACAAGAGAAGAAGAAAGGAATGGAATTACAAAAACAACCAGAAAACAATTAACAAAATGGCAATAAGTAGATCCCAGGACCACCAGTGGATTCACAGGTGAATTCCACCAGTTAAGAAGAGCTAATACCTATTCTCAAACTATTCCAAAAAAATAGAAGAGGAAGAAAAGTGTCTAAACACATTCTATGAAGCATTACCCTGATACCAAAACCAGACAAAGACACTATGAAAAAACCCTGATGAACACAGGTACAAATATCCTGAACAAAATATTAGCAAGCCACATTCAAAAATACGTTAAAAGGATCATTTGCCATAATCAACTGGGACTTATTCCAAGGATGCAAGGATGATTCAATATTCACTAATCAATCAACATGAAACACCATATCAACAAAAAGAATAAAAACCATATAATCATCTCAAAAGATTTTTTTTTAAAAAAAGCGTTTGACAGTATTCAACATCCATTCATGATAAAAAAAAATACCTCAACAAAGTGGGTTTAGAAGGAACATACTTCCCTCATAAATACATACATATATAAAGCCTATATATGAAAAATCCACAGTTAACATCATCTTCAATGGTGAAAACCTGAGAGATTTTCCTCTAAGACCAGGAATAAGAGAAGGATGTCCACTCTTTCACTTTTATTCAGCATTGTACTAGAAACCCTAGTCCCAGCAATCAGACAAGAGAAAGAAATAAAGGGTATCCAGATTAGCAAGGAAGAAGTTAAATTGTCATTATTTGCAGATGACATAATACTATACATAAAAAAATCCTAGATTCCACCAAAACTACTAGAATAAATGAATTCAGTAGAGTTAGAGAAAACAAAATTAATACACAGAAATCAGTTGTGTTTCTATACAGTAATAACAAAGTAGCGAAAAAGAAAAATTAAAACAACATTATTTACAAGTGTGCCAAAACAAATAAAATTCCTGGGCAGCCTGGGTGGCTCAGCGGTTTAGCGCCACCTTCAGCCCAGGGCCTGATCCTGGAAACCCGGGATCAAGTCCCATGTTGGGCTCCCTGCATGGAGCCTGCTTCTCCCTCCGTCTATCTCTCATGAATAAATAAAATCTTTTTTTAAAAATTCCTAGGAACAAAATTAACTAAGGAGGTCTTTTAACAAAAGACCTGTACCCTGAAAAGTATAAAATACTGATGAAAAAAATTAATGACACAAATGGAAAGATATTCCATGGATTGGAAGAATATTGTTAAGATGTCCATATTACACAAAGTAATCTACAGATTCAACACAATCTCTATCAAAATACCAATAGCGTTTTTCACAGAACTAGAACAAATAATCCCACAATTTGTGGGGAACCACAATGCAAACCCAAACAGCCAAAGCAATCTTGAGAAAGAAAAAGGCTAGGGACCCAGCCAGAAGTGGAGGCATGGTGTGTGAGGGTAGTGCCTGGCTCGTGGTTGCTGCCCAGTACTTGTTGGAGCGAAGAACAAGAGCACAGAGTGGACAGAGTGGACATGGGAAGAGAAGAGGCGAGCTAAAGATGAAGATGCCTATTATTTTGAGATCTACTCACACTGCTGAATGTACATCTGATTTATTATGAGAGCTGTATGGAACTCCATGAAGACACCTTCCACAGTTTACTAGTTGATTTCTGGACTAGTCTCACCCAGGCTGCCCCCCAAACCTACCACTTGCCGCCATGAATGACATTGCAGTAAACATGTATGTCACTTTACAAAGTTATGAGAGAATTGCTTTGTGATTTCCTAGGTTTGGTAATGCTGTCCCAGGAGATATGCAGGTAGGTAATTTATTACTTTGCCTAAGAAGTGGTAGATTAGTCTTCAAGAGTGGCTGTAACAGTCTTCACTGTTACCACATGTTATGAAGCTACAGCATTGGACATGACCCAGCTTTCTGATGTTTGCTAATATAACAAGTACAAATTGTTCTCTTGTTTCAATTTGAACTTGTTTGGTTACTCATGAGGTTTTGAACATCTTTCTTATGCTAATTAGTCTTTATCTTTCTTGTATAAAACCACAGTCTGCCTATTTTCCTGTTGGTTTACCTTATATTTTCTTGCTGCTTATCTGCATACACATTGACAATATTAGTTTATTGTTGTTTTGGGGAATGGCAAATATCCTCCAGTTCTGTCAGCTGTCTACTAACTTACCATAATGTCCTTTACTTATCAGACATCTTCAACCTAACAAAATATTGATTGGGAATGAAATGAATTTTTAGAATAGTTTAGGGAAAAAAAACAAACATAGTCATATTAAGTTATAATCTACAAGCATGGACTGTCTCTCTGTTATTCATATGATTTCAAATATCCTTTGAGTTTTAAAGTTTTGTCTTTGGAAATCCCAAGTATTTTTATTCTTGTATAGTTAATTTTCAGATATTTCATAGCTTTTGTTTCTATTTTGAGCGATGTATTATTATAACTGATCTTGCATCCAGCACAATTGCAAGATCCCCTTAATAGTGTTAACAGTTTGTGATTAAGCCTGCCTTTGGATTGACTATTTTTGTCTTAGGCAGACTCGAATGCCATTTAGTAAACAGAGAAACACGAAAAGACTTGAACAAAATAAAAAGTTCATTGCTTATACACACACACACACACACACACACACACACACACACACACAAGGCTAAAAGAGAAACATGAAAAGACTTGAACAAAATAAAAAGTTCATTGCTTATACACACACACACACACACAAGGCTAAAAGAGAAACATGAAAAGACTTGAAAATAAAAAGTTCATTGCTTATACACACACACACACACACACAAAAGGCTAAATCTATCACAATTCTAGATTTCAAGATTACTACAACACTATAGTGTTCAAAACATTTTGGTACTTGCACAAAAATAGACTCACAAATCAATAGACAGAATTCAGAGCCCAGACATATATATACATGATGAATTAATCTATGGCAAAGGAGGCAAGAAAATGCAATTGGAAAAAGACTCTTTCCAATAAATGGTTCTGGAAAACCTGGATAGCTACATGCAAAACAATGAAACTGGACCACTTTCTTAAATCATATACAAAAATAAATCAAAATGGATTAAACACCAAAATGTGACACCTCAAACCATCGAACTACTAAAATATAGGCAGCAATCTCTTGAACAAATTAAGGACGATTTTCCTGGATCTGTCTCCTCAAGCAAGGGAAACAAAATCAAAAATAATCTCTTGAGACAAAATCAAACTAAAAAGCTTTTGTACAGCAAAGAAGACCATCAATAAGATGAAATGGTGACATACAGAATAGGGGAAGATATTTGCAAATCATATTTCTGATAAGAGATTATTATCCAAAATATATAAAGAACTCATACAACTCAATAGCAAAATAAACTCAATTTTTAAAATGGGCAGAGGACCTAAATAGTCATTTTTCCAAAGAAGACATATAGATGGCCAAGAGACACATGAAAAGTTGTTCAACATCACCAATCATTAGGGAAACGCAAATCAAAACCATAATAAGATATTACCTCACACCAGTCAGAATGGCTAGTATCAAAAATACAAGAAAAACCAAACGTTGGTGAGGATATAAAGAAAAAAAGGTATCTTTGTATACTGTTGGTGGAAACTCAACCAAATTAAGTGAATTGATGCAGTCACTCTGGAAAACATTATGGAGGTTCCTCAAAAATTTTTAAATAGAAATATTACATGATCCAATAATTCCATTCCTGGGTATTCACCCAAAGAAAATAAAAACACTAATTTGAAAAGACATGTGCATCCCTATGTTTATTGCTTTACTTACAATAGCCAAAATATGGAAGCAACCCAAGTGTCTGCTTATAGATGAATGAATAAAGATACCAGGGGTATATATACAGTGGAATACTACCCATGAAAAAGCATGAAATCCTGCCACGTGTGAAAACATGGATTAACCTAGAGGATATTTCACTAAGTGAAATAAGTCAAAGACAATACTATACGATTTTGCATGTACATGGAATCTGAAAAACAAAACAAACAACAAAAACCAGACTCTTAAATACAGAGAACTGGTGGGTTGCCAAAAGGGTAGTGACTTGGGAAAATGGGTGAAGGAGATTAAGAAATACAAACTTCCAGTTATAAGTCACAGGGATGCAAAGTATAGTGTAGGGAATATAGTTCATAATATAATATACTTACCATGATGAGAATTTTATAATGTATATAATTATTGAATCACTATATTATACACCTGAAATTAATTTATTATATATCAACTGTATACTTCAATTAACATTAAAAAAATTTTTAAGTAACAATGTTGAATACCTCTGCATGTGTTTATTAGCCATTCATATGTTCTTTTTTGGTAAAATGTCTTCTCAAGTTATTTGCCCATTTTTTTAAATTGTCATCTTACTATTAAGTTATGTCTTATTTGCATATTCTGGATACACATCTTATACTAGATAAGTGATTTATAAGTATTTTCCCCCATTTATCACTTATGGCCTTATTTTCTTAATGGTGTCTTTTGAAGCACACAGAAGTTTTAAATTTTTATAAGATGAAATTGTTTTTCCTGTCTTAGTCTAAAAGGTTTATAGTTTTGGCTCTTATTTTCAGGTCTCTGATCATTTCTGATTCTTGAGTATGATGTGAGATAAAAGTCTAAGTTCATCTATTTGCATGTGGACATTCAATTGTCCCAGTATCATTTGTGCAAAAAGACAAAATTCTAGCAATTGGTTTATTTCAATTTAATATATAAATTTTAGGATCAGCTTGCCAATTTCTGAGCGGTGGGAACAGTGTTGGGACTTTGATAGGAATAGCATTGAATTTTTAGATCAACTTGGGAGCAACTCTATTTTAATAGTATTGTATCTTCTAACCCATATACATGGATTGTCTCACCATCTAGTTACGTATTTCTCTCAGCAATGTTTTTGAAGTTCACTGTATGAGTCTTACACTTCTTTTTCAAAAAAATATCCCAAATATTTTATTAATTTTGAAGCTATTGTGAAGAGAACTTTTTTCTTCTTAGTTTCATATTCAGGTGGCAAATATTAATATACAGAAATACATTACATACATTAATCCTTAGGATTATCTGCATACAGGATTATATTGCCTGAGAATAAAGACAGTTTTGTTTCTTCCTAATTTAGATGCATTGATTTATTTTTCTTGCACTATGTAACTGTCTATGATCTCTAGTACAATGTTGAATGGAAGGGGTGAAAGCTGACATCTAGACTGATCCCAGTCTTGGGGTGGGGGGAAGCATTCAGTCTTTCTGCATTAAGTATGATATAGACTATCGGGTTTCCTGTGGATGCCCTTTAGCAGGCTGAGGAAGTTTCCTTCTAATGCTAGCTTGTTGAGAGATTGTATGGTTATCAGATACTGTCAAATATTTTCTATGTGTCTATTAATCATGTTGTTTTATCCTTTATTAATGTGTTATATTAATTGGTTTTCTGATGTGAAAACTACCTTGCATTCCTGGTATAATCCTTATGGTTTTATAATTATCTGTTCTTTCATTGTTTTTTAAAATAGAAAAAGTAGATGCTTACCTACGTAATTACCTTTACTATGGTTTTATGATTGTTCTTTCATTATTTTTTAAAATAGAAAAAGAGTATATGTTTACCTACATAATTACCTTTACTAGTGCTCTTTATTTCTTTATGTGGATTTGTGTTACCATTCAGACTTAATCCAGGCCAAAAGACTTCCTTTTTATTTCTTGTAAGACAAGTCAGCTAGCTACAAATTCTCCTAGTCTTTATCTGGGAATGGTTTCCAACAGTTTGACTATTATATGACTAAATATAGGTCTCTATTTATTCTATTTGGACTAGGCTTCTTGGATATGTAGATTAATATTTCTTCTGCCCTTTTCTTCTTCTGGGGTTCTCATCATGAGTATGTTGGTATAGCTGATGATATCCCACAAGTCTGAGTTTTTATTTTTCTTAAATTTTTTCCAGTTCTTCAGATTGGATAATATTCGTTGATTTATGCCCAATTTTACTGATTCTTTCTTCTGCCAGTTCAAATCTGGTGTTAAGTCCCTATAATTCTTTTATTTTGTCCTTTCAACTCCAGTGTTTTCACTTGATTTTTATGGCTTCCTTTTATTGGTATTCTCTGATAGGAAAATTGTTATAATATTTTTATTTCTTTAAACATGGTTTCCTGGGGCACCTGGGTGGCTCAATCAGTTAAGCGTCCGAGTGTTGATTTCTGCTCAGGTCATGATCTCACAGGGTCATGAGATAAAGCCCTGCGCTGGGCTCTGTGCTGTGCATGAAACCTCCTTAAGATTCTCTCTGCCTCTCCCTCTGCCTCCATCCCTTAACATCCATCCCCACTCAGTCTCACACAGGTGTACATGCTCTCTCTCCCTCTAAAAAAAAATGAGAATTAAAAATAAACGTGGTTTCCTATTGTTCTTTATTTATAATAAGTATATTCTCTGCCTCTCCCTCTGCCTCCATCACTTAGCATCCATCCCCACTCAGTCTCACACAGGTGTACATGCTCTCTCTCCCTCTAAAAAAATGAGAATTAAAAATAAACGTGGTTTCCTATTGTTCTTTATTTATAATAAGTACTTTAAAATATTGTCTGCTAGGTCTAATATCTGGGCCTTTTCAGAGGTAGTTTTTATTGCTGCTTTTTTTACCCTATTCATAGATTATATTTCCCTGTTTCTTTTTATGCCTTATAATTTTTTGTTAAAACCTCAACAGGGGGTATCCCTGGGTGGCTCAGGGGTTTGGTGCCTGCCTTAGGCCCAGGATCCTGGAGTCCCGGGATCAAGTCCCACATCGGGCTCCCTGCATGGAGCCTGCTTCTCCCTCTGCCTGTGTCTCTCTCTCTCTCATGAATAAATAAATAAAATATTTTAAAAATAAAAAATTTTTAAAAAACCTCAACAGGGACACCTGGGTGACTCTGTGGTTGAGCTTCTGCCTTTGGCTCAGGGCGTGATCCTGGTCCGGGGATCGAGTCCCACATCAGGCCCCCTGTGAGGAGCCTGCTTCTCCCCATGTCAACCTCTCTGCCTCTCTGTGTCTCTCTCTCATGAATAAATAAATAAAATCTTTAAAAAAAAATTCAGCATCTCAGATAATATGCTATAGCAACTCTGGATTCCAACCCCACTGGGAGCAGTTTTTGCTGTTTCGTGACTTGCTTGCACTAATTCAATGGAGTCTTGTCTCCCCAACCGTGTATGGCCACTGATGTTTTGCTTAGGTTCTCTTTTTAATTGTTTTTAAGCCAAAATTCCTGAAAGTCACCCTGTGTTAGCACTGTTTAGTAATTAGCCAATGATTATCAAGTTATGTTTAAACGCCTTAATCCAGAAAGGCTTTCACCCTTTGCTAACGAATCTGTGTGTGGGTTAGGGAACACAGTGAAAGATCAAACAGTTTACAGCTCTGCCTTGGCTTTTAGTTTCTTCTGGGATTTCTCGTGTCTCCTCTGTACCTGCACCAGGCATGGACTTCAGCCAGGGAAGATGAGTAGATAACTAGGCCCTGTCTCTTAGCTCTCTTGAGCCTATATACTGCCTGGCCCATATGCAGTCTTCTAGACCACAAGGAATATGTATGAGCTTATCAAGGCCTTTCCCATTCTCTGGATTTCCTTGTTAGATTTCTAGCTGGTCTGCTGTTTTCCCCAACTAATTCCACAACCCCAGACTAGCTGCAGAAGTTGTCTTCACTGGTTTTTTTTGTTTGTTTTTTGTTTTTTTGCTACTGAGATCACAATTGTTTTACTGAAACCTCTGGGTATGCACACTACTCCCAACTCGCAGCAGACCTATTAGTTTTTACAGCCCAGCCTTCCCAGGTAGAACCACCACACAGATCAAACTTAGGAGGTGGCATGATGGAAGCAGCCCTAGGATAAAACACCACAAACTCCCACTTTTTATAATGATGGTTTAGCAGTTTTTCTTGAATAAATGCTTCTCAATATGTTGTGTGCCTTTAGTTGATTTCCAGAGCCCTAAAATGGTTGGGTTTTATTGTTTTGTCCAGTTTTATTGTTGCTTTTTAGGAAGAGGATTTACTAAGCTCCTCACTCCACCACCACTCCAGAGGTCCTGACATCCCCACCCCCAGGCACACTCTTAAGTTTATTTTAGGCCAATAATACTACCAACTATTTATTTTAAATTGGCCTCATTTTAATTGAAAATCTAATCTTTCTCTGAGAGCCATTAATGGCTCTATCAGCATCTTGAAAGCATTAGGGGGCCTTAGAGGGAACCATCTTGCTGAATATAAACCACATGTTTCCCTTTCAGACTTCAGACCTCACTAAAATGGGGGCATCTACCTGTAGATGCCTACACACTGCCTCAAGGTGTGTGGGGGTGGGTAGGACAGGGCTTTTCTGGCCCTCTTCTGTGATGGATGAAGTGTTAAGAAAACAGGTTCCTAGGCTGGAAGTTGTCTCATGTGATTTCTGATACCCAACAATACAGTCAAAACCACATAATTATCCAACCTCCTAACTTCCTCCACCCAACATGTATTACAAAAAAAACCTCCATAGGACCCTGAAAACCTCAGAATTCCACATGACAAACTATGTACACGCCTGAAAAGCCATCAGTAAAGCCCTTCAGGGCCAGGGTGTCATGTGGGTAATTGGCAAGAATCTCTTTAGAAGGGATTCCATTCAATAATGTGTCTTTAAAAAAAGCTTAGCTAAACCTAAAGCTGAGCATCAAGTAATTACACTTTCAATCTTTCCAATTGCACTGTGTTTTGAAAATGTCAAAATTACAACCAAATGCTGCTGTGCTGCTGGAGCATATTTAATGGTGGTTTTCTGGACTCCAGTAAAGGTGCTGGCCATAAGAGAAGAAAAAAGTTTGCATATTTTTCCTGTAGAACTACAGTAAGTGGAACATAGAGACATAGGTGGCACCCATTGAAATACACATATTTAACGACCTTGGGCTTTGGTGTTTCTTCTCCTTTGGAAGGAGAATCAATGTATGTCCATAAAACCATGAAGGTTGCTATGGAAAAAGACTTCCTTAGAGGTGATACACCAAGTGATAAGGCAAGGGTGAGGCCCCCTCACACATGCATGAGGTTTTATAGGACTAACCCAAGAGCAGAGTAAATGTCCCGAGTCTTCCCTGAGCTTCACTCCTGCTACTAGCCAAGACCCAGAGTAATAGACTGGATGGGTATTTGTATAAATCTAATGCCAAACTGTGTCACCTGGAGCCTTGTAAACAACCATCCAGACTATTCATTCATTTATTTCCTCACTAAACATGCCTTTGTTGTGCTCTCACCTGTGCAAAATGATAGGAATGTTGAGCAGTCACAGCCCACTTTTGGAAGCCATCATATCATAGGGAAGAGATGCAACAAATAAACTATGTACATTAATTGAATATGATAAGTATTATTCTAAAAGACTATCAAGACAGCAAACTGGTGCCTATTGGTCAAATCTAACTACAGAAGCATTTCCTTTGGGTAAATACTGACTTGCTTTAAAATCTGAATTTCAGAGGAGAACTATGAATTCCAACCCCAAGTGCATATGTAGCCAGAACAAACCTCCTCCCTCATCTGAGTATGCCTGGTTCTGAGCAGTCCTGCTGATACTAACTAGTATTTGTTCATTAATTCTGTATAAGTAGGTAAGCAGTTAATAGCTGTCAATTTTCTTAATGGAAAAGAAAATTGAATTTTCTCAATTTTAACTTTATCAGTAGGGAAAAGTTAACTATGATTCCGCTTTAGCAGAATACTACTCTCTGGTTTGCAGGGAGCAATGTGAGATGTAACTATTTAGAGAAGGGGAGGAATAGGAGACAGATTAAAACATAAAATATATCCAATTATTGTTTTGGGTTATATTCTGTGTGTTTGAGTGGTAAGCATTTTGTCAGGAGGAATAGAGAGGAGTTTTCTTTCAATAATGGCACTGGGCTACTCCATCTTTGCCAAACCCTAAAGTAAACAAAGAGCATTTCTCACTCCCAGACCTCTCTCTTCACCTAGAACAAGGTGAGAGGGGGAAATGAGCTGAGCAAGCACTTGTACTGAAGAGGCTCAAACTCCACCATGATTCATAAAATCAAGGGGACCCAAAGGAGTATGTAAAGGAAAGGGGAGTTTGTAGCTGAACAAACCCTACCAGAGTCCCTGCTCCCTTTCCCGTCAGAGGTAAGGGTTCATTCTAGTTTGTGCCTCCTTCCTCCATTTCTTAGGTTCCACAGTACTCCCTTTCTTGCCTCCCATTAAACACTGGATGGAAAGGGAGTTGCAGAAGTCCTGTAGAGGCCAGAACGCCACCCCACCATGCTCCTGGTTGCAATGACTCCTTTGTAAAGCTGCCTTATTGCTGGTAGCTAGCAAAGAAAAAGACAGATCCCTGCCACCCTAGAGATTACAGCCTGGCCAAGGAGACAAACATTAAGCAAAACAGCAACAAAAAGTTACAAAATGGATTACAAAACAGAGGAGTACAAGGCACTCTTAGAGCATCTAAAAGGATGACATAGTCTGATAAAGGATAAGATCTAGAAAGGCTTCAAATGGTGTGATATTTCTGCTGTCCATTGAAGGATGAGTGCTAGACAAGGGAAGGGCAGAGGTCTCTATAAAGAGGAGTAGCATGTGCAATGTGCCTGGAGACAGAAAAGAAATGCAGAAAAGAAAGTGAGAGAAGGTCCTGTGGCCAGAGCAGAGGGGCACCTGGAGGATATACCAGAATCTGCGAGGTACCAGAGAAGGTGGAAAAGATTGGGGATTTTATCCTAAGAACCATAGTAATTATTTGCATTTTAAGCAGAGAAGAGGTCAGATCATACTGCCATTTTTTAAAGACCTCCTCGGTTCCTTTCTGTGGAAAATGGATAAAAGCAGACAGGATTGGAGACTTGCTCAGGTATATGCCAGGTGTGGACATGGAGAAGGCAGGTTTGGGGCTTCGCTGGCAGGAAGCAACAAAAGGACAGAGGAGAGACGGAGTAAAATCCGGGCTGCACTGATATATCAGAGAATAGGCTACATGAGGCACAGACACAGGAGGGGTTGACGGGGAGATGGAGGCTGAGGCACCAGTGGACAGGGGATCCCAATGAGGCCAAAAACTGTCTTGATGGGAATAGTTAAGAGAGAAAACTGGGAGCACTGGATGTTGGGGTACATAAAGGAGGAGCCATTTCAGGGTATGACAATGTCCAAAACGCAGCTTGACAGAAGGTAACAGTGGAAGAATGGAAGAGAACAATATGAAAGATGCAGTGGAAAAATGACAAGAGTCCAAGTTCTTGGAAGAAGCAGAGAAGCTCGGCCATGTGTGGTGTCTTCGGAATGATGGATTCAGAGCCCCTAGGAGGGCTTCAGGAGGATGCCCACATCCTCCCATGCCTCCCCACCTCCACCTGCCTAAACGTGTGGCTTGACAAAATAAAAGCAACTACTAGCACAGTCATTTGGAAATCCACAAACACGTTACATGAGCAGTTGAGCATACACTCCTAGGGCTACCATGTGCCCTCGTGCATCCTATTGCAGAAGAGTTGGGGATTACAAACTGGCCTCCATTCCCATGGTCTCAGCCTGTGGCTTGTGCTCCACAGAGTGACTGCCACACTGCTTTCACTGTACCTACCACTCCATATCTCATCTCTCCTATAGGACTATTAAGTCAGGGCACAGGCCATTATGCTTCCTTCACAGCTCCTAATACCAGGCCTGTGATGTAACAGATGCTCAATAAAGAACGAATTAGGAACACCTGGTGGCTCGGGTTAAGCATCCAACTCTTGGTTTCCACTCAGGTCATGATCTCATGGAGCCCTGCATCAGGCTCCTCACACAGCATGGAGTCTCTTGAGATCTTCTCTCTCCTCTCATCTCTCTCTCTCTCTCTCTCTCTCTCTCTCTCTTTCTTCCTCCCCACCCCAAATAAATAAATCTTTTTTTAAAAGAATGAATTGACCACATTAATATGAAATACAAAACAGGTAAAACTAATTCATGGTGCCTATTAGCATAATCCTTCTATCCTACATGGGATCAATGTTGTATTTCTTGATCTAGGCACTGTTTAAAGAAATGTGTTCACTCAAAATTCACTGGTCTGTAAAATTAAGATCTGTATGTTTTCCTATATGTACATTATGTTTCCATAATTTCTGAAATGGATGAATGAATCAGTCACTCAATCAGAATTGGAACCTAACTTAAACTTGAAACACTTCCCCAATGTAGAATTCCAACAGCAAGTTAAGGCAGGGGTTGGCACATCTTTTCTATAAAAGACCCAGATATTAAATGTCTAAGGCCATACAGACTCCAGCACAACCACTCAGATTCACTGCTATAGCACAGAAGCAGCCATGGATAATGTGTAAACAAATGAGTGTGGCTGTGCTCCAACAGAATGTACTTATGAATGCCGAAGTTTGGATTTCATGTAATTTTCACATTTCCTAAAATAATAGTCTGATTTTTTTTTAATCATTTGAAAATTTAAAAACCATTCTTAGCTCTCCAGCTCTAAAAAAACAGGCTTGTAGACCAGATTTGGCCCACAGGATGCAGTTTGCCCAACCCCTGTGCTCAGAGGGTGTGCCTGTAAAACCCATTTCCTGACCTGCACACAGGCTCAGCCTATCCTTCCCCAAGCTGCCCCTCAAGCACTCTCCCCCACCTTTGTAAGTAGGCAGACACTCCATCTTGTCACCACATGGATATTTACTGTCCCGAGGCTTGATGGAGCCCATTCTACAGACAGGGTAGGGGTTATAATCCTGTTTATATGTTGTGAGCAGATCCATGTTCTCTTCACTTGGGATGAACTTGTCAGGCTGGTAGATCTTCACAGGTAACACTTTGTGAGGTCCAAAATCTCTCCTAAAAGGAAAATAAATACACACCATTGACCCAGGAGAAGGCTCTTAAGGGTTTCCATTTAATCCAATTCTACAGACGTTTGCTGAGAATTCACCTTCTACTCTATCCCCCTAACTGCTCTTCCTCCTCTGTTTCCCACTTTCACAAAGGGTACCACCATTCCCCTCTCACCCAAGTCAGACACCTAGATGCCACCCTGGACCTGTCCTGTTGCTGCTCCAGATAATCACTCACTAAGTGCAGCCCCCACTCCATCTCATTGGTTTGTCTTTCCCCCTCAGTCCAGACTCTGACCATTTCTCACTTGAATCATGTGACAATTTACTACCTGGACTTCCTGCTGCATTTCCCACCACTTCTACATTAATCCCCATATAACGTAGCCAGAATAAACTCTCTGAAGAGAGATCACAAAATGAAATCATCTTACTCTCCAGCTGAAAAACATCTCCCAGATAAAGCCAGACTTTCTATCATGGTATATAAGCTTTCCTGGACCTGCCTCTGCCTTCCTCCCCAGCCTCATCTCCCACCTCCGTCCCAGCCTACACTCCACTCCAAACATACTGAACCACTCAGAAGGCCTCTTGTCTGTGCCTGCTCTCTCCACCTTCTCCCCCCCACCCAGTCACTTGACTGGGGGGCTAACTTTTATTTTTAAGGTACTACCACCTCCTCTTCTGCACTCCCAATAGCTTCTCCTGTGGATAATGATTGCCTTCCTCTACTTGATCCTAGAGAAAACCTAGCGGGCAGCACAATAGATGAAGACACAGAGTCTTTCACGTCTCAGCTCTCTGGTATCAGTGCTCCCATTATTTCAGGGAATATGAAAACAATAGATCAGAAAAAAGCATGATGGTCTTCAACTAGACAAGAAGTACTCCCTTCCCAGAACATCCTACAGTTACAGAAATTCCAAGCTACTAACTGCACTATCACCAGCATCGATGCTGGTAGAGCCAGGGCTCAGCTTGGGCTTGCACTGTCTCCCAAGGCAGTCTTGACTCCCCACTGTTCAAATGCAAACTCTTTTAAGCAAACATTTCCCCTCAAGGGCTTCTGATTTACACAACAGCCTGTTTTTGCTTGGAACCCATTCATCCAACTGGACAAGTGGAAGGGAGATTTTCCCTGATGGTGCTTGCCAAAACAACCTCGCCAAGAGAAGGGGGAGGTTTCCGGACAGGAAAACATCAGGCCCAAACACCAATAAAACCTACTTCCCTGCCAAAATCTGGAGCAGCATTACTGAGCCATGCTTGACTAACAAAGGTAACACGCTCCACTGTAACCTGTCTTGCATGAATTATACACGTGGTTGTGAATAAACCCAAACCAGGGCCCAAAGTATTTGGTGGGATGGGAGGGGGGAGTTAGGAAGCAGGAGAATTGGTCTCTCTAGGGCTCTAAGGGGGAAATGGGAGATGCTTCAGTTGAACTCCCAGTAACTCCCTCTGAGTAGATTTAAAAATATATCTCAGCAGCAGTTATAGGGTCTTCGGCCTGGGCTCCCTTCCCATGGGCCCCGTGTTGGCAAATAGCAAGAGGAAGCTGAGTGACCTGACACATCTGGAAGCTGACTCTGTATAAACTGGGGCTTATGGAGGGAACAGGCTAAACAAGAATCCAAGGGTCAGTTCCATATTTCTACTCTTTTTGAGTGTACAAGTGCCTCATGCTGGTATCTGTTTAATACTTAACAAGTTGCAGCAGAGAACTAGGAACTGACAGCCGTAGGCTGCAGAGCTGCAAGGTGGCCTTCCTCAGAAAGTGTGCTCCCAAGGAGAGGTGAGCTCTCCTCACTCCAAAAAGGGGTGGAGACAGCCTGGGACCACACATCCCCATATAAACCTGTGTTCGCTGATGGCAACTCAAGGGTTCAGCCCTCTTCATTTCCGAGGATTATCAACAGATATCTAAGGCAAGCAAAGAAGAACAGAGTTGAACGTCCAAGCTGCCCTACAGAGTACTCCCAACCCCAAAACGGCCAGTAGTGCCTTCCAGTCACAGGCCTGCCATGCTTTGGGACCCTTCGCACAGAGACCTCCTTTTCTGCCATTATTGCTAGTAAGGGAATCTAATTCCCCCTCAGAGAGGATGTAAGAACCTTTCTACAAGGCCCACCAAGCTCAATGACAACAAAAACCTGCTTAATGCATTTCCTGCCATCTCCATAGGAAAAGAGTAGGTAAATGCCAACCAAACTCACCAGCCCCGTGGGCTATCCTGAAGTTGGTTATTCAAAGACAAGAACTGATAAAGCAAAACCCTTGCTCACTGTGTTTAAAAAGTGAAACTGTTAACTAAATCTCCCTTTCTGGTACAAAATTCAAGTTTCTTTGTGAAAGTACACTTATGGTTGTATTTACTGATCAACAAATTAAGCAAATGATCTTTGTGGGAGTTGGGGTC
The DNA here is from genome assembly GCF_011100685.1 of Canis lupus familiaris. Classification (NCBI taxonomy): domain Eukaryota; kingdom Metazoa; phylum Chordata; class Mammalia; order Carnivora; family Canidae; genus Canis; species Canis lupus. Next base: position 38,849,839 of record NC_049232.1, read on the forward strand.
GGGGTAGGGGGGTGATCTATTTCTAGAGTGGTAAAGTTTTAAATTTAAAGTGTAATTCATGGGGCACCTGGATGGCTCAGTCAGTTAAGTGTCTGCCTTTGGCTCAGGTTATGATCCCAGGGCCCTGGAATCAAGGGTCCCTGCTGAGTGGGGAGCTTGCTTCTCCCTCTTCTTCTGCCTGCCACCCCCCCCCCCCACTTGTCTTCTCCCTCTCTCTCTGTCAAGTAAATAAATAAAATCTCTTTAAAAAATAAAAGTGTAATTCATTTATACCCCACCCAAAGTATTTACTGTGGCTTAAGAGTGAATTTGATCAGAATATATGTTTCCTCATTATGTTTTTATGCTGAGAACATTCACTGAAATCGACCATTAACCACAACATAACTGCATGTCCCCAATCTCACATAATCTTACAGCCTTTAAGGTCATGTAAGAGAAAAGTATTTTATTCTTCCCAGAAATTGCTCAAATTTAGTAGCTTTTTTTTTTTTTAAGAACACTCCCTTGTCTCCCTGTGTTACATTCCCTACCTAGTCCCTATACCCCTTGCGACTATGAACCAAGAAAAAAAATTGGTCAAAGATGTTAAGTCTCTTATAGATGCATAGCCATAAAAGTTATATTAGTCTGGAAGGCCAAGAGTTAAACTTCAAGTTAAGCAAAGGTTAAAGTGGCCCTGCTGGGAAAGTCATAACAACTTAACTTCCAAGAGTTAGGCGAAGCTGAAGGAAGATGTTTGACCAGAGTCTGACAAATGAAGAAATAACGTAACGGCCAACTAGGGTCCTGAGACTGGAAGTGGGAAATGCAGATTTTCACTGTGATAAAGAGGCCAGGTAATACTTTTTTTTAAACTATTAATGTTTATCCCCAAAAAGTTCAGTACTTGTTAGTGTGTCCAATTAATCAATCAATTAAATGAAATCCATTTTAAAAAGAGTTGTGAAAAATAAAATAAAATAAAAAGAGTTGTGGGATGTTTGGGTGGCTCAGTGGTTGAGTGTCTGCCTTTGGCTCAAGGCATGATCCCAGGGTCCTGTGATCGAGTCCTGCATTGGGCTCCCCACAGGGAGCTTGCTTCTCCCTCTGCTATGTCTCTGCCTCTCTCTCTCTCGGTGTGTCTCTCCATGAATAAATAAATAAAATCTAAAAAAATAAAAAATAAAATAAAAAGAGTTGCTCCTCTTGCCCAATGCCATTGTCTTCACCCTTATCCTAAATTCTCTCCCTCTTTCTCGGGGACCTGTCTGTATACTAGTCTATGTGTTAGCCTTTTCCTCCTACTGGTTCCTTTTTGTTTTGTTTTGTTTTGTTTTGTTTTTTAAAGATTTTATTTAGTCATGAGACAGACAGAGAGAGAGAGAGAGAGAGGCAGAGACACAGGCAGAGGGAGAGACAGGCTCCATGCAGGGAGCCCAACGTGGGACTCGATCCCAGGTCTCCAGGATCAGGCCCCCTGGGCTGAAGGTGGCACTAAACCGCTGGGCCACCTGGGCTGCCCTGGTTCCTTTTTCTCAGTAGTTAAACATTCTTCAGTTTTTCCCAATTTTAAAGGAAAAAAATAAAGTGACAAAGTGACACAACCCTCACTGGAGCCCACTCCTCTCTCCTCTCTCTTCCACACAGGGTTGTCTACACACAGACTTGCCTTCCTCACCTCCCACTCCCCCCATCAAATGTGGTTCTGCTAACCCTTCACTCTAGCCCAGGACCCCTAAGTCCCACTGGGCTTCCAAATCCAGTCTACTGCTCTTCAGGCCATTATCTTTCTGAACTGTCCTAAAACAACGATCCTCTGACTCATCTTAATTTCTGTGATTCTCCTCCTCATTATTTCTCCTCTCTCAATCTCCACTGCAGAATTTGTTTTTTTTTTTTTTTTTTTTTTGTCAGTTGATTTGATTTCATGTCTTCCACACATAATTCCAACATTTCCCAAGGTTATAAGGCACCCTCTAAGAAAACCATTATGTCATCACAGGCAGGCTGGGATCCCAGCCCAGCACACTGAGAAAGATCCCAAGGCTGATTCACAGGGCTTAATTCATGCCCCTGATCCTGATCAGGACACTGAGCCCTCCTTGTCTGTGCTGTGACAGACAGGATTCTAAGGACTTGCCTCCAGGAATTAAATACTACAGTATCTAACTCCTGCTCTACTCTCTCATCAACTCTATGCCCACTAGAGCTGATACTAACATCTGTCACCACTTCACTTTGGCTCTGCACAAAAATATGAAGAACAACTACCTGTGAGCACTAAAGAGCAACCAAGATAGGCATATTCTGGAGGAAAGCCAACAAGTAGAAGAAGGGAATGGTACTGCATGAGCCTCTGTATAAATTTCCATTTTGTGGTGGAATCATTGTTTTTCCAAAAGCTTCTAGTCTGGCAGCAGGCTCCAGTCTGTGCCAATCCAAGCAGCCATAATGTGAACAGAATACCTCTCATGTTTGACTGAAGAACCATAGGACCAAGTTTGAGGCAACCACAGGTGCTGGAAAATAAGGAAGAAATCCTGGAAAGGAAAAAATCCAAGACAAGAAGCTCTAGCTTCTGTACATAAACTGGGCCCAGGTCTCCCACTGACCTTATATGTGTGAGGTGACTTCAAGCAATCATGCTAAAGATAAAGAACTGAAATGATGGGGCATCTGGGTGGCTCAGTCAGTTAAGCATCTGACTCTTGAATTCAGCTCAGGTCATGATCTCAGAGTTGTGAGATCAGGCGCCGGGTTGGACTCAATACCTACTTAAGATTCTCTCTCCCTCTTCCTCTCCCTGCTCATGTGCTCTCTTAAAAGAAAAGAAAAAGAGAGAGAAATTAAAAATAAATAAATAAATAAATAAACAAACAAACCTGAACTGAGATTGGAGCTGCCACCTATGACACAAGTTTGCATCTTGAATCAAATCAAATTACCACCTATCTGCCTTAAAAAAAAATAGTAATATTAATAAAGTCTTTGGAGGAATGTAAAAAAAAAAAAATCCAGAGTCGTTACAACATAACTTCAACAATGTACAGGATCAATCTAAAATCACTGACATACATACAGGAAAATGTGACCCAGTCTCAATAAAAAAATTAATAATAATAATAATAATCCTAAAGATCAACTTCAAGCAGATCCAGATGTTACAATTAGCAAACAAAAATTTTAAAGCAGCCATTCTAACTATGCTAAATTATAAAAAGCAAAATAAGGTCATAATCAATTAAAATGTAGGAAATTCATAAGAGAAATAGAAACTGTCTAAAAATAACTAAATATAACTTTTAAAACTGAAAAATACAATATCTGAAATAAGATAGTCACTGGGCGGGCTTGATATCAGAATGGAGTTGAAGGAAAGACTCTATGAGCTTGAAGACAGATGAATAAAAACTATCCAATTTGAAAAACAGGAAAAGGGACTGGCAGAAAGAAATGAACAGTCTCAGAGACAGAAAAAGTATTTGAAGAAATAATGGTCAAAATGTTTCCAAATTTAATCAAAGATACACAATATCAAAGACTCTGAAATTGCCCAGGCAAGTCTAGTGCTGAGATTTCTTTCTGTATTTTTTTCGTGATTCTTGGACCAAATCTACAGGAGGGGAGTAGATATATCCCCCGGGGGTGTAGCTCTGGGTAGAGAAGTATGTATTTAAACAGAAAATGTGTAAAATTCATGAGTAGGGAAAGATGTAGGCCCACTACCAACCTTCCTTCTTTATTCCTGGCATTTGAGAGGATTCCAAGTGCCTTTTCCCTTTTAGCTCTTCCTTCTGCCCCCCAATTCCATAGTTTAACTACAAGTTTTGTCAATAAATGAAAAATCTATGCTGCCAACTTGCTGCCCTTTGCCTTTGAGCCAAACCTATCAAATCAGAACCCCATTCCATCTTGCTTCCAATGCCTCCTGTTCACTCTCCACATGGTCCCACTCCCCTTAGAAAAAAGATGTAACATCATCTTGAAGACTTACTTCTTTCCTCTCAGGTTATCCATTCCGCCATCTTAGGGATCTTCCTTAGCTAACAAAATAATGTCCCAGAATGGGGCCCACGTGTTTTGCATGGTGACATGCCTAAGGGGAAATGAGGCTTGAGGTGCAAACCTCTTATTCATAAATTGATCTCCCATCTATCCTAACTAAAGGCAGATCCTATGGAAGAGAATCGACAAGGGCTGCAAGAAACTGCTTCATACGAAGAAGGGCTGAAAATCACAAGCATTCCCCTCATGGCACCTGCTGTAAATCCCTAAGATTTACAGTCAGTAAGAGTTGTGTGCAGCTGTATCCCTGCCTCATGCTGGGATGATAACCTTTCCAGAAACCAGGTGTTATTTGTGTATGAGCTTAATCACCAGACCCAGCCAAGCCCTGAGCCACATGACTTTCATTCGCCAGGTGGCAGCCCCATGTCCAATTTCAGAAACGAAGTTGGGTCCCTTTACATATAGAAGTGGGTGGGATATTCAGGTAATAAGGGTTCTAAGGGCAGAGAAGTGACAATCCATGCAGTTAGGGCAGTGTGCAAACACAGGGCTGACCCATACCTTCCCCCAGAAGCCTCTGATGGAGCACTCAGATGAGGACTTCTTTATATGGAGTAGTTCTGCTGTATATGCAAGTATACCAGCCAGAGTCCCTGCTAAATTTATACAGTTCAAAAAACATGGTTGGTAAAATCGTGTATTTGTTACTTATCTCAATAAAACCTCACTAGAACTTTTTTTAAAAATGAATCCTGAGAGGGACATAGTTTTGTTCTCAGTCTATGACAACTAGTGCCTGCAATGGCAGGCATAGGGCTGAGATATGATGAACCTGAGGTACCTGTCACAGGTGAGGGAAGAGATGCCCTCTGTTCATTTTCCCCCTGGGTTCTCTCTCTGGGGAAGAACATAAAGGAGAAGAGAGAAGCATTTCTGCTCATCTTCCTTCCCATGGGCGATCTTGATCCTGCTATGCATTTTCTTTTAAGGCGCTTATGGTCACGAACAACTTGTTTTGGAAATTCTTTTTGTGTCTGCAGTCCTCCACTCTGGCCACATTTTGACATGAATGATATTGTTACCCTGGCTCTGGCAGGGACAGAGGGAACTTCTGGGTGATAGGTTTATGGCTTTAAGTGACATGAGGCAAGGGTAACTGAGGACAGGTCGGAGGGGAAGTTTTTGTTTTCACAAAGCACCATCAGAAGGCAGGCAGGCAGGCATGTGGGGCTCCATCTGGGGACCTCAGAGCTAGGTGACGGTGCAGGGCTTCTGCTGCAGAGAGGATTTGTCCTCAAACTCCTAAGCTTGTGGGCAAGAAATAAAGAGCAACCTTCAGCATCCAACCCTCAAAGCATCCTTTTCTGCATTTCTGGAACAGAGAACATACCCCTAATATGACATCTGAAGCTGTCCTGTACTTCACATTTCATGTGTGGCTCTCAATTTCCTGCAAATTGAAGAGAGGAGAAGACCAGCACCTAGAGGCTGAAATATGATATTTGCTAGCCATTCCTCAATGCTACTCTCATCTTTTTCTACCCATTATATGTCTCTTATACATATGCTGTGGACTCTTCATCAACAATGACCATGGTATCCTACAAGGAAAAGCAATGCTTGGGAATGGTAGGAGTCTCTCCCTGTGGTCTTCAGACCTTAGGATCTAAGAGTGCTGTTTTCTTGGTAACATGAAGCCCAAACTCATATTATTTTATAAGCTATAGGTTGAAAACAGGTTACATAAAATATGTTTTTAATACTCAGAAACAATGTGTTTAAACCAAATCATGTAAGATATCTGTCTAGCATAAAAGTGATCTGATTCAAGTCATGCATCAAACAAGGCCCTTGACTACCCCCCAGCCTCAAGCTGTCCCTGCCCACCGCTTCCCACCACAATCAGGAATCCTTTGGCTTCATTTATCTCTTCATCGGTCTTTCTGCTTCATAACTCATACATGGACTTCCTTTGGATCTAGAACATAGCAGCTTTTTTGTAGGAATACTTCATGCCCTCAACCTACAATCTCAAAAGAGGACGTATCCAGGCCCATCATGGGAAACCCTGGAGGCAGAATGAGTTAGAGCTGGTCTGCTTCACCTGAATCATCTGGGACCTTTACTAGGAAAGCACAAAATTATGAGCAAAGGGGGAGCAATAGGAAGAAAATTTACCAGGTCTTGAGTCCTGTAAGGCTGTGCAGGGCTGTGCTGCAGCAATTTACATACTCTAAGATCTCCATCTCCCAGAAATCCAGCCCTGTAGGGATGAGGAATGTGGAGGCAGAGAAGGCATCCTTCTCAGGTCTCATCTGAGGACTAAGTATACAATCCCGCACACCGCTCAACTGCCTCAAAGATGTTTCCACTCCACCGAGTCACCAATCACAGGTCACCACCCAGAGGTCACTAACCAAGTTGTCAGTGGCAGATTCTGCTAGTCTTGCAACACGTAGGGCAGACCCGAAATTGATTAGTTTCCCCCACCCTCTAAATATGGATACCTCTGCAACCCTATTACACTAAGCCAGGTAGTTCAGTCTCTAAACTAAAATCTCTAAAGAAATCTGAGTTTGCATATCAAGAGCAATTTAAAAGGAAATACCACTGACCCTTGAACAATGCAGAGGTTAGGGATGCTAACCTCCTAGGCAGTCAAAAATCACATATAACTTTGACTCCCCAAGACAAACTGCTAATAGTCTACTATTGACCAGAAGCTTTACCAATAACAATCAATTAACAAATATTATATGTGATATGTATTATATACCGTAGGCTTACAAAAAAATAAGCTAAAAATGTTATAAAGCAAATCATAAGAGAAAACATATTTACAGTACTGTACCATATTTATTCAAAAAAAATCCACATGTAAATGGACCCATGCAGTTCAAAACCATATTGTTTAAAGGTCAACTCTAGTCTTTGTTCATTCTTGGGTAACATTCAAGGGGATCTCAATTCAAAGTCTGCAGCATAATTTCCAAACAGCTCCCTCTTTATCATCAAGTTTCCATTCACCCCTACCACCATCACTATGCTACCCAAGCTGACCTGGAGCTTAGATGTCAAAGTCCAAAACTCCCTTTTCAGCAGCAGCCCAGTCACCATTTCATCCCTCTATACTTAACCTCCAACTCTTTGCTATGTAGATCATTTTAGCCTTCCTCACCCCTAGACTATTAAGTAACCATTTTTTCTCTGTAAGAAGAGGTTGGGAAAAACTGAGCAGGCTAACAAATGCATGATTTCCTTTCTGAGGTACAGTATATTGACATTAAAGGCTTTGGTACCAGGGGCATCTGAGTGGCTCAGTGGTTGAGCATCTGCCTTTGGCTCAGGTTGTGATCCCAGAATTCCAGGATCAAGTCCTACATCAGGCTCCCCACAAGGAGTCTGCTTCTCCCTCTGCCTATCTATATCTCTGGGTCTCTGATGAATAAAATGGTTTTTTTTTTTTAAAAAGGCTTTGACACCATACATTGACACTGTACATTGATGCACTAATCCTGTATACTATATTAATATTGTTCATACATTAGCGCTGGACATGGATATATACATATGCATATATTTATTCAATATATTCTTATATTTATTCTACTTGCACTCACCTTGATGTGGTCAGGCCTTCCATGGGGATGGACCCTTTCTGGTACTCCAGCTTGGGCTTGAAGGATTCTCTGGGCAGGTAAGAGTGATAGAGAGGGTAGTTCTCGGTATATTCGGAGAGAAGACATGGTTTCTCTATTTTATCATAAATCTTGGTAGGGAGATGTGGACAGTGATGCCGTCTAAAAAAAAAAAAAAAAAGAAGACATGAAGTTAGGTCTGCTACCTTCTTGGGAAGAATACATCCAATAAGACAATGCCACCTCCTCAAAAATGGGACCCCAGGCTTTAAATTCAAGACTGCTGGCCATGAAAATAGGAACTTAACTTTCCTTTTCTCTACTAAACTATGAAGTGGCCAGAATTTTTTTTTATGATGTATAATGGCAATTGGTTAATCATCAGAATTCCTTAAATCATAAAATTCATAAAATTGCACACCAGCATGCCTGATGTTCAACCATTATAGATGCCATACTGCCTGTTTAAACAGGAAATACTTCTGGACCATAGTGGGTAAATCACTGTGGCCACGACCCCTTTTGAGTGATACTCCCAGCTGGTTTCCCAATCACCCAACTAGTTAGGGTTCAACACCTGACCTGACAGTGTGCTGCACAGCTGTGCACTAACCCTTTCCTAAGTGGCTGGTTCCTGTGTCAATTCAGAATGTCACCCTTCCATACAAGTGGCATCACACAGAGCAAAACTACCTCAATTCTGAGTACACTACACACCATTGACTATGTGAACCTGTTTCACTTTGAAAGCCTGGCTCATCTTTCAGATCTCACCTCGACTATTGCCTCCATAGGAAGACTTCACTGGCTATCTTCTACCTAAGGCACACCCACCAGCCCTCCACAGCACAGAGGATCTCTCATCCCAATGTGTGCCTTTCCCATCACTGACTGCTGTCATTGGCAGGTTTGTTGGGGAGTTTGTTCATGGTCTGACTTACCTATCAAGCTTAGTACCTTTTCTATCTTGCCTACTGCTACAGCCCCTTATCCTCCTCATATACCACAAGCTATCAATAAACAATTACTGAACAAATGATGAAATGCATAAATTATTAAATAAGTGTTATGCCTCATTACACAAATAGATGATAGAAAATAATTTGAAGTTATAATCTATGGTGAGCTTTCTGATTTTACACACATGGTAATAAATAAACCTTATTATTATACTTAACACTGGACAAAGGGTAACTATTTGAGCTTTCAAAACCTGAGCAGTATATCAATCATTCATATGCCCACATACAATTTTTTTAAGATTTTTTTTTATTTTTATTCATAGAGACAGAGAGAGAGAGAGAGGCAGAGACACAGGCAGAGGGAGAAGCAGACATTATACAGAGAGCCTGACGTGGGACTCGATCCAGGGTCTCCAGGATCACGCCCTGGGCTGCAAGCGGCGCTAAACTGCTGCACCACAGGGGCTGCCCCCCATATACAATTCTTACAAACCAGCTGGAGTGTCTCTTGTCTTCAGGTACCAACACATTAACAAAACTGCATATTAGTGATTTCCAACTTCCTTCTATTGAGGAATGGCATAAGATGACATATTTTTAGCTTTTTTATACTAATTTTAATTAGAGAAACTAAAATACATGGTATTCTGGGGCAGCACATGGAGAGAAAGGAACAAAGAGAGAACTCATCACTGTTTTAATCTAAAGCTGTTTTCCAGGCAACATTTCATAAAACTTGAGTTGTCCTTTTTTAAAATGCACATCATTGGCATTTCATGGACCAAGATGATTATGTATTTCACATTTTATATATTTAATAAAATATGCCCTAATCATAGGTATGTAAGTTGATGAGTGCTTTAATCTTCCGTCCACTCAAGAGACAAATGTTTGCATAGTAAATAAAATAATCATACCCCTTGCTCTGTAAACATTAGATATTATTACCATTTCTATGATCACAATCAGTCCAATTATCTGAGTTTTCAATCTGAACCAATTAGCACCTTATCATCTTGGGATTCCTACAAACCTCACATCAAAAGCCAAGAACTACTGGCTACCAAAAATACCCCTGCAGATATATTTTTTCACCCACACCCTGAGAAAAAAGTCAAGATTTTATTAAGAATAACTTCGGTTCAGGCACTTGCAATAAAATCGACTCCACAGGCAAAGCAATATTTTCCCTTTCTCCAGTACTCTTGTTTTTCAAACCAGTAAAACTTTGTTTTTATATAACCCCTCCTTTCCATAATGTTACTTTTACTTTACAGTAAAAAGACTTATTCCTAAAGAAAAATAAATTTAATGGCAAAATACTACATTGTGATTGGTATCATGAGAGGGGATTTCAATATAGCAACAAGCTTCCACCCAGACACAGATGTTCCAATGCAATGTTATCTATCTATGGGGAGAGGGGCGGGTTTTATTTGACTTACTGCTAGTTAACGAAAATCTATCTCACTTTGAATATCAAAGACTCTTATTTGGAAGTAAATGTTTCACTACCTGTCTGCTCCTAGGGTCACCTCCTTTTCCTTACCTGTAACCCAAAGGTTACCAAGTCACCAAGCACTGTATCTCCTTGTTGGTCTGCCCACCACTTTCTTAAAAGGGAAAACACTTCAATTCTTAATTTTTAGCGGCCCTAATCAGCGATTAAAGAACGTGTGTGGAATCACCATGCTTGGGGTATTTGAAAGTAGACCTGACAGTCATGAACCAAAGAAAGGAGACCTCCTCAAAATCTCTGATACTTGTATTGTTTTAGATGCTGCTGGGGTCACTTTGCCCAGGAGTGCATACTGGGATCAGCGTGGATGGGGCCTGCTAGGCAGAGAAGGCAAAGGGGAGGAGGTTTCTTTATCAGAACTCTCTTCCCTCAAGTCTTTGCACTCCAGAATTTACAAAAGGATCACAGAAAAAGGAAATAATCCTGACTTTTTTTGATATTTGGTAAAGAGAATAGTGGAGACATTTCAAGAGAATACAGAAAAGGTTAATAATAGTTGAACTCGGAACATTGGCTCCAAGCTAGAGCCACAGAGTTTTAAAAATTAAAATTAAAAGGGTGGAGAATATCTGATCCAATGTCCTCACAATGCTGATGAAAAAAATCAGAAGCCCAGAGAACGACGTACACAGCCCAGCCATGGACAAAACCTAGTTTTCTTTCATATCTGAATGACCGGATTCATTTCTTGACTCTAGGTCTCAAGGAACACTAGAATGGATGAAAGAATTTTTAAAAATAGGGATCCCTGGGTGGTGCAGCGGTTTAGCGCCTGCCTTTGACCCAGGGCACGGTCCTGGAGACCCGGGATCGAATCCCACATCAGGCTCCCGGTGCATGGAGCCTGCTTCTCCCTCTGCCTGTGTCTCTGCCTCTCTCTCTCTCTGTGTCTATCATGAATAAATAAATAAAATCTTTAAAAAAAAAAAAAAAGAATTTTTAAAAATATGACAAGTACCTCTAGCATAGCACCACCTGATAGAGATAGAATGCAAGCCATGTAGGAGAGCCACATGCATCATTTTAAAAGTTCTAGTAGCCACATTAAAATGGTAAAAAGAGGTAAAATTATTTTTAACATTTTATTTAATCTAATATGCTCAATTTCAACATATAATATAAAAATTAAAATATTTTACTTTCATACTACATCTTTAAAATCCAACAGGTGTTTTCCATTGACAACATATCTTAATTAGGAATACCACATTTTGGGGCCCTGGATGACCCAGTCAGTTAAGCATCCAACTTTTAATTTCAGCCCAAGTCATGATCTCAGAGTCCTGAGATCAAGCCCCGCATCCAGTTCCCCACTCAGTGCAGAGTCTGCTTGAGATTCTCTCCCTCCCTCTCCTACCCCCATTTCCCTCCCTGGGCTCACACACTTGCATGGTGTGTGTGTGTGTGTGTGTGTGTGTGTGTGTGTGTGTGTGATCTTTGAAAAAAAAAAAAAAAGAATATCACATTTCAAGAGCTCAATAGCCACATGTGGTGATGGATTCTCTATTTGGAGATCACAATCTAGAATTTGAAGGTACACACAAAAGAACTGCCAGCACTTGGCTGCTGATTTTCCCTGCAAGTGGATACCTTGACAAGATACCTAGAAATATTTTTCTTGATTAATACTGTATTTATCTCCTCCTTGGACTCTCTGACCTGCCTTTCTATGACATAAACAAAGGCCTTAAAAGACATGAAAAATTTAATTTTCCCTAATTCTTCTCACGCCAGAGAGCCAACCTTCAGTTTCATGCACCTGTGATGCTCTCTGGAGCTGCTCTCTTTCCTGCCACTTCTACTTTTGCAAAATGCTTCTCCTTCTTTGAGGCTCATCTTGAAAGCCATCCCTACCCACCACTACCACCACCCCAGGAAACTACTAAAAATGTCACTGCACTGTCACCAGCTATGACTCATTCTCTTCTGAGTGTGAATGGCTTTGTGTCCCTCCCTCTTTTAGGACACTTTCTATACTGCCTTGCACAGGCATCTATCTTATGTACTCTCAGGTCAAGAATTCTCATTGCTACAAACACAGATATTTACCATGTTGAAAAGCAGGACAATTCTTCCTGCCACTGACAAGCAGCATGAATAATAGCTAGTGTAATATAACTTAGGACTTCTCAAATAAAGAAACTTCTAATAGTCTTTTAGATCAAAACCTGTTTGGTCTGGCTGGAACCATGGAGGATACAGAAGAGAAGAAAAAGAAGGTTGCTGCTGTGTCAGAAACCCTTAAGAAAAGTGAAGGAATTTTACAGAGTTGAAGATCAAGCATCTGAGAAAAAAGTTTGCCCAGAAGATGCTTTGAAAGGCAAGGAGGAAGCTTACATATGAAAAAGCTAAGCATTACTACAAGGAATACAGGCAGATGTACAGAACTGAGATTCGAACAGCAAGGATGGTAAGAAAAGGTGCCAACTTATATGTGCCTGCAGAACCCATGTTGGCATTTGTCATCAGGATCAGAGTTATCAGTGGCGTGAACCCAAAGGTTCGAAAGGTGTTGCAGCTTCTTGGCCTTCACCAGATCCTCTATGGCACCTTTGTTAAGCTCAACAAGGCTTCAGCTAACATGCTAAGGATTGTGGAACCGTATATAGCATGGGGATACCTAAACGTGAAGTCGGTGAATGAACTGATCTACAAGCATGATTATAGCAAGATCAACAAGAAGCGAATTGCCCTGACAGATAACACATTGATTGTCCGATCTCTAGGTAAATATGGCATCATCCGCGTGGAGGATCTGATTCACAAGATCTATACTGTTGGAAGACATTTCAAAGAAGCAAAGAACTTTTTATGGCCCTTCAAATTATCTTCTCCATGCGGGGGAATGAAGAAAAAACCACCCATTCTGTAGAAGGTGGAGATGCTGGCAACAAGGAAGACCAGATCAATAGGCTTATTAGAAAGATGAACTAAGGTAACTACCATGATTATTTTTGTAATCTGGTCACTTAATAAATGACTACTTTGAAATGGGAAACAAAAAACAAAACAAAACAAAACAAAAAGATCATGACGTGTTTGTAAAGAGAATAGCATCTATGGATTTCAAGGACTTCTCTTGCCTCTACCGTGGCTATCCAGGCTCCCCCGAGCCTAGCCTGGCATGGCCAATGAAGAAGGCTCTCTTTCACTCTGGGAGGCAGCACACATGGCAGAGAGGGACTTTGGAGGCGGGAAGGTCTGGTTTCCACCTCTAGCTCTATTGCTGACTGCTTATATAATGTTAAGGATTTTTTTTTCCCTTAGTTACTTAACCCTTCTGAACTTCAATTTCTTCCAGATCTGGAGATAACTTCTACTTAGTAGGATTATGTGGATTAAATCAAATACTGGAGGTAAAATGCCTAGCCCAGTCCAAGGCAAGCAGACTGAAATTAATGGGCTGTTTATTGAACAATTACTATCCACCACATGGGCTAAGAGTTTTCTATATTATCCCATCTAATCCTCACAGCAATGCTGTGAGCAAGACACTATTATCCTCATTTTAGAAACATGGCACTGAGACATACGAGGTGTTCTTTTGCTCAAGGCCACATAGCCAGGCTGCAGTGAAATCAGGGCGAATGCCCCAGGTCCTCCGCCTGATTCCAAAGCACATGCCCTTAGTCATGTACATATACTCTGTGGTTTCCAGGGATGCCAGCCGGCACCAAACACCTCGGTTTCCTGGCTCTTCTGGGAGATGTAAGGGCAGGCAGTTAACAGGCAGGGCTTACACATGCCCCTTCCCCTTCGCTAGACTCAGAATCTTCCAGGACAGAATATGCTCTCTCTCCCAAGGACTCTGAAACTATCCTAATACAAACCAACAAATACATACAATTCCGAATGCGCTTTAAAATTCTGACCTTTCCATGGCTTCTTGGCCTTTTAGCTAAGATCAAGGGTAAAACTCTGACCTTCCCACGGAACTTCGATATTGTCTGAAGAAGAACAAATCACTTAAGTAATAACAGTAACAACCAGGAAAAACAAAGAATGTGAGACACCGGATCCAGAAGGCCCCACGAGAGCAGCCAACTCCACAGCTTCATCATGCAGATGTGGCCACTGAGACCAAGAGATGCTGAGCTACTACTGCCTAAGGTCACACAGCTGGTCAGCAGCAGCCTGCACCCCAGGTCCCACATCACCTCCCACGTAATGGACTTCCAGCTACCATCCAATCTAACACTCAAAGTTCACACTCTTAAAGGATTTGCAGCCCATTTTTCCTTTTTCCCCAGTAGTTAGGAGCCTGTGACCTGTAACAGCTGCTGTGTGAGGGAAGAAAACAGAGCAGAAAATGCATTCTTGGTCTAGGAGAGAGGAAGCTGCCAGGGATCACCAAACCTCCAGTCATAAAAGTCATTCCATGCTGACAGTTAAGAAAGAGTCCAGGGAATTTTAAAAAAGGAAAGAAATAAAGAGCCCAGAGTGTCTAGAATAACAAAAACTGTAAGTTCCGAGAGGCAGGGTCTTCTCAGAGAAGAACCCATGTTCCTAGAATGGTCTTCTCCCCAAACATGAACAGCTCACAAAGTCAAACCAAGTAGCTTCTGGGAAAGAATATAGCCAGTGCTTTCTTTTCTTTTTTTTTTTTTAATTTTTATTTATTTATGATAGTCACACAGAGAGAGAGAGAGAGGCAGAGACATAGGCAGAGGGAGAAGCAGGCTCCATGCACCGGGAGCCCGACGTGGGATTCGATCCCGGGTCTCCAGGATCACGCTCTGGGCCAAAGGCAGGCGCTAAACCGCTGCGCCACCCAGGGTTCCCTAGCCAGTGCTTTTCCTGAAGCGCATATTATCTATCTGCAGTAATTTATAAACTTTCAAAATTTTTACCAAAATTTCTTCCCTTGTATTTATAATATACCCAGAGAGGCAAATAGACAAAGGATAAGGCTTTTATTAACTGATACATAGGACCATTTATATTTCATTCCAATCTTGAGACCAAAGGATTCATATTCCCTACCTACTTCTTCTCTATAGATCTTAAAAAGAATCAGAGCAGGGACACCTGAGTGGCTTAGTTAAGCTTCCGACTCATGATTTCAGCTCAGGTCACAATCTCAGGGTTGTGAGATCAAGCCCCGTGACAGGCTCCATGCTCAGTGCAGAGTCTGCCTGAGATTTTTCTCTCTCTCCCTCACCTCCGCCTCACTCACGCACATGCTCTAAAATAAATAAATAAATAAATATCCTTAAGGAAAAAAAAGAATCAACATTGTGAAAAGTATGAGTAACTTCAGCTTATATTCTGCCCACGGTGCTAGGGAAGTGAGCAGGGATTATAAACTAGACCTTTTTGGTGGCAACTCATCTTTTAGCGGATCAGATTCTGCATGGCAGAAAGAAAGGCCAAAACCTTAAATATATGAGGGAGAATAAGCAACCTGAAGACCATTTGGTACAAATATGACAGATGCAAATGATGAACCAACCAGCATCACCTTGGGGGCCACAGTGAAGAGATCCTGAGATCACAACCAAGTTTAGGGAGAAAGATCATCTTGATTGAGTAGCCTATGTCTGTCAAGGACGCCAGGCTAGGGAAGTGGGGATGAGCGGGTCAATCAATCAACAAAAGGGAAGGAAAGAGAGGAAGGGCATTCTGGTGGAAATGCCCACACACCTTTGAAAATGGTGCCTTGCTGGAATGAGACATTTGGAAAACATCTGGCATGACAACAAAGCCTTAAATGTATAAATGAAGTCCTGAGAAGAGAAAGTAATAAAAACAAGGACAAAATCTTGAAGAATGCAGAGGTTTAGGAAGCAAGACAAAAAAAGTTTCAGGGCAGAAAAAGAAAAGACATAAAGGTCAAATGAAGAAAAGATTTAAGTGTTCAAAAGTTATATGCCACAGAAAAAAATCAAAAGGTCTGAGGGCAGAGAAAAGGACATCTCCTATGTTGACCAGAAAGCAGCTTTAGTAGAGTGATGGGACTGGAGCCACGGAATTGAAGCTGCGGAAGTAGAGGGAGGGAAGCCACCACACTGAAAAATCTGGTAGCAAAAGTAACAAGAAAAGTTGAGCTCAAGAAACTACCCAGGAAGTACATAAGAACTGTGAACTATGTGATCATCACCAGGAGGCAGTGGCTAGAAGTCCAATCATCTTTGTAGGTAAGGGAACAGATTAGCAGACAGGGATTCTTTGATGAGCACAAATAATTGATGGAGCCAGAATCTAGGCTACAAAGAGGATGTGACTGAGGAAGGAAAGTGGACGAGGTTCAAGAGGCAAGATGAGAAGCAAATCAGCAGCATCAGTCTGATGGCTTCTACCCAGAGTACAAGGGCACAGAGAGAAGGAAAGTAGATGAGGTGGGATGGCAGCCAGAAGAGAGTCAAAGTGTGCACTGGACACTCTGAGTGTGCAGAGAAGCCACTAGAGAACAATGCAGACTTGCTTCCAGAAGTTGTGCAGCTGAAGACAGGGCACACTAGGCCCAGCCGGCCCATGTCACTGTCAGGACTCTCCGGAACAGTGCTCAGCTCTCTGGGGGTAGCTCTGGCTTGGTAGATGAGAAGCTAAGGAACTACGGGACAGCAGGAAAGGAGCCCTAGCAGGACAAGAGCACTCAGGCTCAGTGGACGGAAGGGAAGGCAGCAAGGGCCAGTGGTCCTTGGGAGAAACTATAAACAAAGCCTAGAAATTGGTTTTAAAAAACAAATCTTTGGGGGCACCTGGGTGGCTCAGTCAGTTAAGCATCTGCTTTCAGGTCAGGTCATGATCTCAGGGTCTTGGGACTGAGCCCCGTGTTGGGCTGTCTGCTTAGCAGGGAATCTGCTTCTCCCTCTCCCTCTGCTGCTCCCCCTGCTTATGTTCTCTCTGTCAAATAAATAAACAAAATCTTTTTTAAAAAAAATCTTTGAGCCCTGTGGCAAATCTCTCTCTCTCTCTCTCTCTCTCTCTCTCTCTCTCTCTCTCTCTCTCTCACACACACACACACACACACACACACACACACACACACCATATTTTGAGCGGAATTACAAACCCAGATGTGAAATCTAGAATTATAAAGGTTTCAGAGGAACACACAAGAGAATATCTTTGTAACTTAAGGGAACGCAAAGATTTCCTGGAGAAGTCAAGAAAGTAGTAATTATAAAAGAAGGAATTGGTTAGATATTTGTCAAAGTCAAAACCTACTCAAAGATATCATTAGAAAAGTAAGCAAGTCACATACTTGGAAACAATATTTGCAAAACAGCTATCCAGCAAAAGACTGAGATCCAGGATATATAAAGATTAACCATAACCCAATAATAAAGACAAAAACAACAACCAAACATTTGAACAGGCACATCATAAAGGGATATGCAAATGGATAATAAACCTATATAAAAGTGCTTAAAATCATGCATCATCAGGGAAAACATGCATCATCAGGAAAAAACATCATCAGGAAACATTAAACCACAGTTAGATATTACTACACACACACAGAATGGCTGGAATTACAGACTGACAAAAATGAAACAACCGGAATTGCCATGCATTGTTGGTAGGAATGCCAAGTCTATTTGGCAAAATGTACAGCAATTTCAGGGCACCTGGGTGGTTCAGTTGGTTGCGCCTCCAACTCTTGGTTTCCACCTGGGTCATGATCTTAAGGACGTGAGATCTATCCTTGCATCAAGCTCCATACTAGGCATAGAGTCTACTTGGGATTCTCTCTCCCTCTCACTCTGCCTCCCTCCCTGGCCTGTGCTCATTCATGCTTGCTTGCTCTCTAGCTCTATCTATCTCTATCTCTATCTCAAATAAATAACTAAATCTTTTTTTTTAATGTATGGTTGTTTCTATGTGTAGGGCTACCTCCTCATCCAGCAATGCAATTCCTAGGCATTTATAAATAAATGGATGAGAGAAATAAAAATCTCTCATCCACAAAAAAACAAAAAGTTAGTCAAGAATGTTCATAGAAGTATACTCACTTCACCAAAACTAGAAACAGTCCAGGCATCCATCGATGGGAATAGAAGTAAACTATGTTACGGTCATTTGATGGAATAGTACTGAGCAATAAAAAGGAACAAACTACTTGCAGTCACAGAACAGCAGAGATAAATCTCAAAAACATTTTCAGTGAAAGAAGAACCAATCGGAAGAGCACAAACTTTACAATTCCATTTAAGTGAAATTCCAGAGCAGGATGAACTGATCTTTAGTGGGGGAAAAAAAAAAATCACAGTAGACTGTGATTACTACTGGGAGCAAGAGAAGGAACTGACTGGGAAGAGAAATGTAGGAATTTTCTGAGGTGTTGGTAGTATTTCATATTTGATCTGGATTTGGGTTACACAGGCACTGGAATTTGTCAAAACTCAACAAATACCACATCAAGATTTGTGAATTTCATTGTAAATTTACCTCAAAGGAAGAAAAAGGACAAAAATATTAATACTGCTGTTAATGATAGGAATGCTGAACTATAGGAGAGAACTTTGCTGATTTCTGTGATTTACTTTGAAATACATCAAAAAAGATGAATTGATGACTGGATGAGTAAGATGAATAGATGGAAAGTTACGTCAACGTTAATGATAGAATCCAGGCAGTGGATATATAGCCATTCACTTTAAAACCTTTTTAACTTTGTTGGATGATTGAAATTTTTCATAATGAAATGTTAGGGAAGGAAAAGTTTCTGAAATTACCTGATTTTTTTTTAAGATTTTATTTATTTATATTTGAGAGTGAGAAAGCATGGAGAGGGCGGAGGGAGAGGGAGAGAATCTCAAACAGACTCCACACTGAGCACAGAGCCAATGCAGAGCTCAATCTCACAACCTGAGCCAAAAACCAAGAGTCAGATGCTCAACAGACTGAGTCACCCAGGTATCCCTAAAACTCCCTAATTCTTTTTTAAAGATGTTATTTATTTACTCATGAGAGACACAGAGAGAGAGGCAGAGACATAGGCAGAGGGAGTGATGCAGAACTCGATTCCAGGACCCCAGGATCATGATAAGCCAAAGGCAAATATCCAACCACTGAGTCACCCAGGTGCCCCAAATTCCCTGATTTCTAGATGTGATCACAACATTGTGGTTATAAAGAAACACCCATACTTTCAGAGGTGAATAAAGCCTGTAGGGGTGAAATGACAAGATGTCTGTTAACTGGATGAACCAAATGTGGCAAAACCTTGATAATTACTGATGCTGGGAAATATATACATAGAGTTCGGTTGATCATCCTTTTTCTTTTTTTCCTCTTTTTTTTCAGATTTAAATTCTTCTAATTAAAGAAATATTAGAACAAATCCCTAAGAGGTACAGCCTACACGAAACAAGTGTGTATCTGCTTAAGCAAGAGTTCCCTTGAGGCTAATAGGGCTTTAGTCCAACCACCTGGGACAAAACAGGATTTTGATTTAAGCTGATGATAAGTGCAGAGCCAACAACCAAAGGAAGCTTCCCTTCTCACACTCTGAAGTTTGTGTCAGCTGCACTGGGCTTGTTCCCACATGGCCTTTCAGTGTCCTCCAGCCAAAAAGCAGCAAGCTCGCATACTTAACTGGAGTTTCACTGTCTTCTTAAGAAATCTATTAAGTACCCTGTGAATTTTGGATGAAACCAGACAGCTGTGCTTTAAAAAATCTTCCCAAGGCTCTCTTTCAGGCATTGCAAAAACAACCAAAGCCTCTTTAATCTCTATCTCAGAATGACAACTTCAACCCACCACCACCTCACCCCTACCCAAGACTACTTTGCTTGCCTGGCACTCTGTGGTCACTCTTATCATATCATTTGTCCCACAACATTAAAAACTGCTTATTGGGCTGCACAGATAGCTCAGCAGTTTAGCACTGCCTTTGGCCCAGGGCATGATCCTGGAGACGTGGGATCGAGTCCCACATCAGATTCCCTGCATGGAGCCTGCTTCTCCCTCTGCCTGTGTCTCTGCCTCTCTCTGTGTGTGTGTCTTTCATTAATAAATAAATAAAGTCTTAAAAAAAAATAAAAACTGCTTGTTTATTTGCTGCCCAGAGTAGGCTCCCCTTTTTTGAGAGGGTGGTGAGAAGGGGTATCTTGTTCACTATTTTATAACCAGCTAAGCACAAGACTTGTAACACCTACATGCTGACGAAAATGTTTTTGGATGACTAGATGAGCAATTTATAAAACGCATAGAGTTCAAACAACTATTCCCCGTGGTCTTATTCTTCCTACAGCCCTACAAGCTAAGCAGGACAGAAATTACTAGCCCCCTTGCAACTTCCCAGATGAGGGAGTGATGCCAGGGGGCTCAAGACTTGGTCAATCTCACAGAACAATCAGTGGTAAAACCAGGACAAGTACCAGTTTTGCTGACTTCTCAAGAGATGCTCTTTTATCATATCCAGTTCCTTTCTGAAGAAAATTCAAATTAATCATTCAGAATCCAGGACCCTTTTGCTCCCACAATCGCAGAGCTCAGAGTTAGAGGTTGGGTGGCCTCTGACTTACAATGTTTAAGAGTGAATGGTACCCAGTGAGCACAGATCTTACTCAGAAAGCAGGGAGAGTCTAAAGTTGGATAAATGCCACCACCCATAAAACCCCAGATGTTTGGCTTGATGTTTCAACATGTTAAATGTCTCATATAATTAATTAAGGTAGAAAGACAATAGTTCTACTACTATACGCTATGTCAGTTTCCACTAGCCAGCTGACATCCACCACCATGCATGTATTAATTTGTATCATACTTTCTCCCTCCACACATGCCCTTTTCTTCATTTTGCATAAATAGCAATGAAGGGCTATGTTTTCACAGCCCCTTTCTTAGAGATGATCAGGGGCTGGCTAGGATTACTTGGAAGCAGTCATCTTCGAGGTCAGATTACCCAACACTACAGTAGATCATAAAAGACTCCTGTTTTTCTCTCAGCTTCAAGTTTGGGGAAAGAACTGAAAGTCCTGCATGAGTCTATAAATAAAACACCAGCCATCAGCAGAAGTGTACTGCCACTACTCTTTACCTAAACCTATGGACATGGGCATCTACCCCAGCCCTGGATTTTAGCTTTGAGTTTCAGCAGGTGAACTGGCAACAGCTTGAGCAAAGGTCCATGGAGCAGGACTCCAGGCCCAGCTGTCTTCCATTTCCTTCAGAACAGCACCCCAACATCCCATCTCTGGGCTACAATCATGTTTTTATGTCCTACACAAAGTTATAAAATGGCTAGGAGCTGTCAAGTGCCTTATGAATTGCTGTGAATTACCAGGTACTTCACAGTATTTATAGATGTCCCACAGCCTTGAGCCCCAAAACTTGGAACTGAGGTATCTTTAGCCTCCACATCAGATTTTCAACGCCAAAGGCTCAAGGCTCCCTCTGTCAAAGTCTCTGGGGGCTTTTCTTTCTCTAAACATGGACAGGTCTCATGTTATGGATAATGGAGAAGAGATGGCTTCCATCAGTTCTCTCCTAACCTCAGGCTTTCCACCTGAGTAGCCACAGAAAGGAACACTTTGGTCCTTCAAAGCAGCAAGTGGCAGAGCAAGACATGCACACAGATCTGAATCTAGTAGCTGTTGCCTCCTTCCGACAGTGAGGATTTTCTCCACCACTCACTCATTAGCTACCAACTTGATCACTAACTTCATATTCCCCACACCCCACTGCTGCTTGCTTGAATTCTCAAAACCTTTGGAATTTCAACTGATACCAAAATTTCAACAGCTGTTATATCTTCCATCAAAAAAGATTTACATTGCTAATCTACATTTTTTCTCTCTGCCTCTAAGGAGCTTTTCAAAATGTGAGCCAAATCTTCTATAATGTCATTAAAGTGAAAGAAACGTAATTTAAACAATGAGTGGAATGATTGTAGAAAAACTGCCTCATTGCACTAAATTTATTCCTCCATGTACCATAAATATTTTTAAATAAGCATTTGATTCTTAGAGACTGAAGTCACTATTCTAGACACCCCCACCCCGCTCCTGCCAAAAAAAAAAAAAAAAAGCAGGAGGCTGAATTTTGAGTTTAATTATTACCACTGAACAGCTGCAACAAAATTATTTCACTGCGCTGTGTTCATAATTCATTATGTCAAAGTGGTCTCTGATTTTGTTAATGATGTTTCTCTATTTCTCATGTTTAGCTTAAAGGGAAAATTTTTAAATCGCCTCTTTCCAACTGTACTCTCTCAATATATTCTTCTCTCCAGCAATTAAAGTTTACTACTAGGAACTTTATATGGATTGTGTGAAACACACTCATTCAATAAAATCCGATGTTATCAGATGTGTTAACAACAACCTGCTTATCTCTGAAGAAATATCTTGCTTTATATCGATTGCCCAATAAACAATAACAGAAAATGCAGGTTATGCTTTGTTACTTGACAAACAAAGATCTCTAGCATAAAGAACCAAGTTGCAGAAATCATTTTTTTTTAATTTATACGTTTTAGCTAAAATCAGAACTTGTTAAACCCCTTGGGCTTTTGGAAGAATGTAGAGGATTTAAAGAGCATTTCTTAGTGGACCTCCCAGATGCTGGCAAAGGTCTAGGGAATGAGGAGGTGTTAGGAGAGAACAGACAGATATACACACATGATGGGTGTTAAGTCCCTTCTTGATTTCTGGTAGAAGATACCCCTTCTTTACAGAAAAAGAAAATTCACAAAAATAAAACTCTTGGCTCTCAATAATCATCTTTTTTTCATCTCCCATCACAGAAGAAACAAACACCATACAGTTCTATCAGACCAGCTGACAAATGTTCTCCACGGGACCTTTGCTTTTTGTTCCTAGACATATAAAATGTGTACTAGATTTGTGCACTTTCAAAGAGAACAAGATGAGTCATTAACATTTAGAAAGCACTATCATTTGTTAAAGCACTACGTGCTGGGCACAGATCTTAACTCTTTATGCATATCATCTCACTTAATCTTCACAATGACCAAAAGGCATAGAAAACACTTCAGACCTGAGGTTGTGAGTAATGCTGCACAAAGATCCTGGAGGCCACAGAAGACCAGATGTGAGAGCCACACGAGGGTATTCCCAAGGAAGAGGACCTGTGTCTCCATCTCTGACCCTCTAAGCAGCCTGAGGGGTCAAAGCTAGGCCTCCCCCAGCTTCTACCAAATTCCATCCTTCCTCATATTCTCCAGCCTCTACTTTTCTCCGTTTCTTTTTCTCCCTTTTGTTTTCACGTTACACTAAGCCTTGAGGCCTTCAGGATCCAAGGTGGAGACCATTTCCAACCCAGAGGACACTCTAGAAGGCAAAGCTCACTAGAGAACACAGTATCAGCAGTCCTGGGTGCTGGTAATTTTGCTCTCCGCAACCAAAGAAAAAGTGAAAATTCCAGTCCAGGAGCCTTCTCACAGACTGCAACCAGGTCATAAAGCCACCCCTCAGCGGCAAGGGTTGCTGCAAGGTAAAGAGTCTGGCTTCTCAGACACCATGGTAGGCACCAGGCAAGAGAGATGGGGTTTGGACAGTAATTTGAGGGCTACCCAACAGAATCTGTTCTCAAAATGATTCTAACAAAATAAGGTATATTTATGTATTGTCCCCATAGTACAGGCAGTTACCATGCTAAGGGTTATGGAAAACTCTAATGGGGAGGATAACAGGTTTTTAAGTATCCACCGAACTAAAACCATGCCTGTGTATTTACACTATTAAAGAGGAATCACTGATTCTAAAGCACTGACACCTTTAGACTAACAATCAACATCATTGCCACAAAGTTGTACATTCCAGTAGAGTTGGGCAGGATGTCATGGAAAACTGCAAGCTAAATGGAATTTCAGAATACACATAGATGTGTGGGAACTAATTAGTCTGGATTATTGCATTGTATTAGCTCTAACACACACACACACACACACACACACACACACACACCTCAAACAAAATGAAGGAGCCAAAGCCCAGACTGTGCCTTGCCCTTGTTCTCATCATTTCACCTGCTGATTGAAGGGTCCTCATGTGCCCAGTGTGCTGAAGGCAGACAAGCCTCATCCTGTAAACTGACTCAAAACCAGAGTTTTCTTCAGTGCCTCTGACTGCTTGAGTTGATTTCCCCACGCTGGTCCCTTCCCTGTGAAGCCTTCCACAACTCCTTTCAAGGACACAAAAAACACAGAAACTTCCTAGATAGAGTAGATCATTGGGTCTTACCTATCCTATCCTCATCCTCTAATGATCCTGACGTAACATTCACAAACTAAACACTGCACAACAGTTAGTACACTTACTTCATTTGTTCATTTTCCTGTGTATTTATTCATTCATACCGCATTCACAAAGCTCCTGTTGCATGCCATGTACGGTGTTGGGTGTTCAGGTTAGAAAGAGAAAGTACATATTTCTTAATAAAACACACATGTATTACTTCCTATGTCTACTTCTTGACACTGGTGCTCAGGAGAAGGGGCCCCTCGTGCCGATATTAGTGACCATGTGTATGGAGGTGGCAGACAGAAGAGGCCACCAGAATAGTTAGGAAGACTAGTCACATTGAACTAATAAGTAAATATATGAGAATAAAAGAAACCTGCTCTTTCACTGAGTAGGAATTTGTAAAAATGCCTGAGATGTCGGATTGAATTGGAAGTATTGGCATGAACTGATGGGTTTTTAATATATAGATATAGAAATGCTTATTTTTCTCTAATTCTGGGTATGTGTATAATACACATACATTTTACAGGCAGGCACGTGTATGTGAAGCAATGAACACAGTCAGCAATCAGTTTCTCAAGATCATCCTCCACTAAAAGGAATCAACTGTTTGAAGAAAAGTTGATTTCAGGATTGGGGCAGGAAAATACAAGATAAACCTAGAACAACTTGTATCAGAAAGTAAGAAAATACTTAACAGATGATATTATATATATCAAGACTATATAAAGGGCCAGCTTGAGGGAGCTCAACTTGAGAAAAATTTGGGAATTAAAATGATAGTTAATGATATAATCCATTGAATTAAATAGAACCATGAGTCCATTTGAAATAAATATACATAGAAATTGAGAAAGGTATATTCTTTCTTACAGTAGAAAGTAATATATACGACAGAAATGAGGGAAACTGATCATCCCTAGGTGGTAACCATGGTGGTGGTGGATGCAGGTGGGGGTCATTACCATGTATACATTACCATGTATAGCCATGTAATCATGGATACTGAAGCTAATAGGTGATGTTTTGATGAGGAACAGGATAGTGATATATTACCAAAATACCTCCCCATAGTCATCAACTACAAGGGAAAAATGGTGATTTCAGTGGAGACATCTAGCAGATCCCAGATGATCAAGGTTATCCCCACCGGTGATAAGATAGGTCATTGTGTGTCTCTTGATGAGATGCATCAGGAAGAACTCAGCAGCATTTCTGTGGTTTCCTCCCAAAAATGCCTCGACTAAGTCAACTCATGAGAAGATACTGGATGGACTCAGGCAGGACAGCCTGCAGGATGAAAGTCCCATCAAGGGGATGAAACACAGGGCAAAGAGGAAAAACAATTCCAGATTAAAGGACACCAATGAAACGTGGTAACTACAAGCAGAACATGTTCCTAGATAGGATCCTGGACCAGAAATGAATAAGAGGTATTGTTTGACTACTTGAGGAATCAGAATGGGGACTGGCAGTTGCCATAGGTTTATTTTATCAAACACAACCTCCTGACTGGGAGAGCTGTACCATAATGCAAGAGGAGAGCCCCTGGTTGGGGCGGTATTAGGGGTGATGAGTCATCATGTCAGAAAAAGATGTGTGTTGGGTAGGTGTCCACATGCATACCCAGAGGGAAAGAGAGGAGGACCAGACATTGAGGTGAAATGTTAACAATTGGAAGATTCCCCAAAAAGTTGAAAATAGAGCTACCTTACAACCCAGCAATTGCACTACTAGGTATTTCCCCAAAGATGCAAATGTAGTGATCCGAAGGGGCACCTGCACCCAATGTTTAAAGCAGCCATCCCCAATAGCCAAACTATGGAAAGAGCCAAGATGTCCATCAACAGATGAATGGATAAAGAAGATGCAGTATACACACACAACAGTATACTATTCAGACAGCAAAAACAAAACAAAACAAGTGAAATCTTGCATTTGTAGCAGAATGGATGGAACTAGAGAGTATCATGCTAAGTGAAATAAGTCAATCAGAGAAAGATAATTATCATATGACCTCACTCCCATGAGGAATTTAAGAAACAAAACAAGGCAGCCCCCGTGGCTCAGAGGTTCAGTGCAGCCTTCAGCCCAGGGTGGGATCCTGGAGACCCGGGATCGAGTCCCATGTCCAGCTCCCTGCATGGAGCCTGCTTCTCCCTCTGCCTGTGTGTGTGTGTGTGTGTGTCTCTCTCTCTCTCTCATGCATAAAGAAATAAAATATTTAAAAAACAAAACAAAGGATCATAGGGCAAGAGAGGAAAAAATAAAACGATGAAATCAGAGAGGGAGACAAATCATAATAGACTCTTAATCACAGGAGACAAACTGAGAGTGGCTGGCAGGGAGATGGTAGAGGGATGGGGCAAGGGGGTGATGGACATTAAAGAGGTCATGTGATGTAATGAGCATGGGGTATTATTTAAGACTGATGAGTCACTGGATTCTACCTCTGAAACCAATAATACATTATACGTTAATTGAACTTAAATAAATTTTTAAAAAACAATTGAATAACCTTGGTGAGGTGAAGAGGATATACAGAATTCTTTGTACTGTTTTGACAACTTCTTTGTAGGTTTTACACCATTTCTTTTTTTTTTTTTTTTTTTTTTTTTTTACAAAAAAATAGTAAGAGGCCAATGCCCCTGAAGTCATACTGATCTGAGCTTAAATTCTTAACCCAGTAATTTATTTGATCTACAACCCTACGGAAATAATTTGAGTCTCAGTTGTAGCATTAAAAAAAAAAAAAAAGTTAATTCCTACTGCACCTTACAGAATTGGTCTAGAGATAACCAATAAGAGTAATAACCATTTATTGAGGACGTATTATGTGCTAACATTTTAGAAATACTATTAAACCACTCAATAACCTGGCATAAGTATTATGATCCCCAATTTACCATATGAATAGCCTGAGGTTCAAAAAAAGGACATCTCTCAGGTAGTAGAAGAGAAAGACTCAAACCAGAAAATCTGCTTCAAAACCCTACCCTCTTTCTACTCCGCTGGGCTTCCAGCATGGGCAGTAATTCCCAACGTGCCTGGGACACTGGGAAGGAGCTCAATCAATATTGACTTTCCCACCAAGTAGTGTAGCAGGAGAGCAGACATACAATTAAATGATTGTAATGTGCTAATAATATCATGTGTATACCGAATGCCACGGGAACCTAGAGAAAGAGGTGATTTTGTACAATCTGGCTTGGGGACAAAAAGGTGAGGAGGCTTCAAAGGCAGGAATACTTGTGTCAGTGTTGAAGGATGAGGAGGCAATGGGGAAACGTGAAGCGAGGGATTTCAGGTGGACATTCAGCAGATACAAAACCATGGTGGTGTGATGGCAGGGGTGCTGGGGGAAAGTGCAGGGAGGGAAGTGAAGGCTGGGAGCGGTAAATGATTCTGGCCAGAAACCACATCATGAAGAGTCTGGTGTGCCAGGTTTAGAAGTTTATACCTTATCCTTTTGACTAGAGATGACACACCACAGCTACCCCTCCACCCTCACCCACTCCCTATTCCCCACACCCCACTTCTCCCCACAAGGGTCTGACATTACCAATCACAGCACTTAAGGCATGCACTTCAGTCATTCGCTGCCAACCACCTGGAAATGGAATCGTTTGCCTTCCCGACTCCAGGCAGTGAGAAGCTCACAACGTTTGTGACAGGTGGCTGCGTGCTGGACCAGGCTCAACCAGCAAAGCAGTCAGTGAGTGTTGATCAAGAAGGAGACAGCAGGCACCCCGACAGTGTTAAGGCCACTGCAGTAGTCCTGTCCACTGTATAAACGGGAGGCACACATCCCAAGGAAGTTAGAATTGGGTCAAACTCCAAGTTTGGTCTAGTCACTGTCATATGATGGTGGAGAGGGCACTTAAAGCACTCCTCTTGGGCGCCTGGGCGGCCCAGTTGGTTAAGCAGCTGCCTTTGGCTCAGGTCATGATCCCAGGCGTCCTGGGATCAAGGCCCTGTCGGGCTCTCTGCTCAGTGAAGAATCTGCTTCTCCCTCTCCCCTGCTTATGCTGTCTAATATAGAAGTAAGCATTCTTCAAACAATAAAATCCAAGGGCCAAGGGCCAGCTGAAGGCGGTGCCGAAGGGCCAGTGAGACCTGGGAGAGCGGTCTGGAGCAGGGGTGAGGCAAGCAGACGGAGAGAGAGGTAAGCTGTGCTCACTTCGGCAGCACATATACTAAAATTGAGAGAGATGTGAATTTCACGAACCTTGAAACTCCATGTCAACAGGTTGCATAATGATCCCTGGCAGGACTGTAATACCTAGGTGCCCTCTGACTACTAGTCCTTCCCCCGCAACAGTAGGTGCTCAATGAAAGATTATTGAAAGGTGATTAGTCTCAGTTTCCACATCTTAGGAAAAGATACGTGATATTTAAGTAGTTCAAACACACAAACACAGATAGAGCCCTGTGTGCACAGGGACATGAGACACAATTAGGAAGCCTTCTAACCCAGGACTTGGGCAGAAACCTGGTTTGAGGAGCTGTTGAGCACTGGGCAGAAATAAGGGGCACTGCACAGAATGGGTTTCCACCTCTTTGCCAGGCCTCTGTTTCCTTGACGAAAAGGAGAGGACTGAAGACAATCTCTTCCAACATAACAGAGAGGACTCTAAACTTGCCTCTCAGAGGAAAATATCAGGAGATGTGGGCAAGAGATCTTGCAATGAGCACAATTTAAGTCAGGCTAGATCCTTCCCCGAGTGGATCCAATGAGGGTAGCAACTCACATCATATCCAGACCCTTGGTAATACGATTGTGAAAACTGAAAACACATTGTGAGTGGCAGCCTGGGGAGTGGACAACATTCTGCTTTAAGATGCAGACTGTTTTTGAAATAAAACTTTAAAACGTGTCATAAAAAGCAACTATTCCTCTGGGGAAAGAGTGGCCTGAAGTGTCTTTGATTGTAACTGTGGGAAAGACTTTCATCTGCACTCTTTACGAGGTTAATTGTAACTCTCCCCCAAGCTCAGAAACACTTTTCTGAAGCTTGTGGTTGTAATCTTACACTCTGCATGATAAACCTTTTTTCAGCAGGCACATTCCAAAATGTTAAAACTTATGGCTCAGAAAGCAGTCAAATGAGCACAAGGTGATAAGACACGCTCTGGTTGCTAGCCCACACGCATGCGCACGCCCACTCAGCCCACTGACCTCCAACTACACCCAGGGAAAGCCCTTTATCTCTCAGACTTCTGCTCTCCGAAGTGCTCAAGCTTCACCAGAAGGGACACCACAAACCCACACCAATGTGAAGCACTTAGCTCAATGCCTGGCACACAGTAATCCCACAAGAGCTCTGAATTGTTATCACCATCTTATCCTTTTTCTTTATTATTAAAGGAAGAAATAATTTATTATTGTTGATGAATTCTAACTCTTGTTAGTGTTTAGCACTCATTGAGAGAGATTTATTCCCTCCAGCGGAATATATGAAGCAATTTATGAATGCCGCTGTGGTTGCCTTCTTTTAAAAACAGAAGTGAGACAGCATAAATTTGTTGTCTATACAGATGGAAAACCCCACTGCGTTGTTTTTGACAATTCTTTGATATACAAGATCTCAACTGGGAACTATGGTTCATACTTTCTTCCCAGCTGCTAATAGGAATTAATCTCCTGCTATACTTCCACAGCTCCCTTATAGCAGGCTAATAAAAATGTGTTATCATTTATTGATCACTTACCACATGCCAGGCAGAGTGCTAATAGCTTTTATGTTTGTGAACTTACTTCATCTTCTCTACAGCCCTATGAGATGCCCCTGCTGCTATTTCCACCTCATCATCTGTGTGAGGTGTCTGAGGCTTAGCAAGGGTAAGCTATCCAAGGTCATTCACTCATTTCAGGAGATACATAGCTGGTAAGGGATGGAATGCAAACTTAAACCAGCTGTTTCTGAATCCAATGTCCATGTTAATATTTTCCACTAGATTATAGTTACTAAATAAAGGGTTCTTAACTGCAGGGTCCGTAAATGAACTTTAGGGGATCCTTGAGCCCCCAGAAGTTGTTGAATGTGGTGTGTGCATGTACACGTTCTCCTTGGAGAAAGTCCAAACCTTTTAACCATATTCTCAAAAGAGTCCAAGACTTATTAGAATCTGTTCTTTTTTTTTTTTTATCACCTTTAGATTTTGTACCACCACTAGCATCCTTTTTTTAAAAAAGATTTTATTTGAGAGACAGAGAAAAAACACAAGCAGGGGGAGAGGCAGAGGAAGAAGCAGGCTCCCCACTGAGCAGGGAGCCTGACTCCAGGACTTGATCCCAGGATCATGACCTGAGCCAAAGGCAGACGCTTAACCAACTAAGGCACCCAGGCACCCCACCACTAGCATTCTTGTCTCCAGCACCAAAAAGCCATGTTGAGCACATGACAGGTATTGAACTACGGGTTATCCAAACGACCCAATTGTTCTCTCTGGTCCTTCCTTGGTCCTTCTCTGGTCCTCCCATAGGGATGCAATGGGAGTGATGAAGTTTTCTGAAGCTCTGTTCTTAAGCCAGGCACATATGAGAGCTCCATTAGCATGGCTTCAGAGCCCAGCTTTTCCCACTATTGCACTTCACAGCCACATGTGATGAAAGAGCAACTGGGACCTCATCCTGCCTTCTCATCCCAGAAAACCAGACATCTGCTTGTTCTGGCTTAAAGATCCAGCCAGCTGAGGAGGAAGGAGATGCACTGCTCGGCCTGGCAAAGCACACCTGGCCCTTCCTGAGCACAAGCTCTATTTTCAGGGTCAGCTGGCAAGGAACCCTCTGCTGTACAAACAGCCACACATTTTAATAAAGGCGATTGTGCAAGGTGAGCTTTTGAAATACACAGGCTGGTTTTCTGTCTGCAGCTGCACTTACAGATGCTCCACTTTCTAACTGAACCATGTGCAGTGGCTATGAAAATAATCATTATTCCACTTTGGGCATGTCCACTGGGTACCTGGCACTGTTCTAGACACTTCAACCCATCATCCAACAGTCTACACAACAGCCTAGACAGATATTATAAACATTTTGCAGGTGGGGGCCTGAGATCCTACTTCATGAGAAGACAGCATGTGAGCTGAGAATGGGCAGGCTGGGGCATGTCAGGGATGGGCAAAAGTGAAGAGGGCTATCTACAGGAAACAGAGGAATCTGAGCAAAGGCTCAGGGAGGAACAAGACAGGGCACATGATGGGAGAATCTACTGCTCTGTGGGCTAGAGCACTTGGCCTGGCGATTGCACTAGGAAGGCCTGAGCTATCTGCTTAGTTCAGTCAAAGCAATGGGGGGAGCTCAAAGAAGGATTTTGGATTCACAGAATGACCTGATCCGCTTTATTTCCACGAAGATTAATCTGGCAATAATGTGCAGCCTAGAGAAGAAAAGAGTCTAGAGGTAGGGAAAGCAATGGCCATTGTCTGGTCATGAAATGCTGAACAAGGCGCGGAGACAATCAAGGGTTAACTCAAGAGCCATCTCACCAAGACTCAGTGATACACTGGATCAGAGGAACAAAAGCAAGCAAATACCTCACCAGGCAAGGTATCTGAAGGGGGGTGGGGGTGGGGGTAGGTCAATCTGAGAAAGGG
The DNA here is from genome assembly GCF_011100685.1 of Canis lupus familiaris. Lineage (NCBI taxonomy): Eukaryota > Metazoa > Chordata > Mammalia > Carnivora > Canidae > Canis > Canis lupus. The sequence goes on from NC_049232.1 coordinate 38,881,709, forward strand.
AAGGATGTCAGTTTTTTTGAATTGATGGATTCTGATCAGCTCAAGCGTTTACACTTTAGGATTAACAAATTAGAATAATCATGAAGCCAAATTTTCAGGGAGGCCTCAATACTGAGTTATTCTAGAGTCATGTTCATGTTCTGGGGTTGCTGAGCTCATTCATAAAGCTGCTTTCTGGCACCTTTTGGCTTAAATTTTTAGAATCAACAGGAGGAACTGAGGCTTTGCTTGGGAGTAAGTGTAAGCATACAAATCATGAGTACAGGGGGACATGGCACATGGCTGTGGTAGGTCACATTTGGAATCTGTAGTTTGAAAGGAAGCTTCAGGAGATGAAAAAGTCGGGCTTAACAGCTCATTAATCCTCCAGACCCACCAAAACTGGTATGTGTGGCTCACTAAACATCCAGCTTGCAAGGAAGCCCTGGCGTAAAGGCCAGTCTGATCCCAGCTTCTCAGCTCTGAGCTGCAAAGAGAGCAACGGGTACACTGTGCTAGAACTCAGGAAAGCTTCCACTCTGGCTGGCCCAAGCTTGCCTTTTAAGATTTTCCAGATACACTACTGCTCTTCAGCTTACTGGCAAGTCACTAACTTTTAAAATCCATATTTTTCTAATATTAATAGCACTACATTTGATTTGTAGGAGGAGGTATATGTATACTTTTTATTCCAAAAGCCAAACCCATTTTTGAAAGGTTGGAAAGTACAGAAGTGTATAAAGAGAAAAAAATCAGGACTCCATGACACATCCATTGGTTAACATTTTGGTATATTACCTTCCAGTCTTTTTCCACCTGCATTTTTAACACAGTTGAGAGATTTTCACCTGTAAAATGTGGTTATCCCAGTAGAGCATTGTCTAACAGCTGAGGAATAAATGGACTTATGGACTCGTGAAATTCAAATCTGACCAGCCGCTAGCCCAACACCTGACAGCAGAGCAGGTGTAAAGTGTAAAACCAACTTCAAAGTCTTTCCCAAGAACCTTGGTAAATGGATATGATGACATCTACAAGAAATCACTTTAACAGAAATGCTTCTCCTCCATGCTCTCGGTTCTTTGTGACTGTGATAATTAAATAGCTTGCTAATGGAAAAACAGGGAAAGAGCAAAGACGACAGCATCCCCTCACCCCCATTCACAGTCATAAAATACCCTAGACTATTTTCCTAACAGCACTTTCACATCTACATGATGATTGTATTTCTACAACCACTTTAGCTGGTGAGCAAGGCTAGTCCACACCAATTTCCCAGCAAGTCTGGAAACTGAGGCAATATAAAGCAAGGGACTCATCTAAGGTCATAAAGGTAGTTGCTGGCAAAGCCAGGACTGGAACTCAGGTGTCCTCCCCTATGCCCTTTCCCAAGGGGCCCCCAGAGCATACCATCTGAAGAAGGGACCAGACTCAAGGTCCTCACACAGAGTCTGGAGCCGTCTGAGTCAGTGGGAGGCCAGTCATTTCAGTCATTTCAGCCATTTCACTAGGCTGCCAAACAAAAACAAAATCCCTTCTCTCTTTCTTGCCTCCCTGTATTCCTCAAATGTATTGTCAGAAATGATAGTCACGCATGGGAGTACTAAGTCTTGAGCACCCGGTATGTATCAGGAACTCCACCAAAATGCTACACACCTAATCCTCACAGCAACCTCACAGCAAGGAGCACAGGCTCTTTTTATAAGAATTTGTTTTAAAAGAACAACTGAGCAGCTGGCCCAGGCTCCTATACAAGTGCTGGAATCAGGAGTCTCATCCAGCCTTGCCTGACTCTCAAACCCTTGCCTCTACATTTTGCTACACTCAAAGTTGAGAGGCCTTTGGCTCCTGACGGCTGAGTAAGCTGGACTGTTCTAATGAGGGGAGGGGTATACCCACCCCATCAGACTCCCTGCTCCCTGAGGCTCTGAGAACCCATCAGGGGGCTAGTATGCATGACAAACCTCCTCATGCTTCATGCCTTACACCCTCACGGAGGCAGGCAGGGCCGCATTCTGAGGACTCAAGATTCTCCCTCCCAAGGGCAACCTGCAGGGTGGAGACACAGAGCCCTGTCCACCCAGCTCAGCCCAAACAGGCCACAAAAGGAAGATGTCCTAGTGATGAAAATACAACCTGCCCCCAAATCAGGAGAAAATACAAACCTTGTAACGTGATACACCAAGACAAAACCATGAATTAAAGGAAACCTCATTTAAAATGGAGTTGAGGGGCACTCTGCTGGCTCAGTCCATAGAACATGCAGGTCTTGATCTCAGGACCATGAATTTGAGTCCCATATTGGGTTTAGAGTTTACTTAATTAATTCACTAGAGTTGTGGGGCACCTGGGTAGCTCAGTGGTTGATCATCTGCCTTCCACTCAGGTCATGATCCTGAGGTCCTGGGATCGAGTGCGCCTCAGGCTCCCCACAGTGTGCCTGCTTCTCCATCAACCTGTTTCTGCCTCTCTGTGTCTCTCATGAATAAATAAATAAATAAAAATTTTTAAAATAATAGTAATAATAATAATAATAATTCATCAGAGTTGAGAAATCAAAAGGGGGAAGCTCTGGCACCACACCACTCTTTGTAGCCCTTTCCAGAACCAACAGAAAGAGAAGTAGCTTGCATTCCCAACAGAGAGAAGCCTAATCGTTACTACCCCAGCAAGAGGAAGAAAGACTTTCTCCTTGCCTGGCAACAGCCCAGCCAATGAGAGACTAACAACACTTGGCCAATGAAAAGCCACATTTCAAACAAACTCCCAGTTTACTCCAACGGACTTTTTGTTTATAACAGCCTTTCCAATGTCCCTCTTTCCTGTCTAAAACAGCCTTCCTCCGGGTGTGGGCATAGGTCAGTTGGTTAAGTGGCCAACTCTGGATTTTAGCTCAGGCCATGGTCTCGGGGTCCTGGGATGGAGTTCCAAGCTGAGCATGGAGTCTGCTTCAGATTCTCTTTCTCCCTCAGCCCCTCCTTCCACTCATGCATGGTCTCTCAAATACATACATACATACAGCTAGTCTTCCTCTTTGTTCTCTGAACTCATCTATGGTTTTACCATAGCCCGTGTGTCCTGAATTGCAATTCTCTGCTAATCCCAAATAAACCCATTTTGCTGATAAAACAACTGGCAGTTTTATTTTTAAAGTTAAGAGTATCTGACATCAACATAGGAGAGAAAGCAATAAGCACAGAGGTGGATAAGGCTGACTTTCTACTGAGGTAACTTTTTTCACCAAAGCCATGCCATTCCGTTACATTAACTTGACAGATTTAAAGAGGTCGGCCTTTAAAAAAACAAACAAACAACTGCCTTTGAACATTCACTGAGCAGTGCCTTGGCATTCTTTCCTTGATTCATTCATTGACCTTCTATATGCCAACTCCATGATAGTTTATGGAGATACAAATTAAATCTATGATCCTCAACCTCAAGGCACTCAGAGTCCAGTCAAGATCGACAAGTATTTATGCTCTTCAACCACTGCTTTGATGGCTGTTTTTATATAAAGCTCAGTAGGAACACAGAACGCCTAAATTAGGTGGAAATCAGAGAGGGCTCCAAGGAAGAGGTGGTATTCGGGCTAAGAGCTGGCCAGTTGGACCATTAGCCAGATGGAGAAGACATCCAAGGAAGAAATAAGAACAAAGGTACAGAAGCGTGAGGGATCGAGGTATACTTCCATAATTACAAGAATATCTGGCACATAAAACAACAGGTGAGAAGAGCTGCAGATTAGGCTAGGCGAGGCGGCACAGGCCAGGCCTGGAAAGGCCTTCAACAACATGCAAAGGAGTTTGCACTGGATGCTATAGGTGACTGGAACCCCAGATGAGCTCCCAGCAGGGAAGAGAAGACCAAGCATCTTTAAAGATCACTCCAGCCACGATGTGAAGGGTAGACTGGAGAAAGGAGGAAAGAGGTGTGTGTGTGTGGGGGGGGGGGGGGGGGGGGGGGCAGGGTTGCTGTTAGTAAGTATTGTACCAGTTCCAGGAAGATTCATGGGATCCTAACGCAGGTTAGGGTGTCAGGAGAAGATAATGGGGCCTGATGAGAGAGATGTTTGCAGGTAACATTGCCCGGACTTGGAACATCTACCCACTCTTCGGTGTTCACTGCTGTTAACGAACCCAGGCAAGCCTCCACTTAGCAAGTATTTCCAATGGAAACCTGGATGTTGGAAATTTAATTACATACGGCCGTGTGATTATAGCTGGATTGCAGACTGAAGCGAGATTCATTTTGTTTGTTGGTTCATCAGCTAACAGAGCTGCAGTGGGCTTGCATCAAGGGCTCCCCTGACTGCACCTCTTGGCACAGCTGCCCAAGGAAAGGCTGAGACCTTGCAGCTCCACGTGCAGCCCACAGAGCCTCCTGAGAGCAGTGGAGGTGGGGGTACTCAGCCACCACACTCTGTCTCTGTCTCCCTTGCCCTTTCTGTTCCGGCAGCCGCATTCCAAAGACTAATGAGAACAAGGTGCAACATGGTTTAACAATTTTGATACATTCCTTAACAAAACATAATTTCTTTAAAAACACATAGACTGCATTACAGTGACTCCATCAGGCAAGACACATGTCAGCTTAAAAGAATGAGAAAATTTGGCAGGTATGTGTAACGTGTCAATAAATTAAACTACGTTTATTTTCACAAAACCAAATGGTCAGACTTGCTCGTGGTTTCCTACCAAGGAATAAGAATTACTCCCTAGAGAGAGTAATCAAAGCGCAATTAGACCAGTTCTGGAATTTTTTTTTTAAAACATACTATCCTTTCTTCACACATGATTGCTCCTTCATTTTTAGCAAGGGTCCTTAACTCCTAGAAATAGTAACAGGCTTCTCTGGGCTTGTTGGGTCCTTCTGTGATAACATGCAGTCATAAAAGAGGTTTTTTTGGTTTTTTTAAGGCAACTGGTTTACAGTTCAGAATAAATGTCCCTCACAATGAATCCATTCATCTGTCCATTTAACAAATAATAGCATTGCCTGTTGGTTTGCTCTATTTCAAATGCTGGTAAACAGAAAATCCACTTTCCTAATAATGGCATTAATTTTTAGCCCTGGGGCAGGAACTTACTACTTTGAGGATATTCTATCAAGGTCCTATTTGAATGAAAGATTTTTAAATAAGAACTGTAATACCGGGGATCCCTGGGTGGCTCAGCGGTTTAGCGCCTGCCTTTGGCCCAGGGCACAATCCTGGAGTCCTGGGATCGAATCCCAAGTCGGGCTCCCGGCATGGAGCCTGCCTTCTCCCTCCTCCTGTGTCTCTGCCTCTCTCTCTCTCTCTGTCTATCATAAATAAATAAATAAATAAATAAATAATAAATAAATAAATAAATCTTTAAAAAAAAAGAACTGTAATACCAGGGTGACTCCATATTTTCAAAATGTAGCAAATGGTCAAAGAACAGAGAAGCAACGAAGGAAGGCAGATATAATTTTAAAACAAATCAGACTGTAAATGGTTGATATCTGCCTTAGAAAAATGGCATAGAAACGACCTTATGAAAAGAAGCGACACTTTTTTTTTCCTGTGGCTTAACAGAACTGGCATCATCTTCTCCAAAAAAGAATTCTCAACCATGTTTATAAAGATTGGAAAAAAAATTTACCTGGGAATATCTGCAAAATTCAGTAAGATTCAGTAGTAGGAAGTAAGGGGAACGAAGTTGCCACATACGGTTATGCAGGTTGTGTACTGCACAAGGATGACAGACTGACCCATCTAAGGGGGAACTGTTCATTTTAGAGATATTGTCAATTTGTATATTTTGACAATTTCTCAGGAGACAGTAGTGAAGGTATTGTTCTAATAAGCTTAGCAGGACAGTTTTCTGACAGATGGAAGTAGAACATATCGGGGAAGGGCTGCCTGTTTTTAATTTGCAAGAAGGATTCATATGGGCTAATGGTGGCGGTGGCACAGAACATATGATTACTGGGTGAAACACAATTCAAGTGATTCATTGGGATGAATTGCTACTTTGAATCAAATTTCCAAACCAATGTCTTGCACACAAGCACTCCATAAATGTTTATTAAATAAGCAAAAAGCCACCAAGATGATTGCCAGGTGTGTGCTCAGCTCAGGTGACTAACCAGGATGTTACCAAAGACAGTGTCACAATCCCATCACTATAGAAGCTGACATTTTCAGCTCAAAGAAGAAACGGGACCATGAGACCACACACCATACCCTTAAACTCAGGGCTGGCCCCATGTTTTCACCCCTTCTTCCTCACGCCCAGAAAGAAATGAACTCCAGGGTGGCCCATTTGCAGGATTGTAGCAACACCAAGAGCCTCTGACCTGATATGACTGATACACCTTCATCATAACTAGTGAGATTTTAGGGTTGGCCACCACAGCACTGATGGGAATTACTTGACAGATATCCTAAGGCAAAGAGGAGGGAACTTCTGCCCTTGCCACTCTCTCTCCTCAGGTCGCCCACCTGCCCAGCCTGCCATGACCACCTGCATTCAGTAATGCTGCAGGGCTCTCTGAAGGAAGAGCAGATTCAAGAGTCTCTTTCTTTGTGAACCATCTCAGCTGAGGTCCTCCGTGAGACTCCACACTTTCAGATGCTCTAACAATTTCCCTTGAGAACGACCTCAAATTTAAATTTACTCTAGGCAATTGGTCCTAAGTTCTCTGACATTTTGATAGCATCTGCTTACTACAGAGACAAATGTCAGGTCCTTGTGGTGTATTTGAAGGAACACAGAATGAGCAGTCAGAAGGAATGGGTTTTAGTTTCATTTTTCAACTTTGTGGTGATAAAGTGACTCTGAAAGTGTCATTTATCTTCTGTGCTCATCAGTGTCCTCTTCTTCAAAATGCAAATGATGGTGTCTTATCTTAAAAGGCCACCAAACACATGTAAAAACATTGTGAAACAAAGCATAGAAACACAAAGAAGTATTAACACAAGAAAAGCACCCGTTCAAACCTCCCTACCTATCTTACCCTCATGAGTCACTGAGTCACCCAGACCCCCAGATGTCTTTCCAAATTCTAAGGACAGCAAAAATATTCCTAACTAGACATGTAGGAATGTCTTATTGCACATGCATTATGTTAGACTATATGCACAAGACTAATAAAACTTCAGCTTACATCTGTATAGCAATCTATACTTTATTAAGTTCTTCCATTTACATTAAACCATGGCAGAGCTGTGCATTTTTATATGCTGAATGTATATTTTATAAAGCACTTGGGTTTTGGATAATAATGTATACACTACATGCATGCTCATTGTATATAACTAGGAGTACGATATTATTTAAATTATTACATGATGTATATTGCTGTATCTTTACTTTTATAACATATCCATGGCCATATTTATGATTTATATGATGGTGAGCACTTTGTCAAGAATAAAACCCCTAATTAAAACTAGACTCCTATGGGAAAATAGGATTTGTTTTATGATGATTCACTTTATGCTGGTTTCCAGATCATATAGCCCTTCAGACTTGTGTCCGACCTGAACATAGTTTATGAAAATAATTATTAAAGGAAGGTATAAAAACCTCTGGTATTTTGAACTCTTCCCCTATGGAATTCATAAGTTTTTTATTTTTAAAAGGGAATAAGATCATTTGACTTTAAGTACACAAAAGTAGTTATAGAATGAAGTTATACTGATTACAATAAGGCATGAATAATCTCTCCCAATATCTATCATTACTTTCATGGAAAATGACAAATATCCCACCACCCTCTTTTTAATGGAATCATCTGAGAATGGCTTTGAAATGAGAAAATTAATAAAACAAGTAAACTCATGCAGAAACATAACATTATATGCCTGTTTCCTTTGCTACTCTATTCTTTTCAAGTGTAACTAGAGAGCAGACTCCTCATCTGATACCAAATGACTAATTCAATTAAGCCCAAACTGCAGTCCTGTTTTATATATTAATACAGTCTACGTTGATGTTTATAAAAAGCTTAGAGATTTTTAGGTTATTGATATTATCTGAACCCTAAGTGCTCAAATAACCATAGTTATTAAAGCAGATTTATCTTCAAGACCTTCAAAAATATACATTTAACTTATAGAGATGCCCTACTTATAATTAAAGAACATTAGCTAAAGGAAAATTTACTTTTTTGGCCATCATGCACACATACACCCATCTCATTCTTCAAATGTTTATTTTAAAAAAATTTTTTAAAGTCTAAAAGTACTAAACAACTCAGAAGCTACACTATCACCAAAAGAACCTTAAGTAGCCTATCAAATTCACTTTGGAGCATGTTGAGAAAAGGTTATGAATCTGAACTATGTCACTCAAAGGTTTTCAGCATGCAGGTGGCATGTAGCTTTCTACAGAGTATAATTTAAGAGGCACAATAAGCTCTTACCTATCATAAAGTAACCTCCACATCATGCCTAAAGAAGCCAACACGTAAACCACCCACCATTTAACGGCTGGGAGATAGAGAAATGGGAGAAAAGGAACTTTCAAGTATGTAGCACACAGAAAAGGCATTGCTTTACCTAAGTTACCTCATTTAAACCTTAAAAAAGCCACATGGGAAGGTATCATTATCTTTGTTATACAGAGAAGATAGCAGAGGACTCAAAAAGATTAAGAAACTGGCCTAAGGCCACACAGGTACAGTGTCAGACTGAGACCCACAGCTGATTCCAGATGACACCCACCTCCCACAAAGAAGGACTCAGAGTTGTAAATTCAAAGATTTTTATTTTTCTTCTAACCACCACCAAATAACCCAGGCCCTACCTCCTGTAGCCTTAGTAACAGGAATTTTTAAAAAGTGAAATCACTAATAACTAATAACAAACCAATAGAAAGAAATTTGAACAATAACCAATAGAAAGAAAATTGAACAATAATCCCATTGACAACTGCATCAAAAATATTAAAATACCGAAGAACAAATTTAACCAAGGAGATGAAAGGCCTGTACCCTGGAAAACATAAGACATTGATGAAAGATATTGGAGAGGACACAAATAAATGGAAAGATATTCTAGGTTTAGAGTTGGGAAGAATCAATACTATTAAAATGTCGGCATTACCCAAAGCAAACTAGAGACTCAATGTAATCCCTATCAAAATACCAATAGCATTTGTTCATTGAACTACAATAAACAACCTTACAATTTATAGGGAACCATAAAAGACCCCAAAGAGCCAAAGCAATCTTAAGACAAACAAAGCCAATTTCAAAATACACTACAAAGCTTTAGTAATTGAAGCAGTATAGTACTGGCACAAAAATAGACAGCATAGATCAAGGGAACAGAATCAAAAGTCTAGAAATAAATCCACGATTATATCATTAACTAATCAAAAACAAAAGAGGCAAGAATATACAATGGGGAAAAGCGAGTCTCTTCAATAAATAGCTCTGGAAAAACTGGACAGCTGCATACAAAAGAATTAAACTGGACCACTTTCTTATACCATAAATTCAAAATGGATTAGAGATCTAAATGTAAGACCTGAAACCATAAAAATCCTGAAAGAAAACATAGTCAGTAACCTTTTCCATTTAAATTTACATATTTATTTTTGAGAGAGAGCATGAGCAGGGGGAGGGGCAGAGGGAAAGGGAGAGAGAGAATCTCAAACAGGCTCCACACTCAGTGGGGAGTGGGGCTCAACCTCATGACCTGAGCAGAAATCAAGAGTCAGATGCTCAACCAGCTGAGCCCCCCAGGTGCCCCCATGGGCAGAATCTCTTGAACATCGGTCTTAGCAATATTTTTTTGGCTCAGTCTCCTCACACAAGGGCAGCAAAAGCGAAAATAAATAATTGGGACTACGTCAAACTGAAATATGTTTGCTCAGCAAAGGAAACCAACAAAATGAAAGGTAATCTACTGAATAGGAGGAGATATTTGTAAATGGTATCTCCCATAAGGGGTTAATATCCAAAATGTTTTTAAAAACCTCATACAACTCAACACACCAAAACACACACACACACACACACACACACTTCTGTTAAAAAATAGGCAGAAAACCTGAACAGTCATTTTTCCAAAGACATGAAGAGTGCTAAAAAATCAAAAAGACAAGAGATAACAAGCATTGGCAAGGATATGGGTAAAAGGGAACCCTTATGTACTGGATGGTGGGAATACAAACCAAAGCAATCTCCATGGAAAATTGTATGGAGGTTTCTCAAAAAATTAAAAATAAAAACACCATATGATCCAGCAATTCTTATTCTGGGTAATTACCCAAAGAAAACAAAAACATTAATTTGAAAAGATATACACACCCCTCTGTTTGCTGCAGCATTATTTATAAGGCTAAGATTTGGAAGCAATGTAAGTGTCCATCAATAGATAAATGGATAAGGATGTGGTATAAATATACAATGGAATATTACTCAGCCATTAAAGGTAATGAAATCTTGCCATGTGCAACAACATGGACTGACCTAGATGTGACTGTGCTGAGTGAGATAAGTCAGAGGAAGACAAATGCTATATTGTTTCACTTACATGTGGAATCTAAAAAAAAAAATTTTTTAATTTAAAAAAACATAAAACAGGCTCAGAAATAGAGAACAAACTGGTGATTGCCAGAATGCCAGAAGGAAGGGATTGGGAGGATGAGTAAAATAGGGAAAGGAGATTAAGAGGAAACTTCTAGTCCTAAATCAAAGGGATGTAAATTACAGTATGATGACTATGTAGATAGTATTGTAATAACTTTGTAAGGTGACAGATGGTATCACACTCATCATGGTGAGCAGTCTATAATGTGTAGATGTGTCAAATTACCATGTTGTGTGCCTGAAACTAATACTGGATTGTCAACTATACTTAACTGAAATAAACAAAAGTAAGGAGATAAAAAAAAAAAAAAGTAAGGAAATCAATAGGTACTTAAAGGTTATCATATATAACAAAGGCTCTCAGTTAAAATGGTGGGGGCCTCAGCCTATTAATGTGTACTAACTGGGCAGCCCGGGTGGCTCAGCGGTTTAGCGCTGCCTTCAGCCCAGGGCGTGATCCTAGAGTTCCGGGATCGAGTCCCACGTTGGGCTCCCTGCTCTCTCTCTCTCTCTCTCTCTCTCTCTCTCGTGAATAGTCTTTAATAATAATTAATAATAAATAATAATAATAATAAGTACTAATAGGATGGGACGGCTTTGCAGGTTACTTGACTGGCTTAGCGCTTCATCAAGACATGAAAATCCCAACCGAACGGGATTCCTGCTGGAAAAGATAATTCACTTCAGGCTAAGGCTTCTAGATCTCATGGTCACAGAAATCAGAGCCTGGCTGAACAGCTTCTGGAGAAACACAACAACGGGATTGCTAAATTTAAAAGTGGTCCAGGCTGAGGAAGGCTGGGAGTCTACAGAACAAGCATAAAGGGACACCATTAATAAAAGTCTTCCCAAAATTCCAGTCACTATTTAAACCTCGGAAGAACCCTAGGAGATAGTTATGATTGGTCATATCATCCCAGAGATTTAAAAAAATAATAAAGCTGAGAAGATGAACAGACTTGCCTGCTTCACACAACCTACATTTCCCTGGGGCTGTCATAACAAAGCATCACACACTGGAAATGTATTACCTGACAGTTTTAGAGGATAGAAGTCCAAAATCAAGGTGTCAGCAGAATACGTTCCTTCTAGTTTGGGGAAGTCTCAAGTATTCCCTGGCTTGTAAAAGTTGCTTTCTCTGTGCCTCCACATAGTCTCCAGCCTCTATGCATCTGTCCCTTCTAATAAGGACATCGGTCGTGTTGGATTAAGACCCACTCTAATAACCTCATGCAACTGTGACTACCTTGTCAAGACCCTACTTCCAAATAAGGTCACATTCTGAGATACTGGGTCAGGACTTCCAATGTCTTTTGGGAGACACAATTATACCCATAACACACAACTATTAAGTAGACAAGCTGGATCCAATTAACCACCACTCTATGAACCTGACCTCCCTGGGAAGCCAAGCCTGCTCCGGTGACAGAGGAGAGCCTCCAAGCCAGAGGGTTTGAGAGAGGCCCAGGCAGCAGAAGGATGAGGGAGATAAGCACCTCATGAGCACGTACAGTTCTACAGATTTATTTTAAGAACCGCCCCACACATCTGTTGAGAGCCTAACCGTAATCGCACCTGCTGTGTGCACAGCACGTGCTAACGTCCCACAGGAAATGCAGGGCTCCATCAGCCTCTGTCCTCTGCCTTCTGCCCAGTAGCTTGACCAGAATGGGGGTGAGGCCGTACACAGATGGGCTGCTGTCATCGCCACAGCGAAGGACATCACACCAAAAGACAATAGGAGAGAGGCTTAGCAGTCACTATGAAAATACAGAGCAGTGTGACTTTCCTTCCAATACAAGAGGACTTCATGAGAGCACAGGTTTTGCCGTGGACAGAATTTCAACAGAAGAGGGTATAAGATGTAAATACAGAAGGTGAAGTGAATCCACACCTACTGAAAACCTATCTGAGGGCTCATGTGGAAGCCACCACACTCGATCCTTAAAATAACCCCAACCATAGGTACTATCATCCCCAATATGCAGGTGAAGAAGCTGAAGCCTGGAAATTTTGCAGTGAGGGTGGGAGGAAGGGAGGGGGATTAAGAGACCAAAATCCTAACTCCAGCTCACAAGGAAACCCCAAAGTTCTAGACGGCACAGGACTCAGGTAGCTGGCTCTCAAGAGGTAGGAAACTATAAAATGAGTGAAACCATTTCACCTTCTCATCATTTTGGACACAAACACAATTCTAAGAGTGTGGTCCAGCATGCAAAAATCACAGGTATTTTACTAAAAAAAAAAGAAAGAAATCAAGTCTGCTCATATTCATCACAGTATAAAATAATGCACTGTAGCCAAACTAGAAGAAAAGCCCAGAAATGTATATTAAAAGTGGCAATTTCTAAAAACAGAAGTCATCATGTAGCTGGCTAGGGTAGCTATGCATATGTGGCGTGTTTGTGTACATGTGTTTTTATGTGTACATTTTTGCCCTTGAGCCATTAAAACCTCAGGAAAATTTTATGACAACAATGTGCCATGTATGTAAAAAATGGATGGGCTAAAGTTACTGTTTTCTTAGGATCTGTCTGGCATTTGACAGCCACGCACCAGTGCACTATCTGGAAAGATTTAGGACCCCTGCTGTAAAATTATTTATTAGTTGTTATTTATACTACGTGCTTACTGGCAGACCACCCAGTGTTGTAACAACAAAAGCAGTCATGCTGCATCTCTCCAAAACAAGCCTAAGACCACAGGGGTTGCTTTCGGGTGTCACCACGGCAAGATGTGGCTTCCGGCAGGGAAGTGTGTTCTATGTTTTGAAGGTGCTGCCATCCTTGGAGAGACCAAGTAAATGGGAAACGCCTGGGCTCAGCAGGAGCCGGCTCTGTTCTGTCATCTGTAAAAGGGCGGGCAGCACCAAAAATCCCTCAAATCTCTTCTGAATCCTGGATTTTTTTATTTATTTAATTTTTTTTTTAGAAGACCAGAATCTGTTAGCAGTTGCCCACTAACCCCTGGACGTGATCTGGGGCTAAATCTCAGTGCCTGGAGTCTCAGGCTGCCAACATCTTTTTGACCCTCCCAATTTGGCTTGAGTAAGCTAACAAGACATATTTGAACACTTAAAGGCCTCAAAAGAAAAGCTCATTATACAACGCTTAATTTTATTAAATTTGTCAAGGTTGCTGTTCCACTAGACCATCCAAGAGGAGATTGAGTTTTTCTTTTAGAAATATAGAAGGTAATTATAGTATGTCTTACGCTAACTTAAATAAATAAGCAGAAAAATAAAGCAAACTTTTCCCCTCTACCTCCCTCAGCACATACACATGCACGCACCTATGCATGCATGCATACACACGCACACACATGCAATCTTCAGGAATTTGTGGTTATTCTCTTTGGGTGATTCTTCTGAAAACATAATCAACCTAATACAGATACATAAATATCTTCTCCTTCAGGACACAGGAGGATGCCACATTAATCCCCTCATTCTGGTCATCAATGTCTCTCTCCCAGACTGACTCTGACCAAAATCTCATCATGGAATAACCAACTCATTCAGGGAGCTCACTGGTAGCACAGCTCAGTCTCGTTTTTCTGACAGCAAAGTCACCTGTTCAACCAGGGTCTTCTAAGTCTACTACCTGGCCTGGAACATCTGATTCCAAGTTCTGCTCTCCTCCCACTGATCCAGGATGTTCTCCAGGCTGGTAGGAGGGAGCATTGGGCTGCCATGCCCTTCCTGGTGCAAGGCTCCTACTTAGTGACTCCCAAATCTGACCACATCCTAGTCACTTCTGGGGAGCAAGTCCTACCCTACCTAGGCCTAGGGAATCTGTCTACATTTCTGTACTTTTCTCAAAGCTCCTTCAAGTAATTCAGGCTGAGAACTTACTGCACATTTATACTCAACACTCAAGAATTGACAAGAATCAACTTTACCAACTTCTAGAGGCAAGAAGAGAACTGAAGGCCAGAGTCAAACTCTTAAAGATCATAAACAGATTCTTCTTCTATCTTAGGAAAAAGCAAAAGCATAATAGAGTTGGCTGTTGCAAATGAGCACAATATTCCCTGTAACAAAGAGAAAATAAATGACAGTAATCAAAATAATAACTTAATAACTTAAATCAGACATTTTTAAGAACAATTTAAAAAAATTCATACTTTAACGACAGCTTTTCCTTTTATTATAGTTAATATTAAGTATCATTAATAGTTTAGTAAATCCCCAAAGCATCATCCATTCTACACAATTACCCAGATTTTGTCATACTTGCTTCATAAAACCTCCTTTTTCTCTTTGCTGAAGTAGTTTAAAATAAACCTCAGAAATCACATTGTATATTCTTAATATGCATCACTACAGAAGCAGCACTTGACAAAATTCAACATCCTTTCTTGGTTAAAAAGAAAAACAAGAAAAGCCTTGGGGCACCTGGGTGGCTCAGACAAGTAAGCATCTGCCTTGGGCTCAGGTCATGTATCCCGAATTCCTGGGATGGAGCCCCACACTGGGCTCCCTGCTCAGCCTCAGTCTCCTTCTACCTGCTGCTCTACCTACTTGTGCTCTCTGTCAAATAAACAAAATCTTAAAAAAAAAAAAAAAAAAACTCAAATTAAGAATAGAGAGGGACAAAAGATGACTACAAAGTAGGACACTAGGCTCACCTAGTCCCATGAATATAATTAGACAACTATCAAATCATCCTAAGTACCCCCAGAAATTGACTTGAAGACTAGCAGAACAAACTCCATAACTGAAGGCAGAGAAGAGGCCACATTGAAGATAGGAAGTGCAGAGATGTGGTTTGGACAAGAAACAGATGGTGGCCACTGTGGTGGGGAGGCAGTCATCCCAGAGATCACAGGAGAAAGAAGCCTAACACATAGGGGAGCACAAGGAGCAATGAATCCCCATAGCAGCTGGCTTGGAAAGCAAGAGGGACCAAATTTCTTGAGTTCTTACAACCAGTGGGGCTGAAAGCCTGGTGGTTTAAAGGTCAGCGTGCTTGGCTTGGGGAGAGCCTGGAGACATTGGGGCTGCTCTTGGAAAACAGGCAGGCAAACAATCCAAAGACCAGCATAGAAACAGCAAACTGTAGAGCCTCGGGTGCACATACTGGGGAGATTATTTGGTCATTTCAGCGCACATCCCAGAGAGGCAGCCTTTACAGAGATCCTCTTCCAGGAACAAAGGAACTGGCCACACCAGTTCTATCCCCCACCCCTCAGCATAAGCACAGTGCCACCTGCAGGAACCAGCCCAGCACTGACACTCACTCATTAAGTTGCTTACACCAAGCCCCACTCCCCCCCATGCTCTGGTGGAACCAACACTCCCAGTCATGCTGGCCCCAGTCCCAGTGCAGAGGGCCCTCTCCCGCAGAAGACTGGCCAAATCCCCTGCCAGCACTGTGTCTCCCAATCCAGGAGTTTTGCAAGGCCTCAGCTCCAGTGGCAGCAGCAATAGGTCTCATTCACAAAGAGATCAGAGCACACCTAGTTAAAATATACCATGTTCAGGCCAGGGACCAAACACTGCCCACCAAAGGTAAAGAGAGCTCCTGAAGAGAACCAGCCTGAAGGATAAAGCAGTCAGGACACAACAGCAGACCATACATAGCACACACTGGAGACACTCTCAGAAGTAGCAGGTCCTGGAGACCAGGGGACTCTGTGTTGCAGGGTACTATAGGACCTCTTCTTCAGAAAGCCATTACCCTCAAGAACAGGAGACATATCTAACTTTCCTAACAGAGACTTAAACAAAATGAGAAGACAGAGGAATATGTTCCAAATGAAAGACCAGGACAAGGCCACAGCCAGGATCTAAGTGAAACAGATGTTTAAATCACATGCCTGAAAAAATAAAAAAATAAAAAATAAAAAATAAAAAATAAATAAATCACATGCCTGATGGAGAATTTAAAGCAATGATCCTAAGGACAGTCACTGGACTTGAGAAAAGAGTGGAAGATATCAATGAGATCCTTAACAGAGAGATAAAAAATAATAATAACATAACAAAGATAAAGGACTCAATAAACAAAAGGAGAAACATACCTGAAGGAATAAACAGCAGGCTGGAAGAAGCAGAGGATTGAATTCATGACCTAGAAGATAGAGTAATGGAAAGTAATCAAGCTGAACAAAAAAGAGAAACAAGAATTATGCAACATGAGAATAGATTTAAGGAAATTAGTGACTCCATCAAACATAATAATATTCATATTATAGGAGTTCCAGAAAAGAAAAGAGTGAAAAGGGAGCAGAAAATGTATTTGAAGGAATAATAGCTGAAAACTTCCCTAATCTGAGGAAACAGATATCCAGATCCAGGAGGCACAGAGAACCCCCAACAAACTTGACAAAAGCAGATCCACACCAAGACATATTATAATCAAAATGGCAAAATAGGGGCACCTGGGTGGCTTGGTAGGTTAAGCATCTTCCTTCCAGCTCAGGTCATGATCCCGGAGTCCTGCAATCGAGCCCCACTTCAAGCTTCCTCTCCCTCTCCCTGTTGCTCCCCTGCTTGTGCTCTCTCTGTGTCAAACTGACATCTTTTAAATGGCAAAATAGGGATCCCTGGGTGGGGCAGCGGTTTGGCGCCTGCCTTTGGCCCAGAGCGCGATCCTGGAGACCCGGGATCGAATCCCACATCGGGCTCCCGGTGCATGGAGCCTGCTTCTCCCTCTGCCTATGTCTCTGCCTCTCTCTCTCTCTCTCTCTCTCTCTCTCTCTCTGTGTGTGTGTGTGTGTGTGTGTGTGTGACTATCATAAATAAATAAAAATTTTAAAAAATAAAAAAATAAAATGGCAAAATATAGTGATTAAAAAATATTAAAAGCAGCAAGACAAAGGAAGACAGTTACATACAAAGGAAACCTTATAAAGCTATCAGTGATTTTTTTCAACAGAAACTTTCCAAACCAGAAAGAAGTGGCATGACATATTCAAAGTGCAAATGGGAAAAATCTGCAGCCAAGAATACTCTATCCAGCCAGGCATTCATTCAGGATAGGATAGAATAAAGAGTTTCCCAGACAAACAAAAACTAAAGAGTTCATGACCACTAAACCAACCCTGCAAGAAATATTAAAGGGGACTCTGAGTGGAAAGGAAAAATCAAAATGACATTATAAAAGTAGGAAACACAAAGCATCAAAAATTAATATTTCTATTAAAAAAAATCAAAGAACTAAAAAAAAAAAAAAAAAAGAACTTGCAGAATAAAAGGATATAAAATATGACACCATACAGGCACCTCAGTGGCTCAGTTGGTTAAGTGTCTGCCTTCAGCTCAGGTCACAATCTCAGGGTTCTGGGATTGAGCCCCACCGTCAGGCTCTCTGCTCAGTGGGGAGTCTACTTCTCCCTCTGCCCCTCCCCCCACTTATGCTCACACGCTCTCAAATAAAATAAATAAAAATTTAAAATAAAAATAGAAAAAAATATGATACCATATGCCTAAAACATGGGGAGGAGAGGAATAAAGAATGGATCCTAACTTAAATGACCATCAACTTAATATAGACTGCTATATGCAGAAGATGTTATATACAAACCTAACCACAAATCAAAAACCACTAATATGCAAAAAATAAAGAGAAAGAAATCCAAATATATCACTAAAGAAAGCCAATAAAGCATGAAAGAAAGACAAGAAAGGATCAGAGAAAATCTTCATAAACAATCACAAAACAAGTAATGGCAAAGGATACATATATAGCAATAACTACTTTGAATGTAAATGGACTAAACACTCCAATCAAAAGACATAGGGTGACAGATGGATAAAAAAAAAAAAAAAGAGGGCCATTGATATGCTGCCTACAAGACACTCATTTTAGACCTTAAGACAACTGCAGACTCAAAGTGAGGAAATGGAGAAGTATTTATCATGCAAATGGATGTCAAAAGACAGCTGGAGTAATAATACTTATATTGGACAAAACAGACTTTAAAACCAAGACTGTAACAAAAGACGAAGAACACAGTATAATCATAAAAGGAACACTCCAATAAGAAGATATACAATTATAAATATTTATGCACCCAACACCGGAGCACACAGATATGTAAAACAGTTAATGATAAAAATAAAGGAACTCATTGATAATAATACAATAATAGTTGGGGACTTTAACACCCCACTTATATCAACAGACACATAATCTAAACAGAAATTCATCAAGGAAATCATGCCTTTGAATGACACACTGGAACAGAACATTCCATCCTAAAACAGCAGAATACATATTCTTTTCAAGTACACATGGAACATTCTCCAGAATAGATCACATGTTATGCCACAAAACAAGCCTCAACAAGTACAAAAAGATCAAAGTCACACCATGCATCTTTTCTGGCCACAACATTATGAAACTAGAAGTCAACCACAAGAAAAAAATCTGGAAAGAACACAAATACATAGAAGTTACGTAACATGCTACTGAACAATGAATGGGTCACCAGGAAATAAAATTTAAAAGTACATGGAAATAAATAAAAAGAAAAACACAATAGTTCAAAATCTTTAGGATACAGCAAAAGTGGTTCTAAGAGAGAAGTTTATAGCAATGCAGGTACAGGCCTACCTCAAGAAGCAAGAACAGTCTCAAACAACTTAACCTAATACCTAAAGGAGCTAGAAAAAGAACAAACAAAACCTAAAACCAGCAGAAACAAGGAAATAATAAAAACTAGAGCAGAAATAAGTGATATAGAAACTAAAAAGACAATAGAAGAGATAAATGAAACCAGGAGCTGATTCTTCGAAAAAAAAAAAAAAAATCAATAAAATTGATAAACCTCTAGCAAGATCTATCAAGACAAAAAAAAAGAGAAAGGATCCTAATAAAATCACAAGAGAGGAGAAATAAAAACCAACACCATAGACAATACAAACAATTATGATACTAACAATTATGAGAGAATATTATAAAAATTATAAAATATAAATATAATATATATAATATAATTATAATTATATATTATAATATAATTATAATATATTATAAAATGTTATAAAAATTATCTGTCAACAAATTGGACAACCTAAAAGAAATGAATACATTCCTAGAAACATAAACAATCAAAACTGAAACAGGAAGAGCTAGACAATTTGAACAATGAAGCTGAATCAGTAATCAAAAAGCTCCCAATTAACCAAAGTCCAGGACCAGATAGCTTCACAGGTGAATTCCACCAAACATTTAAAAAAGAGTTAATACCTACTCTTCTCAAACTGCTACCAAAAATAGAAAAGAAAGGGAAACTTCCAAATTCATTCTAAGTCCAGCATTACCCTAACCACCAAAAAGGAGAACTATAGCCAGTATCTCTGATGAACACAGATGCAAAGTTCCTCAACAAAATACTAGCAAACCAAATACAACAATACATTAAAAAAAAAAATCATTTACCACAATCAAGTGGGATTTATGCCTGGGTTGTAAGAGTAATTTAATATTCACAAATGAATCCGTGTGTTACGTAACTTCAATAAGAGAAAGGATAAGAACCATGTGAGCAGTTTCAATAGACACAGAAAAAGCATTTTTGACAAGGCACAACATTCATTCATGCTAAAAACCGTCAAAAAGTAGGTTTAGAGGGAACACACCTCAACATAAGAAAGGCCCTCTGTGAAAAACCCAACAGCTGGCATCATCCTCAATGGGGGAAAAATTCCAGGGCCTCTTCCCTAAGGTGAGGAACAAGACAAGGATGTCCACTTTCACCACTTTTATTCAACACAGTACTAGAAGTCTTAGTCACAGCAATCAGACAACAGAAATAAAAGGCATCCAAATCAGCAAGGAAGAAATCAAACTTTCTCTATTTTTAGGTGACATGACACTCTCTGTAAAAACCTGAAAGACTCCATCAAAGAACAGCTAGAACTGATAAATTCAGTAACATCACAGGATACAAAAATCAATGTACAGAAATCTGTTGCATTTCGTACACCAAAAATGAAGCAACAGAAAGAGAAATTAAGACAACAATCCAAGGGACACCTAGGTGGCTCAGCAGTTTAGTGCCTGACTTTGGCCCAAGGTGTGATCCTGGAGTCTCGGGATCGAGTCCCACATCGGGCTCCCTGCATGAATCCTGCTTCTCCCTCTGCTTACGTCTCTGACTCTCTCTCGAATGAATAAATAAAATCTTAAAAAAGAAAATAATCCATTTTACAATTGCATCAAAAATAATAATATATCTAGGAAGAAACCTAACCAAAGAGGTAAAAGACCTGTATTTTGAAAACTACAAAACACTGATGAAAGAAGTTTAAGAGGACACAAAGAAATGGAAAGGCATTCCATGCTCCTGGACTGGCAGAAAAAACACTGTTAAGAAATGTCTATCTAAAAAAAAAAAAAAAAAAAAAAAAGAAATGTCTATCTATACTACCCAAACCAATCTACACATTTAATGCAATCCCTACCAAAATATCAACAGCATTTTTCACAGAACTAGAACAGTCAATTCTCACATCTGTGGAACCACAAAAAAATCCCAAATTGCCAATGCAATCTTGAAAAGGAAAATCAAAGCTGGAAGCATCACAACTCTGGACTTCAACTTATATCACAGAGCTATAGTGATCAAAACAGTATGGTACTGACACAAAAACAGACACATAGATCAATAGAACAGAAGACAAAATCCAGAAACAATCCAGGAATTAAGCCCAGAAACAAACTCACAATTATATGGTCAATTAATCTTCAACAAAAAAGGCAAGAATATGTTATGGGGAAAAGTCTCTTCAACAAATGGTGCTGAGGAAACTAGATAGCAACATGCAAAAGAATGACTCTGGACCACTTTCTCACACCATACACAAAAATAAACTCAATATGGATTAAAGACATAAATGTGAAACCTAAAACCATAAAAATCCTAGAAGACATCACAGGCAATAATTTCTCTAACAGCAGCCATAGCAACATTTTTTAGAATATTCCCTGAGGCAAGGAAAACAAAAGCAAACAAACTATTAGGACTATATCAAAATAAAAAGCTTCTGCACAAAAGAGGGAACCATCAACAAAACTAAGACAACCTACTGAATGGATAAAGGTGTTTACAAATAACATCTCTAATAAAGGGTTAGTATCCAAAATACATAAAGAACTGATACAACTTACCAAATAAGTAACAAATAAGCCAATTTTAAAAATGGGCAGAAGGCATGAGCAGATATTTCTCCAAAGAAGACATCCAGATGGCCAACAGACAATGAAAAGATGTTCAACATCACTCATCATCAGGGAAATGGAAATCAAAACTACAAGAAGATATCCCTTCACACTTGTCAAAATGACTAAAATCAAAAACACAAGAAACAAGTGCTGGTGGAGGATGTGGAGAAGGAGGAAGACTGCACTGCTGGTAGGAATGCAAACTGGTGCAGCCACTGTGGAAAACAGTACGGAGATTCCTCAAAAAGTTATAAATAGAGCTACCCTATAATCCAGTAATCCCACTACTGGGTGTTTACCCAAAGAATACAAAAACACTAATTTGAAAGGATATGTGCACCCCTATGTTTACTGCAACATTATTTACAATAGCCAAACTATGGAAGTAGCTTAACTGTCCATCAACAGATGAATGAATAAAGAAGAAGTGATATATATATATATACACACACACACACACAATAGAATATTATTTGGCCATAAAAAAGAATGAAATATTGCCATTTGCAATAACATGGTTGGAATTAGAGTATAATAGCTAAGCAGCTAAGCAAAATCAGCTAGAAGACAACATATGGTTTCACTCCCATGTGGAATTTAAGAAACAAAACAAATGAACAAAGGAGAAAAAAAAAAAAAAAAAAAAAACAGAGACAAACCAAGAAACAGACTCTTAACTATAGAGAACTGATGGTTACCAGAGGTGAGGTTGGGGTGAGGGGGGAAATGGATGATGGGGATTGAAGAGTACACTTATCCTGATGAGCACTGAGTAATGTATAGAAATACTGAATCACTGTACCTGAAACTAATATAGCACTGTATGTTAACTATACTGGAATTAAAATTTTAAAAGTTAATAAAATTGGGGCACCTTGCTGGCTCTGTTGGAGGAACATGTGACTCTTGATCTTGGGATTGTGAGTTTGAGTCCCACTATGAGTATAGGAATTAAATAAACTTTTAAAAAACTTAATAAGGGATCCCTGGGTGGCGCAGCGGTTTAGCGCCTGCCTTTAGCCCAGGGCGCGATCCTGGAGGCCTGGGATCGAATCCCACATCGGGCTCCCGGTGCATGGAGCCTGCTTCTCCATCTGCCTGTGTCTCTGCCTCTCTCTCTCTCTCTCTCTCTCTCTCTCTCTCTGTGACTATCATAAATAAATAAAAATTAAAAAATATATATTTAAAAAACTTAATAAAATTGGGGCACTTGGGTGGCTCAGTTGGTTAAGCATCTGCCTTTGGCTCAGGTCATGATCCCAGAGTTCCAGGATCAAGCCCCACATCAGGCTTTCTCCTTAGTAGGGAGCCTGCTTCCCCCTCTCCCTCTGCCCTTCCGTCCCTGTACTCATGCTGTCTCTCCCACTCGTTCTCGCTCTCTCTCAAACAAATAAATAAAATCTCAAAAAAAAAAAAAAGGTTTTTTAAGTAAGTGTTGGTGAGGAATGAGGAAAGGAATGATTTGCTCTTCTAAATAGAAGTTGGTCAGGTAGTGGAGTTCCTGAGTGGCTCAATCGGTTGAGCAGCCAACTCTTGCTTCTGGCTCAGGTCATGATATCAGTGTCCTGAGATTGAGTCTCATGACAGGCTCCACATTCAGCCCAGAGTTTACTTGAGAGTCTCTCCCACCCTCTGCCCCTCCCCCTGCACACGCTCATAAATAGAATTAAGTAATTTATTTATGTATTTATGTATTTATTTAAATGTTGGTGAAGTAGAGTAAGACTATGGAAAGGAACAGAGGGAAGAGGAATCTAAAAATGTTTAGAAAAACGGAGTACATTCTCAGTCCACATACTCTAAATTCCATATTCAAAGTGAAACCTCTGGGCATTGCTCATGGGAACGTAAAATGGTGCAGCCTCTGCAGAAAACAGTATGGTGGTTCCTTAAAAAGCTAGAATTACCATATGCTGTAATTCCAGGTATATACACAAAAGAATTAAAAGCAGGACTCAAGCAGCATTATTCACAGTAGCAGAAAGATGCAAACAAGCCAGATGTCTGCCAACAGATGAATGGATGGATAAACAAAATGGATATGATATACACAAATGATAGAATATTATTCAGCCTTAAAAAGGAAAAATTCTGACACCTGCTACAAAATATTGATGAACCTGGACGATATTATGCTAAGTGAATAAACCAGACTAAAAATGATAAATACTGTATGGTTCCACTTACGTGGTACCGAGAATAGGCAAATTTATAGAAAAGACAATAGCGGTTTCTATGAGGTAGGGGGAGGGGGTAGTGGAGAGCTGCTGTTTAACAGGAAGAGCTTCTGTTTCAGATGATAGAAAATCATTTAGGAAATGGATCATGGTAATGGCTACACATACTGTGAAAGAACTTAATGGCACTGAATTGTACTTTTAAAGATTAGTTAAAATGGTAAATTTTGTATCATATTTAAAAACTAAATGTATCACTAAGAAAAATGTGTATTTTCTAGTAATGTATTTTTATGCATTTTAAATTTTTTTTAATTTTTATTTATTTATGATAGTCACAGAGAGAGAGAGAGAGGCAGAGACACAGGCAGAGGGAGAAGCAGGCTCCATGCACCAGGAGCCCGATGTGGGATTCGATCCCGGGTCTCCAGGATCGCGCCCTGGGCCAAAGGCAGGCGCCAAACCGCTGCGCCACCCAGGGATCCCTATGCATTTTAAAGTATGTGACCTCAAAACAGTCAACTCTTTGAAACATTTTTAGATTCTCCTTCCCTCTGCCCAGAGTCTCAGCCTAGTTGACTAACTTGTTCTTAGAGCAGCAAAATATTACTTTCTTTTCTTAGAGCTTATCATTTCTACAAGCATCATCTAAACTCAGAGTCAGCAAACCATGGCCCTATGTTTTTGTGTAGCTTATAAGAACAGCGCTTACATTTTAAAATAGTTGAAAAAACCAAGATAAATATTTCAGGACCATAAAAGTATCTGTAACTTTAATTTCAAAATGATAATAAAATTTCATCAGAACACGGCCATGCTCATCCTTCTATATATCATCGGCAGCTGCTCTTGCAGCACAAGGCAGACTAGAGTAGCTATAGCACAGAGGATATGGCCAGCAAAGCCTAAAACACCTACTCTCTGGTCCTTTATAGAAAAGCTTTGCCAAGCCCTGATCTAAATGATCAGCTCAGAAAGGGCTAAACTGCAGTGTCAAACCACACTGAACTTTCCTCTGAGCTAAAACAACCCTTACTTTTTTAAAGTTCTGAATAACATGGCCATTCTCACACTGGACTGACCTGTCTCCCCCCGCCCCCCCACCAAATCAAGTTGGCACAATTGAAGATTTCTGAGAGAAGCAAAAAGTCCTGTTAAAGTCCATGGGGGAGGGGAGGTTGTCATATTTGAAGAGGTGAGTAATGGTGGCAGAAAATACTAGCTATCTACCCCAATATCTATATTCCTCTTCTTTGGTGGCCATAGAATCCCCAATTTTTAGCTGGGCCAGCTAGGAAGTCTTGTATGATACTGCTGGTGAGGTCTCCACAAAGAGAGCACATGGTTTGGGGCTTAGGAGAAACCATTCTTTCCTGCTGCCTAGAATATGGACAGAATGACTAGAGGTTCAGCAGCCATCTTGGATCATGAGGCAAAGCACTAGAAAGAGCCTGAGTCCCTGACATTGTGAGCTGCCCTATCATCCCTAGACTTGTCTTAGGTGAAAGAAAAAATTTATCCTGTGTAAGCCACTGTTATTTTAGATTTTCTGGCATAGACAGTCAAATCTTTATCCAAATACCAAAGTGGTGTAAAAAAAATAATGTGAAATACACAATTTGGAATGAGATTTTTTTTTTTTAAGACAAATATATAGCCTATTTGGGAATAGCTAAGGGGGGAGAGGGAGGTGATCCATTTGGTTAGGGCCTTATCTTAACAAAAAGTAAAAAAAAAAAAAAAAAAAAGGAAGAAAAAGGAAGAGGCATGTCTCTTATATGTTAGCGGGGTGTAATATGTAAATATACATTTGTATACTTATGGAAAGTCTCAAAAAAGATACATAAGAAATCAGGAACGGTAAAAAAAAAAAAAAAAAAGAAAAAAAAAAGAAATCAGGAACGGTGATTGTCTTTGGTAAAGAAACCTGGAAGACTATCTAAACCTTTTTAACCATAAACTGCCATCTCCT
Organism: Canis lupus familiaris; assembly: GCF_011100685.1. Taxonomy (NCBI): domain Eukaryota; kingdom Metazoa; phylum Chordata; class Mammalia; order Carnivora; family Canidae; genus Canis; species Canis lupus. The sequence goes on from NC_049232.1 coordinate 38,907,577, forward strand.
CTCAAAGTTTTTTCTTGCTGGGGTGCCTGGGTGGCTCAGTTGGTTAAGCATCCAACTTTCGATCTCAGTTCAGGTCTTGATCTCAGGGTTGATAATGAGTTCAAGCTCTGCAATGGGCTCCATGCTAGACATGGAGCCTACATTTAAAAAAAAAAAAAAAAAAAGTAGGGAGGGCACCTGGGTGGCTCAGTCAGTTAAACAACAGACTCATGGTTTCGACTTAGGTCATGATCTCATGGGTTGTGTGGTTGGGGCCTGACTCGGGGCTTGGCTCTATCTCTGCCCTTGCCCCTGCTTGTGCATCCTCTATCAAGTAAATCAATAAATAAAATTAAAAAAAAAAACAACTCTTGCCGAAATAAAAATAATAAAGTACTAGTACAAATGCTCAAGCCTAAATCCCCTGTAATACTTGAAATGGCAATGATGAAAGGTTTGGGACCTTGTATTTTCATATGGATTAATTCATTTAGTCAGATTGCTTTCCATCAATAGACAAATTATTCATTCAAAAATGTATTAAGACCCTACCAGGTGCCACTGTCCTAAATATTCAGCCAAATGACTAAAATCCAAACTACCAACAGCACAAGGGAGTATGAAAGTCAGGAAAAGAAGGAGAAGCAATCATGAAGTATGGGACACAGGAGTAGGGGTCTCAATGGGGGTGTTTAGTCAGTCATAGGACACTGAACTCTGGAGAAATGGGAAGTACAAAGCTGATATGCTTTCTTAAGAGAAACAAGTACCAAAAGGGATCTGGGACAGATTTTCCCAAGTCTCACATCCAACTTGAGATGCCAGCAAGCTGACCTTTTAACCTCTCACCAGGCTGTCACTCCAGCCCCACTCAGGCCATGCATGAGGTCACAGGGTGAAGAGCAGGATAAATCAAGAAGGGGCGGTGAGGGTAGAGGGAAAGAAAATTGGCACAGCCACCGTGGAAAACAGTATGGAGGCTCCTCAAAAAGTTAAAAATACAGTTACTCTATGATCCAGCAACTCCACTCCGAGGTATATACCAAAAGGAAATGAAAACCAGATCTTTAAGAGATAGTTATACTTCCATGTTCACTACAACATTATTCATAATAGCCAAGATATACAAATTACCTAAGTGTCCACCAGAGATGAATCATACATATATATGTATATATTTATATAAATACACACATACACACACACAATGAAATATTATTCAGCCATGAGAAAGAAGCAAACTACACCATTTTCAACAATACTGGAGGTGGGAAAAACAGGGACAGGCTGGTAAAAGGGTACAAACGTTCAGCTACAATATGAATAAGGTCTAGGATCTAATGTATGACAGGGTGACTAATAGTTGAGAACACGATATTGTAGAATTGAAATTTGTTCAGAGAAGAACTTAAATGCCTCACACACGTAAGAAAAGATAAATGTGAGGTGATGGATGTGTTAAGGGGAAGAATCTGTTCACAATGTTTATCAAACCATTGTGATGTACACCTTAAATATCCCACAGTTTTGTCAATTATACTTCAATAAAGCTAGAGAGAGGAAAAAAAAAAAAAACTTCCCCACACATGGTGGGGGAAACGAAGGAGGAAAAGAGGGTTGGTGTTCCAGCCACTGCTGGGGACTTTTGCAAGGACATGCATGTTCTCTTGGAGCACTTTTGAGCATTTGTGCAACGTAGTTACTCAGCTAAGCGAATGCTGAGCACAGCACACAAAATTTATTAACCCCCGAACTGAAAGCAATTCATCATCCAGCTCACTGATGGATCAATCTAGTCAAAATGGCTAAATTCATTCATACATGCAGCCAACTGTTATTTGCAAACAAAAATCCATATTTTGCCTTCAAATAAACAACGATGCCCCCATTTTAATCAGTGCCACGCCAGCAACGGCAGACAGAATTGACTCTGGATGGCCTGTACCTTTTCCCCTCTGTTAGAGAATCAAAGCCTAATGCTGACAAGATGATCCTGAAGTTATTTTCTGTATCTATGGGCAAAAAAATAATCATCTTTACAGAGTTTTTTTTTTTTTTTCAATCTGCCAAATTTAAAAATTAAAAGAAAAAAAAAATCCCAGCAGAGATGAGTGAGGTACGGAAGGATTTTTCAGAATTAAATCACCCCAAACCCTCACAGCAGAAAACTCTCCACGGCGGTGTTGGCTTTTCGGCAGGGGGAGACATGCCCCTTCTGAGATTACAGTTTCAGTTGAAACTAAAAACTCAACCAGGAATACCCGGAGATACAGCGCTGATGACATAAACAGTCTAAAAAAGCAGCCCCCAGCTATAAGATGTGGCAAAAAGGGGGAAACTGCAGATGCTTTTTTGGCTCTGTGTGAACTCCTGAGACCCCAGGTGGAAACTGTGAAGTAATAGAAGCAATTTGGTATTTAAATCTGCGAGGAGAGGAGTACACAGAATGAAATGGAACAAACATCAGGGAAAATGGAGATTTCTCATGGTGTTATTCCCCAAGTGGAAGCACTCTGCCTACTAAAACAGCTGTGAGAAATCCCGACGTGCTTACACTCTTTCATTACCAAAGCCAGTCAGATTTTCCTTTACTCATGCAATTTCCATCACCTCAAAAAAGAATACTCTCTGAAGAGGCAAAAATCCATTTAAGGTTTTGTTTTTGTTTTACCCAAATAAACATTATGCACCATAGAAAAAAATCTTCCATGAATTCGAAGTTCATTGGTACACGTTGTGCACCTTACTCTTCCTGGGAGGGTCTAAAGTGCTTCGGTGACTCTGAAGACCCCTGAGGCACCCAGGGGCAGCCCCGACACTCTCAGGGCTGGAACCCACATTTCCCACCTGCTTAGGAATCGGGTTTTTCATCAAGTTCTCTTTTGATGGGAAATAAAGATAATCCATGGGGATTCCTGGGTGGCTCAGTGGTTTAGGCCCTGCCTTCGGCTCAGGGCCTGGTCCTGGAGACCGGGGATCCAGTCCCACATCGGGCTCCCTACATGGAGCCTGCTTCTCCCTCTGCCTGTGTCTCTGCCTCTCTCTCTCTGTCTGTGTGTCTCTCATGAATAAATAAATAAAATCTTTAAAAAAAAAAAAAAAAGATAAGCCAGACACTAGTCACTGGTTTGGTTTGTTTCTACCTCTGGTCCTACTAAACAAACACTGCAATATCCAGGTTTCACATTCCTAGAAACCCCAATCTTTTAGAATATGGCCAAGAAGATGAGAGCAAAAGGATTCTAAGCACCCAAAACACTGAAGTTGTCACTTACTTATTATTAACCTAAGTGCAGATCCTTTTCCCCTTTATGTATATCTAGTTAGCTGATTTTCCAGAATAGAAGCAGCTGATAAATAACAGGAGTCAAAAAAGGGGGGGGGGGGGGGCAGTTCCAGGCAGGCACGCTGATTGTGAGAAAAATACCTTCAGTGGTGCCTGGGTGACGCAATTGGTTAAGGATCTGACTCTTGGTTTCAGCTCAGGTCCTGATCTGAGGGCAATGACATGGAGCCCACTTCAGGGCTCCAGCTGAGCACAGAGCCTGCTTAAGACTCTCTCTCCCTCTCCCCCTGCTCCTCACCCCTGCTCACTCACTCACGTGCTCACGCTCTCCCCCGCCCCCCCTTCTTGCTCTCTAAAACAGTAAGTCTTACCTGTACAGGGAGCCTGCTTCTCCCTCTGCCTATGTCTCTGCCTCTCTCTCTCTCTCTCTCTCTCTCTCTCTGTGTCTCATGAATAGATAACATCTTTTTAAAAAGAAAAAAAAATAGCTTATTAAAGAAATCAAGATATTATATAGTAGTAGTCTAGGAAATTTTCTTTCAAAGGGATTTACTTGAGCAGTGAGATGGGAAATCCTTTCTCAATAAAACTGTATAAAGGAAACTTAAATTTATGATCATCTAACCAAATACTGAACTTTCAACCACATACCAAGACTCTAGGCTAAGTATTTTACATACATTATCCCATAAAATCTTTACACTCTCCCCATTTTACATAAAGGAACTAAGACACAAAAGGGTAAAAAGGATTCAGGTCTAACCCCAGAATCTCTAACCTAGGCACTACAATATGGTGTCCTGCATTGCTTTCTAATTGTGTTACTCCACATTCCAACTGCATGGATTTTAAACTCCTTAAAAATAGGGATTAAGTCTTCCACTTATAATAACACCAGGAAATCTAAGTGAAGTTCAGAGTATTAAAAAGGCATTGAAATACATGCTGACTAGACAGCAGTACCAAATAACTTTTTAACTATCCTATTTCTCCAAACCCTATAAAACTACCTAATGAGGCATTTGAGCCCATTGCCACCCTCTCTGGTGGGAGAGGCAGAAATGGGTTCAACCACAGTGTCACTTCCTTGGCTCTGCACTAGGAACCCCACCGCCATGGGTGATGTTACCAACAAAATATAACCGAAGGAGGCACACCTTGGAACACATGGAGATTCCCTTTCAACTAAACGGAGTACATTTTAAAAGTTACCAAAAATTGGGGATCCCTGGGTGGCTCAGCGGTTTAGCGCCTGCCTTTGGCTCGGGGCGTGATCCTGGGGCCCCGGGATCGAGTCCCGCATCGGGTTCCCGGCATGGAGCCTGCTTCTCCTTCCGCCTGTGTCTCTGCCCCTCCCCTCTCTATGTCTATCATAAATGAATAAATAAAATCTTAAAAAAAAAAAAAAGGTACCAAAAATTTTGCCTGACAAGCCTTAAATTTCTTGTGTGCCCAGAGTGAAGACTTAGATTTTAGGACCCAAGTCTGAGTCCATATCCTTTACTATAAACAAATTAGTGGAACCTAAATCCTTTCAAAAATAGGGCTCTTGGGGGATCCCTGGGTGGCGCAGCGGTTTGGCGCCTGCCTTTGGCCCAGGGCGCGATCCTGGAGACCCGGGATCGAATCCCACGTCGGGCTCCCGGTGCATGGAGCCTGCTTCTCCCTCTGCCTGTGTCTCTGCCTCTGTGTGTGTGTGTGTGTGTGTGACTATCATAAATAAATAAAAATTTTAAAAAAAGAAAATTAAAAAAAAAAAAAAAAGGATTCTTGGGATGCCTGGGTGGCTCAGCAGTTTGGCACCTGCCTTCGGCCCAGGGCGCAATCCTGGAGACCCGGGATCGAGTCCTACATCAGGCTTCCTGCATGGAGCCTGCTTCTCTCTGCCTCTCTCTCTGTATCTCTCATTACTAAAAAATAAATAAAAATTAAAAAAAAAAAAAAGGATTCTTTTGTTCAAGTGATCCTTGAACAAGGCAGGGTTTGGGTTGCCAACCCCCACGCAGTCAAAAATCCACATGGAACTTTGACTCCCCTAAAACTTAATCACCGACTGTTGACCAGAAGCCCTATGGATAAGTCAACACATTTTGTATGTTATATGTATCGTATACTGTATTCTTACAATAAAGCTAGAGAAAAGAAAATGTTAAGAAAATCAGAGAAAATTCATAGTAATATACCTATGTATTGAAATAAAAAATCTGTGTCAGTGGACCCGTGTTCAAGGATCAACTGTATATATATTTCAGTATTGGCTTTCCATAATGGAATATAGATAGATTATTCAACCCAAACTGATGCAGAAAAAAATTTACAAAAAATTTTTCAAAAACCCAAGACCCAATTATACCATTTCTGCTTTCTCTTCCTCATTTTCCGTATTTCCACATGCCTCCTGAACCATTTCAAATCTTAGCAGCATAAAGAGGGATGAAGAAGCAATGAGGGACACAAGGTGAGAGGCAGAAGAGTTACTTTGTTGTCTTAACCAAAGGCAAGAGAAGAAAACCAATAGAGAAAGTAAGACTTGGCAACTTTGTTTTCACTTATCTGCACTCAGTTATCTAATGGGGCTTAAGAGCTAGTGTTGTTCACTATGTTCACTAATGTCTCAGACTTCTTAGGGTGGGAGAAGTAGAAGTGCTAAGGTACCTTACCCCTAGCCCTCCCCAAATACTTTGACTTAAATTACTAAAACCAAAAAAAAAAAAAAAAAAAAAAAATTACTAAAACCAAAATAGTAGCATTACCAACAAGATCTGAAGTTAAGAAACACGTCAAGGCACCCACAGCACTGACCCTCTATAAGGAGGGCCAACAAAGGTGCCCCAGTCAGCCCCTCACCGCAAGAGGCAGCACCAGAAAATCACAGTGGGACCTCCAAATGTGCAAATCCTAACACTCCCCTTGCTCAGAACTCAGACAAGCTACTCTGTGATTATATTTTGGCTTCTACTGTTAATTTTTCTAAAAGGAAAGTATACACTAGCCAGCAAAAATAAGGCTTTAGGCCCCCTCTGCAGATATGTCACATTCTAAATTAATAAATAGGCACGGGGGTTAACACACTGGCTCTGTGGGCCTGGTTAGTATCAAGGCACACCCAAGGGTGACTGCTCTGGGCTCAGGGTGCTGACACAAAGTATGATCCTGGCCAACAAGAAGCACAACCAAGGAGCAGCAGGTTGCGAGGTTGTCCCCATCAATGGAGCATTCCCCTGGCAAGCACCTTGCCTCCTCAGGCCTCCACATTTCCACAACCTCCATCGAAGCTCAAAGGTGGCTCCAGAAACTAACTGGAGGCCCTGTTTGCACACATTTAGCTCAAACTGGCTTTCAGAGGAACCGAATTAAGACGCTGGAGAGGAGCCAGCCCAAAGGGAAGGAGTTTGTGAAAGTGTGCATAACAGTAGCTCCCAGTGAGCCCGAAGCCCATTTGGCCTGCGAAATGCAGGTAGGCTCCCAAACATGTTGACTTCAGCAACAAAGTCAAGCTAGCAGCTTTGGCAATTTCAGTTCCATTTACTTTTTTTAGAGATTATATTGCCCTCTTGTGGGAACTAGGAAGGTGAAGTTTCACGGTATTTCCCCTTAACTTTATCCAAGGTCACTATGGAGTGAAAATACCATTTAGGAACATGGGCATGGTACCGGCACATTGTTTAGTTTTTCAAGAGAAATAAAGCCCACGCTTTTAAAAATCAGGAGAGTTCACAGAATGTGAGCAATCATTTTTATCTTTTAGGAAATAAATAGTTATATATTTATATATATTATATATAAGGGTACCTTATATTCATCAGAAGATTCATAGAATCTTCTGGTGAGTCTGGAATACAGGCTGTTAGTCTACTTCACATACCAAGTAGAATTAGTCTACATGGTGTCAGGACGGTTTGGGGAGCCTGACTTTTAGGATGCATGGTAGGAAATAGCTGGAAAGGCAGGGTGGGGGCTTAAACAAGTATAGTTTGTTCTTTGATCAGTAGACAACTACCAAAGGCTTTGAATTAAAGCCACATGATCTGCTGTTCAGAGTAGTGGCTGCCAGAACTAGCACTGTGACTAGTGCCCGCTAGAGCAGAAAGGAAAACAGGACCCTGTAGCTCAAGTGAGCCCCCTGAAATACGGTACAAAATTACAAGATGCTTGGTCAGTGGACAGAACCTGCTTGTTTAGATTTCAGCCTTCCTGAGAGAGGGGTGGAGAGACCCAGGAGGGCCGCAACTTTGCCGCAAATGTTGCCAGATGCCTCCTCTGCCTCGTGCAGTTAGAACATGGGACTTAGCCTCGGAGGTTCTCACAAGGATACAGAGCAGTGAGGCTGAGGGACCGTGTTCCCTGCACCTGTCGAGGTTAAGGAGTCCCTGAGTGAGTCCCTGGTGAGCGCCGGCATCACTTGTCAAGGTTGCTTCCAAACAACCCTGGCCAAAAAAATTCCTGTAAAACAGACTGCATCTTTACATGGCTTCTTTTTCCATCAACGACTGGAAAGTTTGAAAGCCTTAAAATTGCATCTCTTCTCCTTGAAGAAACATACGCCTTTAGTATCTGGCGTTGATACTCAATGAAGTAGCTTCATGTTTTTTCAAAATGTGGTCCATAGTCCACCTTGCATCAGAATCACCAGGGTTGGGTGCCTGGGTGGCTCAGTGGTTGAGCATCTGTCTTTGACTCAGGTCATGATCCTGGGGTCCTGAGATCAAGTCCCGCATCAGGCTCCCTGCTTCTCCCACTGCCTAGGTCTCTGCCGCTCTCTGTCTCTCTCATTAATAAATATATAAAATTAAAAAAAAAAAAAAGAATCACCAGGGTTGTTAACATTTGCAGATTCCTGGGCCCCAGGACCCACAGAGTCAAACTATATGGGGGCAGAGCCCAGGATTTGCATCTTTGAAATAGCTCTCCAGGTGATTCTTAATACTAGAATTTCAGATGTCTGTATTCAGGGGAAGGGCACAGTCATGGGGAAAGCATGGTCTCTCTACAAGGACAAGAGTATAAGGTCCATTCTTGTGATAAATCCATTATTGCAAGGCTATCAAATTATAATCCATGGTTTGAGAAAGCCTCTAGCCCAGTGATTCTCCGACTAGGGCTCTCCCCACAACCCACAGGACTTTTGGCAACAGGACAATAAAAAATGTTTCCAGGGAACTGTATAGGTGCCGTGGACATCTAGTGAATAGAGGCCAGGAATGCTACTTAACATCCCACAGCGCACAAGACAGGCTTCTAAAACAAAAACATCAAATTATGCCACAGTTGAGAAACTGCTCTAACCTAAGTTCAGTGTTTTATTTTCATAAATGAATACAGAAAATTAAACACTAGTTTTAAGCCTTTTTTTGTTTTGTTTTGTTTTTTAGCTGCTTAACCTCTCAAGCCCTTCCTTTGTTTGAGGAATTCCCAACCATGCCAACCTTATGAGAGGCACAGCCCATCTCCCGCTGGAGAAGCCAACACCCAGCTCCACAGCGAGGCCTCAGCATGTGACCAAATCCTAGCAAACCTGAAGCTCTAGAAATGCTAATGTAGAATAAATGTTGCAAAAATAAGATAACTAGGACAACAGTGAAGAAGTTGTTTCATGGGCAGGGACCCTGGCAGGTCCAGTGGTAGTAGCTGCAGGTGTAGCATGCTCAGTCCCCAAGGGGCCATTAGCAAGAGCCTCACCAGATGGTCTCCAGAGAGTCATCTGGACTGTGGCTCTGGCTTCTCATCCTCCATCCTTGCTTCTCCAGCCTTCCTACTAATTCTGTCAACCGTCCTATTGCTTCATTTGTTTAAATCTACTTAAGCCAGCCAGGGTCCATTTCAGTTGCTTGAACCAAGAATTCTGAATAATAGAACCATTCTGGGAGCTTTCCTAAGTACCAGCATCATCATTGAAAAATATCCGCAGTTGGTTCCTGCACCTTCTCATACAGAGACTGGAAACTTGAAAAGGCAGGGAGAGCAAAATAGCAGCCCTCAATCCACACGTGGTGGGGACTCAGAGCATGTACACTATTGGGACAGAAAACACAGAACTATTGATGATTGTCCACGAGAAACTCCTAACTCTGGGAAACAAAGGGTTGCAGAAGGGGAAGTGGGTGGGATGATAGAGTAACTGGGTGACAGGAACTAAGGAGGGCACTTGATGGGATGAGCACTGGATGTTATACTGTATGTTGGCAAATTGAATTTAAATTTTAAAAAAATGTTAAAGAAAAAGAAAACACGGAAACAATGCCCCAGATTTTTCATCCTTGTATCATGTTATTTAAGATTTCTCAAATTCCTTTTAGAGAAGAAAGCATCTTAATAAAATTCATTTCTAGAGCAAGCAGTGGAAGAGAAATAGGAAGCCTTGATTCGTGGAAGCGTCAGAATTTCAGCAACTGCCATGTTGGCAGCAAGTAGGGCTTCCAAGCCCAGAGCCTAGTTGAGAAAGGCTCCAAGGTGGTGTGAAGTAGAATGTTGTAAGGAAAGAGCATCATGGGTCATCCCTGTATTAGAGTGGAATCAGTTTCAAAAGTCATACACTGGTTGCGGGAACTGTGAAATACATTTCCCAGAAAAGCATTGCTTCACGTGGTGCCTAGTATCTCAGGCTAGCCCACCAAAGCCTCCTAAACACAAACTGCTACGTGTGGACATTATCAGGGAAAGTCATGGAAGCAAGAGATGAAGCATTTTTATTCATTACCCAAAGGCTATTAAAGGGCTCTCAGAAAAGCAGGGGCACCAAGTGAAAAGACAGTTCCGTAGGAGCAGTGGATGGAGACGGGAGGCTGGAGTCCGCACATGTGCTTAATGCATTACCTATAAATGCCTTAGAACCCTCTTAACTTCCTGGGTTTTTCAGGCACATATGGATCTCAGCTTATCCTTCATATCACATGCACCCATAGTTCCTTGCTCTGCAATAGTCTTTCAAGTTCAATCATCATATTAAAATAAATGCTCTTCTCCTTTTTTAGAAATCTGGGTTTTCAGTGTTGAAAGAGACCCTGGAGATCATTTTGTCAAACCTCCTGTCCAATGCAGGAATTCTTTCCACAGCATCCCAACAGGCACATGCCTGGCTCAGGGACCAAAGGCCGTCCACTTCAAGTCTCTAGTGTCCTGCTGCAGAATTCTTAATTTGTATTGACCTCACACCATCTTTCATGAAGTGACCACTCAGTGATCTTAGTTCTACCCTCTTGACTCATAACAAGTACAGATCGTCCCCTGCAGAATTCAGCCTTTCAGTTACTAGGCAACTATCTATCCAGCCCCTCATCTTGTCATTTTTTCCTCACTTCCAGAGTACATCCCCCACAACCTAGCCCTCCTGGTCACTTGTTAGCCTTTAAAAAGTGAAGTGTCCAGTGGCACCTGGGTGGCTCAGTCAGTTAAGTGTCCAACTTTGATTTTGGCTCAGGTCATGATCTCAGGGTCATTAAGAATGAATCCCAAGCCAGGCTCTGCACTCAGAGACTGCTTGAGGTTCTGCCTGTCTGTCTGTCTGTCTGTCTGTCTCTCTCTCTCTCTCTTTGGCCCTCCCCCAGTTTATATGCTCTCTCAAATAAATAAAACCTTCTAAAAAAATTAAGTGTTCAAATGGAAAAGCATCCTTCATTGTGGTATGACCAAGCCAAAGCTCAATGAATAATTATTTCTTCTGACCTGGACACCCTACTTCCATTCAGCCCGAAATCACGTTAATGTCTCTTAGTAGCCACATCACATCATCAGATCACATCAGGATTGTGGTTAAGTAAAACCCGAAGACCTTCTCATGAACTATGGCCAAGACAAACTTCTCCCATTACGAATATGTATAATTGATTTTTCATCCCAATGTAGAACTTCATGTTTACTCTTGTTAAATTTCAGCTTGGTTTGGGGCCCAGCATTCCAGCCTATCAAGATAATTTTGAATCTTGATTCTGTCATCTACCACACTTGCTATATTCTTCCCATTTTATGTTTTCAGTATATTTGATAAGGAGGACTTCTACATCTTCATCCAAGTTTTGCTAAAAACATTGAACAAGACAAAGTTAATGGTGGGGTCCAGTGTCATGGTGCTAGTGATGTTGTTCCAAGCAGGCAAAAAGCCAATCAACTGATGGCTCTATGGGCAAACTTGTTCAAGGAGCTGGAATCTACCTAGTTACATTATCACCAAATCCATCATTCATGAACTTCAGCTATAAGAATATCTTGGCAAGAGTCCTCAAGGGGCCCCAAATATCTGTTTTTGTTTCTTCTTCTAATTTTTTTTCTACCCAAACTCCTATTATTCCAAATAACCCCCTCCCCACCTGCTCAGTCTGTACTGTGGAACCTCATGACTCCAGATCTCAGCTGACTCAGCCAAGGCAAAGGACCCTAGCTGCCAGGGGAACCACATCATAGGCTCCCCTCTTCCTTTTGAAATTTGAAAATAGTATATTAGTCTCTTTGGTTATCCTAAATAGTGGCATAAAGTTAGAACTAGGGCAGCCACACACAGCTGATGTGCAGAGAAATTCAGCACAGCAAGAGGAAACTGGATCAGCCAAGTCCCCAAGAATCTAGGAGGCCTAAGACAGACATTCATTCTAACTACCCATTCAATATTTTTGGAAAAAAAAAAAAATCAATAGAACACCTATCCTTCCTCACCCCTGCAACACATCTCCACTTTTCCTTCCCTTCTCTAGGGTCACCAACAGAGGTTCTAGAAGATCTCAGAGACCGGAGATGAAAATTACTAGGCTCAGAAAGCTCCATTACAGAGAATAGGGGTTATCTCATTGTCTGATGAGCATCAATTTTTTATTTTAACTTTATTGTGGTAAGAACTTTTTGATCCTTAGAATTTTATTCCTCTGACTCACCATCATGACTACTGGACACATCTTCAACATTCCTCCCACCCTTACTTCTTTGGGATATCTTGACTCCTCTTGGTTTTTTTGTTTGTTTGTTTTTTGTTTTGTTTTGTTTTTACTATTCTAAAAGTTTATTTAACAAAAACTTCAATATGAAAATGCACAGGACCTAATTTTGATATCATAGTAAATCAGATACTATGGACAGGGGACATGTAGAAGCAGTTGATTTCTTCTGATGAACACACCCATTGTTTATACTCTAAGCTTCTAACATGATACTAGCTCCTCGTATTACCACCATCCCAATATTGTTCTGTTGCCCACTGGCTGCATCTCCGCACATTCATCTATCACAAGATTCATAAACAATATTCCTTGGGCATGTCTGCCACAATTTAATTTTAATGATAATTTTTTGTCCATAAATTTTTTTAACTCGGGAGGGTAAAGCTTTGCTCCAAGTGTTCACTTAGCGAGCTCAAAGATGCCTGACTCCCCTTGTTTTCAAATGTGTCTTTGATCTGTTTGCAAATTTAAGTTATAGGTTTCTTTCTTGAGTTTATTTGTGAGTGCTGGGCCTCTGTTCCCCATGTACCACAAAGCAATTACTGGAATGTTGTGTAAGGGTGAGTCTTAGATATACCCGGGGACATAAGAAAGCCTGCATGTAAATTAGTGTGTTAAGAAGTTGATAAGCTAGTGCCTGGACCCTGGTTGACAAGCGTTCCCCTATTTCTCCCTGCAATGAAGGTCTTAAAACTGGGATCCTCTTTCAAAATTTAGAGCCTGTGAGATTTTTTTTAAAATTCTACTTGGCGCACAATGTTATATTAGTGTCAGATATTCAACATAGTGATTCAACAAGTCTATACGTTATGCTATGCTCATCACAAGTGTACCTACCTCTACCACCATTCAACACTAATTACAGTACCATTGACTCCATTCCCTGTATATTGTGGTAATACTTAAAAGATCTACCCTCTTAAAATTCAGCACACAATACAGTATTGCTGATAGGTACAATATTGTACAGCAGAGCTCTAGAACTTACTCTCTTGCTTAACTGAAATTTTAGGCCTATTCATTAGTAACTCCCCACTTAACCCCTCCCCTCCGTCCCTGGCAGCCACCATTCTACTCATCAATTTTATGAACTTTTTAGATAACTCTGGTAAGTAGAATCATGCATATATATCTTTCTGTGACTGGCTTATTTTCCTTAGCAGAATGTCCTAAGGTTTTATCCATGCAGTCATATTGCAGAATTTCCTTCCATTGTATGTAGGATATTTATCTATTCATCCATCAATGGATATTTAGCCTTCTTCCAAACCTTGGCTATTGGAAGTAGTGCTGCAATAAACAAGGGGGTGTTAATTTCTCTTTAGGATCCTTATATGAATTCCTTTAGATAAATACCCAGAGCCAGAATTATCTGATCATAGGAGTAGTTCTATTTTCAATTTTTTATGGAATCCCCATATGGTTTTCCATAGTGGCTATACCATTTTGCATTCTCAATTCCCAAGGCAACCTGCAGAGTGGCAGAAAATATTTGTAAGCTATGTATGTGATAATAGGTTAATCTCTAGAATATAGACTTCCTATATATAGAATATAGGAATATAAGGAATTCCTATAACTTAAGAATTCTAGTTTAAAATGAGCTGAGAAAAAAATAAAATAAAATAAAATAAAATGAGCTGAGGACTTAAATAGACAGCAGCAGGAACATGAAAAACTGTTCAATGCCACTAATCATCAGGGAAATGCAAACTAAAACCACAAGATATCACCTTATACCTATCATCATGGCTGTTCTCAAAAAAACAAATGACAAGCGATGATCAATAATTTCTAAAAGTCCATAGATGTTAAAGAACCTAAATGAAGTCACAAACCTAATAATCAAAACCAGGACCAGAATTCAAACATTCTAACTCCTTGTCCCACGTTCTTTCCCAGACATTATTCATTTGAGGCAAGAGAGAACAAGATGTTCAATTAATCTTCTGCTTTCCATTTTGAGCTCTTATTCAGATATTATATAGATTGTCTGTATCTGAAGAACAGAGTTGAAATACATCCTACCTTAAAGAAAAAAAATGGACAGCAAGGAGGAAAAGGGTCGATTTTTTTTAATAATCACATACAGGACAAGGCTTCTAAAATTAAATAACTGAACAGCACAGGCAGAAATTTAACTTTTTCCTTACATCACTAACTCAATTTGTTAACATTAGAATGAGTGGCTTTGGGATATTCTGGAGACCCAAACAGATCCATACATTCTGGGTATGTGGCTAACTTGGCAGCCTCCCTTTAAGAGGGAAGGACCAGGGATCCCTGGGTGGCACAGCGGTTTAGCATCTGCCTTTGGCCCAGGGCGCGATCCTGGAGACCTGGGATCGAATCCCACGTCAGGCTCCCGGTGCATGGAGCCTGCTTCTCCCTCTGCCTGTGTCTCTGCCTCTCTCTCTCTGTGTGACTATCATAAATAAAAAAAAAAAAAAATAAGAGGGAAGGACCATCACAGATGCTTCAAAGTCATTTTGCAGGAACCAGGAAGGAAGAGGATAGAATGGAACAGTAATATATGCTAGGCAGTGAGGATGCCTTTAATGCCTTAGGCACCCGAAGACTTGGAAGCTCTGAACTGAATTAGAAACATTACCTTAATGTTAAGGTCTGAACTTGAGAAGTAGAACCATTGCTTGACTAAAGTGGAGGCATCCCTGAGAAGGCAGAGGGCCTTCCCACTTGTGTAAGGAGCAGATGGTCTAATGCAAACCATGTCTCTCCTCCGAATTTAATCAAATTCCCCAAGCACTTAAGCACATCACCCTGTCTGAATTCTCTGCAGAGCATTTTTCATTACCTGCCAGTTAATAAACAGAATTAATACCCCTCCCTAGTGTTCAAGCTCTCTCCTCCCAGGACCTCATTATCTAGAGCGCAGACCGGCATCTTTGTGGTGATTTAATAACTTTTATCTATGCCTTACTGCCTCTGCCAGGCACTATTCTATTTGTGTATTTGGTACTGACTCCAACCGCACAAGAACGCCATGAGGGTCTATTATCTTCATTTTACAGATCAGGGGGAACAAAGGGGCACACAGAAGGTAAGACTCTGCAGTAAAATGACCCCACAAGACACAGCTGGGGAGAACAAAGGCTGGGATTTGAACCCAGGTGGTCTGGTTCAGGACCTGTGCTCCTAACTCCTACACTCAGCTGCCTCCCACTCAGAGTAAACCATCAGCACGTTGTTGAATAAAGAAAAATGACAAGAATCGAATGAAGATACCTTGAAGGAAATATTAGCAAACTACAAATCTATTTGGGAGTTTTTGGGGTTTTTTAAGATTTATTTATTCATGAGAAATATGAATAAAGAGAGAGAGAGGCAGAGACACAGGCAGAGGGAGAAGCGGGCTCCATGCAGGGAGCCTGACATGGGACTCGATCCCAGGTCTCTAGGATTACGCCCCGGGTTGAAGGCAGCACTAAACCGCTGAGCCACCCAGGTTGCCCCTATTTGGGAGTTTTAACCAAACAGCAGACTTTCAGATATTGGGTATTTAAGACGAAGACGCCAGGGAGGAGAGAGAAGGGATGTTGCTCTTTTGAGAAAAAGGTTTTATCTATGTTATTCACCTGCTCAAATCCATCGGTGACTGCCTTGCTGCCCCAGGTCACATTCTTAGACATTTAGGAGGCCTGTGCAATTACTTCCATGGAGCTTCTGGCATGACCTCCCTCTCAAGGCTTCAGTGTGCGTGTGGATAGGATATATTCCACATCTCTATGCCGCCATGCCCCTGCAGCTGGTATAGACAGTCCTGCCCCCAAAGCTTTCCTTCAGAGCTCCTAAGTGCTTGTATGTGCTCTCCTCCCCACTAGTCCTCACACCTACCCTACAAATAAGGCGTTGTCATCATCCCTATTTTACACATAGATTAAACTACCTGCACAAGCTCAAAGTGGCAGGACCAGGGCTTGAAACTAAGTAACGCTTTCCCAATGCCCTGGGCAAGTAATTTCCTCTTCCTACAGCCTCCCCTGCTACTCCTTCTCAAAGGGAGCTCTCCCCTCTCTGAAATCCTACAGCACTTATTTTATTGGTCTTATTGGAAGCTTAGCTACTCTTCGCCCCAGGAGAGAGGTCATCTAAATGAATGAACTATAAATCAGAAGGTCAGTCCAAAATATCAATAAAGGGAAGGGAGTCTAAAACTGCCCAAAGCAGATGGAATTAGAGCAGGGGTACTCGAAACTCTAAACTGATCCATTTGTAGACTGTAAGACTGAGTAGATCGTTTTAACTGCTGTAATTTGAATTACTATGAAGTTGCGCTCTAATTTCCTATCAGAAATTTGACTCATTATACATAATTATACTCATAAGATAAAAGCTGTATTTTGATGATTAAACATTAATTCTGATACCACAAAGATGCCATACTTTTTAAAGAGCATATTACATGAAAAGCACATAAATTCTATAATAAAAATAATTCAATGCTAGAGCAACGTTAAAGAGGTTTTTCTTCTCCGCCCCCCCCCCCCCACCTTGGCTCCTCTATCTGGATTCTGCCAAAGATAAAAAGTCACCAGCAAGCATCTATTAAAAGCTGCTCTTTGTCCTTTTTTTCTTAATCAGAATTTATGAAGTCAATTTTATTTAAATTAAAAACAAGAATTCTTCTTGAAACATGTAATATCAAACCAATTCCTTGATTTTTTTTTCCTTCCTCTTAATTTGTAACAGAGACTCTAAGAAAATAAAATCTAAGGTTAAGGAAATTTCCATCAATGTGAAGAAAATATTTTCCAAAATTAAAATAACAAGTTCCTCCCTGGTTAACATAACTGAGTTAAGTTGCAGATACATGACTGCCCCTGAGATCCCCTTCCTCCCCAAGCTCTGTGAAAGGGCCAAATCCACATCCTTTTCAACAACTCACAAGTCCTCTACGGGACTACCTTTTTTATGAAATGCTGCACATACTACCAATGCTACATAAATATTTCCTGATACATTACCCAGTCCTGGAATTTTCTGCAAGATTGCACAAAGTTTTTAAAATAGCACACGGCAAGCCATAAAATAATCAGATATAAAAGCAAGCTATATCAACCCCTTGATTAACTTTTTTTAACATGAATTTCAGAAAAAAAACGTTATTACATTTTAATCTCAGGAGAGAGATTCGCTATTTTTATTACTTGACTAAATGGCTTTAAGAATTACACCCTTTTTATATCAGATAACATTTCTCAACTCTACAGGAGCCTTCATACTACAATCTGTAGTCAAGAATAGCCCAATGTGAGGGGGACCTGGGGGTACTTGAGTGTCTGGCTCTTGGCTTTTGCTTAGGTCACAATCTTAGGGTAGTGAGATGGAGTCCTGCATCAGGTTCCACACCCAAGCTTGAGAATCTCTCTCTCTCCCTCTGCCCCTCCTCCGGTCTCCACACTCAGGCGCACACACTCCCTCTCTTATATATATATGTGTGTGTGTGTGTGTCAGTGTGTGACTTGAAAACAGACCATGGCCTGTGAACTGTAATATCTTTTTTTTTTAAGATTTTATTTATTTATTCATGAGAGACACAGAGACACAGGCAGAGACACAGGCAGGGACACAGGCAGGGACACAGGCAGGGACACAGGCAGGGACACAGGCAGAGGGAGAAGCAGGCTCCCTGCAAGGAGCCTGATGTGGGGACTCGATCCCAGATCCTGGGATCAACGCCCTGAGCCAAAGGCAGATGCTCAACTGCTGAACACCCCTGTGAACTGTAATATCTATTACACTGTCTGATACACACTAGATAAATAAAATTTAATTGACCTAAATTGTGTCTAAAACTCAACAAAATGTGTTCTGGTTCATTAAGATGAATCGCAAGACTTCAGTTGTGTTATCTGTAAAATAAAAGAGCTAGTAACCATTAAGATCCCATTCAATCTTAAAAAGCTGACATTTTACTTCATCTGCAGCCCTCCCCAACTCCAGTTTCAAATTTAATAATTTGGAATGAGCATAGCTCAGTAAACCAAAAGCATCCACAGGGAGAACAGAAGCTAAGATCGGGGAATCTAACTTCCAAACTAAGCAATACTTCCCTCGTAGAGGGACCCCTAGAAAGATAATAATTTATGAGAAAGTGCTTTTACAATTTTTAAACACTATATAAATGTAAGGTGGTAAAGAGTAGCATCTTTTCCATAACATGAAACGCTGGCGATACTCAGATGTAATTGGAAATACTATTCTCTCATATACAAAATCACTCCAATCCCAATAGAGCTTTGTTGTCCGCATAATTAAGTTGTAGGATGATGGGGGAAAAAATGTTAACTCCTCACCTTACTGTATTTCTTCAACTCATCAACAGTTTGATTTATTTGGGACTGATGGTATTGAAAAGAAAATACAATTTCAGGGTAATAATTCCAATTGCCAGATTTTGACTATCAAGCAGACTGTTGTGGAGAGCCTTGAGCTTGATACAGTAAAATAGGTCTGCTTTGTTAAACCCAGCAAGGCTCATTAAGATTTTTTTTTTTTTTTTGAGTGGTTAGAATTTTTAGATTTAGATATTTGAAACACAATCACTTTGTAATCTGTGATCTACTCCTCAAGGTATACCACTTCCTGAGCTCTGTTGGCCCTAAAATCTAACTGCTCATTTTAGAAGACAATATGGTAAATCTATAAAAAATTAAAGGAAAACCCAAAGCTCCAAGGTTTCGTTTTCCTTTTTAGGCTGGTCTCTGGTTGAAGGAGCTGTGGAAGTTGGTTGGGAGAAGGCTGCCATCTTGTGGCCAAGAGGAAGAACTTGTTCAAGAGCTCTGTCCACGCCCAGAGCCTCTGACAGCTGCTCCTGCAGCAAGGAAGCCTTCCTCTCCAGCTCCCTGTGCATCTCAAGCCTCCCCACTAACAAGAACCACGTCTTCAGAAATTTCAGTTGAAAGAAGAATTAACTCTCTGCATAAACCTAGTCTTTGGGAGAAGATGAAGTGGGAGAGGAAGGAGAGGTGTGGGCCTCCCTAGCTGTACAAGAACCTCACTAAGTCTGGTTTAAAGAATTGGAGGAGGGTGTCTGGGTGGCTCAGTCAGTTGGGTGTCTGCCTTCAGCTCAGGTCATGATCCCAGAACCCCGGGATTGAGCCTCGTGTTGGGCTCCCTGCTCAGCGGGGAGTCTGTTTCTCCCTCTGCGCCTCACCCAGCTCATGCTCTCTCACACGCACTTGCTCTCTCAAATAAGTAAGTCTTTAAAAAAAGAAGAGGAGGAGGAGAAGCAGAAGAATTGGAAGAATAGGAGCCCAGAGAAACCAAATGACTCCGTCAGAAACCCCAGTCTTCCTCTCCCACTTAAAGACTCTCTCTCCTCCGGCAACTAGAATTGTTCTTCACACACATTTTTCCTCCAGATTTCTCATGATTTTTTCCCATCACTCCAGGCTGGAAGTCAAAAATTATCAAATCTAGAGCTTAGAGAACACCTAGAAAATTCCTCTCATTTCATCCCAACCCACCTCTGAGCAGATTTAATTGGTGGTGAGGAGGATGAGGACTTCCAAATAATGAGGTTCCATCAATACTGTCCAAGAACTTTCTGCAAGGATGAAAAGGACCCCCATCTGCATTGTCCAGTAAAGTAGCCACAACACACAGGTAGCTACTGAGCACTTGAGATTATGCTAGTGCAATGAGGAACTGAAGTTTTCATTTTATTTCATTAATTTTGGTGAAAGTATACATGTGACTAGTGGCTTCCCTACTGGACAGCACAGCTATAGATTTTGTCTTCCTGGTCCATTTCAGCATATCCAAACAAACAAACAAACAAAAAATCATGTCACTCGAAACAGCTATGTTTTGACCATCAAATGGAGAATGTTGTGTTAATATTATATAGCACACACAAAAAGTAAACATGGTCTCTGCTTCCCAGGTATATACAATCAAATGAGTAGGGATAAAGCATTCAGACATATAACTAAAACCAAGATCAGGAGCTACAGGGCTGGGTTAATGGAGACTTGCAACCAAAATAGGACTTTAAAAGGCCACACAAAAAAATAAAATAAAATAAAAATAAATAAATAAAAGGCCACACAGCCAGAAGAAGGGACACAGGCATTTGGAGGAGGGCAGGCTAGGGCAAGAAACAGAGGCAGGAGGCCATGAAGTCCATTCAGGAAATGTCAGGAAGCTCTATCCAATTCGAGGAGTGGTTTTATGTAAGGCAATCATGGAAGACAAAGTGAGAAGGTGTGTCAGGATCAGTTTCCAAACATAAAAATGGGAGACCCAAGGAGGGAACAATGGGAAGAAAAAGAAGGGACCAATTAAAGACCACAAAGGACAAGGAAACCAGACTTTGGAAATGATGAAATGTTGGGGATGAGGAAGAAGATTCCAATTTTTTCAATCCAGGGTAAATGGAAGGTTGCTGACACCATTAATGGGGCAGATACTGGGACAATGGAGCAACAGGGAATGCTCAAGGACTGAAGTTAATGAGCTAGCCAGGTAAGTCAACAAGAACTCTGCAAAGTGAAATAAGACAGGAAAAAGCAGAGGGACTGAAAGACAGGAGGCAGACAAGAGACCCCAACTGAAACCATAGAGTGGAGGGGTAGACACAGGATGAGGAGGAAGCAGAGAACCAAGGACAGACTCCGCCCCAGATGGCAAACAGCCCCCTGGCAGGGATAAAAGAAGCACAGAGTCATCAGCACCATCCAGAGAAGCACTTCTCCAACAGGGATGGGACGGGGAGACTTCTCACTGCATGCACTTTGCACCTCTTAGAGAAGTATTCCTGCCTTCCTAACCAATGAGGTACTGTGCAAAGAAGGAAAATAAACCTTCATTCCCTATGCCCACAACATTGCACATTAGACCCCAGTAAGAATCCTACCTGAAGATCTCACTACCTCAAGACGAGGCAGGAGGGTGATGTCAAGGGCCCCCAGAGGAGGGGGAGCCATAGAGACTTTGCCTCAGGCATGTGCAAAAGTAGCCCTAGACTAAAATACTGCTCTCGTCCCACCTAACGATGCTTCCAAGCAAGGCTCATGCACAGATGTGATCCAGATCAGTGTTTCCCAGTCCCAGAAATGATTGGAATTCCCTGAAGACTGCCCGTGGGGCCCACCCTCAGGGAGGATGGCTTAACAGCTTGGGCAATTGATCTAGTGTTCAAGCTCCCCAGGGGACACTCACGAGCAGCCAAAATTGAGGACCATCTAGTGATTCCAGAGATGTGGAAGGTTTCAAACCCTGTCCTTAGAGTTCCCCTTAATTCTCCCCACTACCAGAGCCCTCTCCAAATTCATGTAGCACTCTGCAGCGGGCAAGCACTTTCTGGTATTTCAAGATGTGACACTAGATCAAGTGAGTCTAGTAGCAGGAGACTCATACAAGTCATCTCATTTAATCCTCCTCTAAGGATCCTAGAGGAGTTCAGCCACCTGGCTAAGATCCCGCCGTTAGCCACAGCCCAGGAGAACCGGCCCTAGGCCTAGCCTTTTATCAGCTGCGTCCGGGAAGCAAGTGGAAGGAACAGGCCAGATCCCTTGAAACACAGGAGGGGTCAGCCACAGAAGGTTAAGGGAAGCTCTCAGGTCCTCCCTGGGACCACCTGCCTTTGTGGAACTTCACCCAGGATTGGTCCTTAAAGGGAACTGGCCAGCAGGAGAGTGCCAAAATGATTTCCCTTCCTTCTTCTTGTTCAACTCTGCACCAGTGGGAAACAGGTTTTCTAAATACCTTATGTTTCTCTGACAAAGTGGCAGTGATTTCACTCAGAGGAAGTCTGTTATAGTAAAGGACTCCTCTGCCCCATTCTATCCCCTTCCAAATGAGTCCAACCAAAGCAGCCAGATGCCTCCCAACCTGGCCAAGGGTTTCTATCTTTGACCCTTTCTGGGCTGCAAGGAAAGAAGGACACACAGGTGGGGCCTGGTGGGTTTTCAACCTCTGTTGCAGCTCCGGGTGAAGGAGCACATTTACAGTCCTGAGGATACAGACCTGCTCACCCAGACGGAGTCAACACGGCTGCACTAAACTCTAGCTGCCAAAATTGCAGCCTAAGAAGGGTTGACAAATGGGCGACCCCACCGGGGTGCTTCTACATCACGCAGCATGGGCTGGGGGCTCAGCCCAGCTCTCAGGATCTGAAAAGCCAGGCGCCTGGGTCCTGGGCCAGGGCGCGGCCCCCTTACCCGCAGGTGCACAGGTCACAGATGCACTTCCTCTTCAGCGGGGCCATCCCGCCGCCTGGATGTCCGCGCAGAGCATCCCCTGCAGCCGCCGCCTCCTGGGCCCCACACTCCTCTCCCGGGTGCACCAGTCTCGAGGGCCTTGGCAAGTGCTCCGAATAGTTCCTCCAAAGCAAACTTAAGTGGCCCTTTTGCAAAGGCCGGTCATGTGTTCCCTTCCGGGAGCTGGCCTTGCACAAGAGCAGCAGTGAGCGCGGACTGCGCGCCAGCCCGGGTGACCTCCCCCTGCGCGCGCTGCCCTGGCCTCTGCAGGCGCCGACCCACGCGCCTGGAGCAGCTGCCCCGGGACCTGCGGGGCCTCTGTGACGTCACCAGGGACGGGAGCGGCACCTCGGGGTGGAGTGATGTCACAAGGGCCGCTTGTGAGGTCAGGAAGCTCCCAGAGTCTCACCTGGCAGGCCCAGGACAAAGGTCTCCTATTGGACCGAGGAAAAACAACAGAGTGAAGGTCATGACGCCTTTGGAATACCTGCTGGTGTGCAAGTCAGCAAACACCATGATCACATGTGCAAAGAGCTAAAACGCCACGGTCGTGCCATCCGGCGTCATGTTCTATCTCTAGGACCTATGATGCTCCCCCTACTTATAGAAAGGCATCCTTTCACTTTCTGACGGCTAATGTCAAATACCATTTCCAGATCTTCCTTGTAGAAATCAATACCTTTGGCTCCACCCACCCATCAACTTCGCATTCTGAGAACAAAGCGGTTTCATGATGCCTCCGACTTTAGTGCTCAGGTGGGTGCTTAATCACTTCTCCAGATGCTAGTAGTGATGCGGTGGTTCTCAATTTTAGAGATCAAGTCTAGGCATCAGAATCACCTGGCTTAATAAACACCAGATTGCCAACCCCCACCCCGGAGTTTCTGATTCAGTAGGTCTGGGGTGAGTAGAGAATCTGTATGCCTAGCAAGTGTGTGAGTGCTGCTGATGCTGCCCAGCCGGGGGGCACACTTTCCGAAGCAGAGCTTTGGAGCCTTCCTTTGCTCTCTTTAACAGCCGCCCCCAAGCACGTGGCTAACCTGATCCCCAGAATCACTACAGATCCTGCCCAGGAGCCACCTGCATCAGCATCTCTGGTCTGGGACTCTAGTTTTAGCAGGAAGCCAGGTGATTCTGATCATAAAGCAAGCTCAGGAGACACTGCTCTGGTGAGTTGTTTGGAATCAGACATCACTACCTGGTTAGGGGAAATAGCTTCAAGTATGGGCAGTCCTATGTTGCTCTTCTTTCCCATGCTTGCTACCTCTTCCCATTCGTTCTAGTAAATGAGTGAGTGAATCAGAGCATCTTCAACTGCAGGACACTTAATATCACAAGTTCTGGGGATTTACGTTCTTCCAGGTTAGGCTCCTGAACAAAGGTCAGATAACTAATGCCTGCAGGCCAAATTCAGCTCGCCATCTGTACGGCTAGCAAGCTAAGAATGGTTTTTACATTTTTTAATGAGTGGAAAAATTAAGACTATTACATGACCCACAAAACATAAAATTCAAATTTCAGTGTCTATAAGGAAAATTTTAAATTTGGCAAAAAATTTGTAGAAATATTCCTGATTTTGCTCATTGGCCCACAAAAGAACTAAATATTTACCATCTGGCTTTTTACAAAGTTTGCCGACCCTGGATCTTGAAAGACAAAAAGGTAGATCCAAAGGAAAGCATGCTCTTTCTCAACAGTAGAGGGTGAAGCTGCTCCTTGTCTTCCTGTAGGAAGTCAGGGCCCTAATGGGAAAGAGAGAAATATTTTGAGGTGAGGGAGAGACCAGATGAAGAGGTGGGATCTATTGAAAGCCAAGGCAAAGCCTGCATGGCCTCCCTTGCCATTGACAGGGAATAGCACATAATCCTTCCAGAGAAACTGAAGTGCTGGACCCAGCCATCTCTTAATAGCTGCCTAAACATTATCCATGAATCTTCCAGAAGAAGGATGCCCCATTCATGCCCCCAGACTTTAATGAGAACCACCTCCCATTCAAACCACCCTTGTGAATGGATCTTGTCAACAACCCATAGTACTCCCAACTTCTCCCATCTCTGCCTTCAACAGAGTGGAGATCTTGAAAGATGAAGGTGGTGTGGATAATACGGCCTCAACACCGGTGCTTCTGTAGAGCTGGTGCAGGACAGGACAACCTGCCCCTGCTGTCTACACTTACTGCCCATGTTCTGTTAGTTCCCGGCCAACTCTACACTGCCCCATCTAAATACCTTCCTAACCCAGATCCAAAATGCCCTTGCTTGTGAAGAATTTACCATCACTTGCTATCTACTAAACACTTCTGCATACTTTCCCACAAGTTCTCTCATCTCTCTCTTAAAACTGACAGAATCTATCATACTCATATTGTGAATCAAAACACTGAGCCTAGGGGGTAAACGCAAGATTACACAGCTGCTAAGTACTAGAACTGGGATTCAGACTCACCTAGCTCTTTCTTTTCAAATTTTTCCACCCAAGAAAAGGACAAAGGAAAAGAACGAATGGGGAACCTGGAGATCTTAAAGGCCACTGCAAACAATATTTTCTCTTAAAATTTTACATTTGCTCCTTAATAGGACCATTTTTATTTACTATTTCCCCACAATCTTTTTGTAAAATTAACACTCAGTGAAGCTGCACATTTTTTATTCTGTAGCCTTATAACTAACTTACCCAACCCCAAACTCATTCTGTATCATCTGAAAACCTACTCTTTGTAGAACACTGTTTAAAAAGGTATGCTTACGGGGCTCCTGGGTGGTTCAGTCAGGTAAGCGTCCGACTCTTGATTTTAGCTCAGGTCGTGATCTCAGAGTTGTGAGATCGACTCCCGTGTTGGGCTCCATGCGCACTTGGGATTCTCTCTCTCCCTTTACCTCTGCCCCTCCAATCCTATGCACTCTCTCTCTCCCTGTCCCTGTCTAAAAAAAAGAAAAAAAATCTATGGCTAGTCCTTTGAATGCACAGCACATTCGTAAAACGTTGTTTCAACATCCTTAAATATTTAAAATTGCTAAATGTCATTGGCACTAACAGAAGACTAGCCCATTGTAACACATAAACCTCTACCACCCTGCCACTTAGTTACTCCATGTTGCCATTGACAAGAAACATCACAAACATGTACTGGTCCCCTGGCTCATCAAGCCAGGCACTGTGCTGAGTACTGGAGACAGGGACAGTGCTCTCATGGCGGCTTAACATAGAGGAAGGAACAGGCAACTAAAATACCACTCAAGTGTATGACAGTAAACTATCAAAAGGTGAGGAAGCAAAAATAGAAGGGCCTGGTGAATTCTGTCAATTTTTTGAGGAAGAAAGAAAACCAGTTCTACACATACTCTTAAAAAAATAGAGGATTCAGTGAGGCCAGTATGACTCTAATTCTAGAGCCAGACAAAACTGCCACACAAAACTGCAGACCATCATCTCTCATGAATATAAACGTAAAAATCTTTTACATTAGCAAACTGAAACCAGCAACATATAAAAAGGATTATAGGGGCACCTGGATAGCGCAGACGGTTGAGTGTTTGACTCTTGGTTTCAGCTCAGATGGTGATTGCAGGGTCCTGCGATTGAGCTCCCATTGGGGCCCCATGCTCTGCGTGGAGTCTGCTTAAGATTCTCTTCTCCCTCTGTCCCTCTCCACCCCACACATATGCAATCTCACTCTCTCAGATAACTAAAATCTTTTTAAGAAAAAAAACTGTAATGATTATTTAACATGACCAAGAGCAATCTATCCTAGGAATACAAAGTCACTTTAACAGGGAAAAGCAATATCCTGCACCACTTCAATTGAATAAAGGACTAAAACGAACTGACCTTCTTAATAATTTCAGAAAAAGCATTTTATAAAATCAACACTCATTCTTGACAAAAATCCTCAACAAATTCGGGAAAGAAGGGAATTTCCTCAACCTAATAAAATTTTGCCAAAAAGCTACAAATGCCATCACACTTAGAATTTACACTTCAAAAGACACTGTTAAGAAAATGAAAAGACAGTACAGATTGGGAGAAAAACTTGCATCTCAATTATTTCATAAAGGACTTGCATCCAGGATACACAAAGAACTCATAACTCATGATAATACAGTCCAATTTTTATTTTATATTTTTTTAAGATTTTATCTATTGGGGTGCCTGGGTGGCTCAGTTGGTTAAGCATCTGACTCTGTCTCAGCTCATGATGGTCATGATAAGATAGATCATGCCTCATGTCAGGCTCTGCACTCAGCGGGGAGTCTGCTTCTCCCTCTCCTTCTGCCTCTCTCCCTGCTAGTGCTCTCATGCATGTGCACTCTCTCTCAAATAAATAAAATCTTTAAAAAATAAAAAAAATTAATAAGTTAATTAATTAAAGATAGGCTACCTCCTGAGCCCATTTGAGTGGAGTTAGGTTACACTAGTGTGACCACTACGATAAATCCCCAAGTTTTATGCTCAAACCTATCAACAACTGAAAGAAGATCTCCTGGATCCTAATTCAAAAAAACCTGTTGATGACAGTCTAGAACCTGGTGATTTGGTATCTAAAACATGATCAGAGAAAGACAGCCCTCATGCCATTAAAAGGATCCTAACCAAATGCTCCCTGACTACAGACACTGCTACAAAACAAAAAGAGGCTAGAAGTCTCTTCAAACTCAAGGTGTTCACTGCTGGGGGTGCACCAAATTGAACATGACATGACCTAAAGAAGTATTGAAAGCAAGGAATTTTTTATTCCCTGTTATAAGTAATGAAACAGATATCTCCCAAAGCCCTCTCTCTCCAAAGGGTTAATATGGAAAGCTTTTATTTGGTGTATTAGGGGCCAAGGCAGGGAGCTTGAATAAGCATTTCAGTTCAGTTGGGTATACCTACCATGTCAACATGCCAGTACATAGCTCTTTAGGGGCCAAGGGCAGGCCACCTCAACATGGGCCACTTTGGCACAAGAATATTTTGAGTTATAAAAGCATTCATAACTCGGTAGTTTCAGAAAAAGCTCTTTACTTCCCCCTCAACTGCCTAAAAAGAATTTTAGAATTTAGATAGAGGACCTGCTCCGGAAGAGAACTATCACCATTGCTAACATTACACTATGAACTAGGTATGGTAGACAGAGGGAACCTAGCAAGGCCACTTGGATCACAGTCTCTTTGCCTCATTGTTTGAGTGGCCCAGCAAACATCTATTTACCAAATATTTACTCTTTTTCATCTTCCTGTAAACTGTATTCGTTTCCTCTAAAGTCCAAGACCACTACCCACTTCTCCTTAACTCTAGATGACATATATACATCATTTTTCCTGATTGTCTTTGGAATTTCCATGTTTCTGTGTTCCCCATGTGTACACTATTATATTTGATTTCCTCTTGATAATCTGTCTCATGTCAAATGGATCCTTAGCCAGCTAGAAGGACCTTGAATGGGACAGGAATTCTTATTCCCCAACACATCATAAATTCAAAAAGTGGCAGAAAACTCTGTCCCTAGGAGGTGATCTTGTATTATAATGCGTTAGAGGCAACTTAGGACAACCCAGGGGGCCTTCTACGCAGGTCCTCAGTTCCACTGATCTGGCTCAAACTAGCTCATGTAAGGGGCTATCAAGTGAGACGCAGCTTGCATAGGGCTATAAAATGCAACACTTAATTGGATGTCTTCTTGGCAAAACAAAACACATTCCTTCCCCTTCTCCCTTTTGCTGATAACTTTCAGCTCTATGATCAGAGCAACTTCCTGTTGCATCCTTGCTAACTAGACCTGTAAGTCAGATTAAGGTGGAAGAGAAGTAGCTGACATAGATGGCAGATCATGTCTTCACACTTGACCATAAAACTCTTTCTCCTTCTTTTCCTTTTCTTTACTATGGCACTGTCCTAGAAGGATGGCACCCTCATCTGTATCTCCCAGGCCACTGCTACGGGGAGGTGGGGAGTCAACCTCTCTTATTTCAGGCTTAAAAAATAAAAAAAATAAACTTCATTGTACCCCTAACTTTTCACAAGCAAAATAAGACATGTCATCAGTCATTTCCCTAAATTCACATTGTTGAGTTAAAATGGACACTTCTTTTGGCAAGGCCCTATTTTCTTGATTAAAGATAAATGTAAATAAGGTTATAATTAAAGGTAAACTTTTTATTTTATTACAAAATCTGCTAAAACAATAGCAGCCCAACAAAAATGTGTAGACTCTCAGGCCAAATTTGTCCTTAATAATAGATTAGCTTTTGCTTATCTTTTAGCTGAGCAAGGAAGTGTCTATGCTGTGTTCAAACCACCTGCTATGCCTGGATTAACCTTTTTGAGGAAGCTAAAACCCAATTACATAAGTACAAACTGCTTGGCTTAAAAGGGTGACTGCTTCCACAGGGTCTTTTGACTTTGACTTTTTTTATTTTGATTGGATGGCTCCAAAGTGTTGGGAATTCTCAAACTATTGGGAAGTACCTGGGAATTATTCTGCTTATAGTAATCATAATAATCTCCCTGGCACGTTTTTTAAAATGCTTTTTAAATGTATGTTTGCAGCCACTAACCAACCAAGCAAATGATCTCCCTAAGACTGGAATGAGGAAAATAACCAACTCAAAGAATGTGAACCAGAAGCTGTGACCTATGAATATCACAGAGGCTAAGTAAAAAACGGCATGACCTAGGAATACCACACAGAGGAGCACAAAATTCTGTGATCTGCGAAAGCCCCAGCTGAGAGTGGCATCAATGCCTTCATATTTGATCACAACTTTCAGTTAAACTAAGAGCCTGATTAAAGGGGGGAATTGTTAAGAGAAAACCATAGGCTCAAAATAGGATCACTTAAACCAAGTTCCCAAATCTGGGCTTTCCACACATTCTAACTGCAGTTTCAACCTCCTCCAGAAATGCAGGCTTAACTGGTCAGTGAGGAAAAATTTTCTGTCAGCACCAATGAGCCTGTCACCTGGATCCTCTCCATCCCCCAAAGAAAGATGAGGGAGACAGAACATGAAGACTCCTAACTCTGGGAAACAAACTAGAGGTGGTGGAAGGGGAGGAGGGCGGGGGGTGGGGGTGACTGGGTGGCGGGCACTGAGGGGGGCACTTGACGGGATGAGCACTGGTGTTATTCTGTATGTTGGCAAATTGAACACCAATAAAAAATAAATTTATTATTAAAAAAAAAGAAAGATGAGGTTGTTCCCCACCCCAACCCCACAAACAGCCTAATCTGGAACAATCCTTTTCTTTTGCTAATAATCTTCTGGCCCCCACCTTCCATCTATAAAAACCTTCCATTCCAGACAAGTTAGTGCCTGTCTAACTTGCTAGATGGGATGCTGCCTAATTCATGAGTTGTTTAATAAAACCAATTAATTTTCACATTTACTTGGTTGAATTTTGTTATTTAACAATATTTACTCAAGAGAAATGAAAATATATATCTACACAAAAAATTTGATATGAACGTTCATGTAGCATTTTTCGTAACAGTGACAGTGTAAAAAGTGAAAACAACCCCAATTCCCATCAACTGGAGAATGAACAAACAAAATGTTGTCATGGATATTTGTACAATGGACTATTACTTACCAATAAAAATAAAGTACTGATACATTCTACAATATGTATGAACCCTATCAATAATTACTTTAGATGTAAATAAACTAAACTCCTTAATAAAAGGGAACAAAAAAAGAGTAGCCAAGAGAATAAAAAATCATGTATGCTGTCTCTAAGAAACCCACTTTAAATTCAAGAACACACAGAAGCTAAAAGTGAAAGGATGGAAGAAGCTATTCAATGCAATTGGTAGTCAAAAGAAAGTAGGAATGGTTATACTTAGACAAAGTAGATTTTAGGTGAAAAACTGTCTCTAGGGTGCCTGGGTGGCTCAGTCGGTTAAGCATATGCCTTTGGCTCAGGTCATGGTCCCAGGGTTCTGAGATCGAGCCTTGCATCAGACTCCCAGAGAGCCTGCTTCTCCTTTTTCCTCTGCCACTCCCCCTGCTTGTACTTTCTTGCGCTCTCACTCTCTCTCTCGTTCTCTCTCAAATAAATGAATAAAAATATTTTTTAATGTTAAAAATTTAAAAACTTTCTAGAGGGGCACCTGGGTGGCTCAATCAGTTAAGCATGGGACTGTTGGTTTCAGCTCAGGTCATGATCTCAGGGTTGTGAGATCAAGCCCCACATTGGCTCTGCACTGGGCGTGGAGCCTGCTTGAAATTCTCTCTCTCCGTCTCCCTCTGCCCCTTCCGCCCTTAAAAAAAAGAAGAAAAAAACTATTTCTAGAGACAAAGGTTATTACATAATGCTAAAAGGGTCAACTCAAAAGGCAGGTAGGTAAAACAATTACAAATACATACACATCCAACATCAAAGCACCTAAATATGTAAAAGAAGTATGGGTGGACCTGAAAGGATAAATTGACAGCAATACAATATGAGTAGGCTTCATACCCTACTTGTAATAACAGAACATCCAGACAGGAAATCAATAAACGGTGGACTTGAACAACACTATAGACCAAACAGACATATACACTATGGACATAACAGACATATACGTATTACATGTTCTCCCAACAGCAGAAGAATACACATGCTTCTCAAGTACACAGAGAACATTTTCTGGGATAGATCACATGTTAGGTCACAAGTAAGTCTTAATAAATTTAAGATCAAAATCAAATAAAAAACAAAAAAACAAAAACAAAAAAACAAAATCAAATTAAGTATCTTTTTTATCACAATAAGATGAAACTAAGCGTCAATAACAGCAAGAAAACAGAAAATTCACAAATATATGGAAACTAAGACACTCTTGAATAAACACTGGATCAAACAGGAAATCAAAAGGGAATTCAAAAATTATCTTGAAACAAACAAAAGCAAAAACACAATTTACCAAAACTTATGGAATGCAGCAAAAGCAGTACTAAAAGGGAAGTTTATAGTGATAAACACCTATATTTAAAAAGAAGATCTGGGGATCCCTGGGTGGCGCAGCGGTTTGGCGCCTGCCTTTGGCCCAGGGCGCGATCCTGGAGACCCGGGATCGAATCCCACATCGGGCTCCCGGTGCATGGAGCCTGCTTCTCCCTCTGCCTGTGTCTCTGCCTCTCTCTCTCTCTGTAACTATCATGAATAAATAAAAAAAAAAAAATTAAAAAAAAAAAAAAAAAAAAGAAGATCTGAAATAACCTAACTTTACACCTCAAGGAACTAGAAAAAAGAATAAACTAAGCCCAAAGTTAGCAGAAGGAAAGAAATAATAGAGATCAGAAGTAACTCACATAGAGAATAGGGGGGAAAAACAAAATTAGAGTTGGAAACTACGAAAAACAAACAAACAAAAACTATAAGTCATTATCTCTGATAAACATAGATGCAAAAATCTTCAATAAAATACTAGCAAACCAAATTCAAAAACATACCAAAAAGATTATAAATGATGGGGCAGCTGGGTGGCTTGGTTGGTTGAGCACTGGCTGTCAGCTCAGGTCATGAACTCAGGGTCCTAAGATGGGGCCCTCACATCGGGCTCTCTGCTTGGCAGGGAGTCTGCTTTTCTCTATCCCTCTGCCCCTCCTCCAGCTCAAGCTCTGTCTCTGTCTCTCTCTCTGTCTCTCAGTCTCTCTCTCTCAAATAAATAAAATCTTAAAAAAAAAATCATATACCATAACCAACTGTGACTTATTACTGGGATGCAAAGTACAGAATAAAAGGTAACACATTAACAGAATAAAAGGTAAACCCACATGATCATCTCAATAGGTGCCAAAAAAGCATGTGATAAAGTTCAACATCAATTTATGATAAGGGACACCTGAGTGGCTCAGCGGTTGAGTGTCTGTCTTTGGCTCAGGGTGTGATCCTGGAATCTGGGATCGAGTCCCATGTCAGGCTCCCTGCATGGAGCCTGCTTCTCCCTCTGCCTGTGTCTCTGCCTCTCTCTGTGTGTGTCTCTCATGAATAAATAAATAAACCTTAAAAAAAAAAAAAAAAACAGGGCAGCCCCAGTGGCACAGCGGTTTAGTGCCGCCTACAGCCTGGGGTGTGATCCTGAGGACCCTGGCTGGATCCAGTCCCACGTTGGGCTCCCTGCATGGAGCCTGCTTCTCCCTCTGCCTGTGCCTCTGCCCCGCTCTCTCTCTGTGTCTCTATGAATAAATAAATAACATCTTAAAAAAAAAAAAAAAACAGGATATAAACTGTCAACAAAATAGGTACAAGAAGAAACTTCCTCAACACAATAAAGGTCACTTATGAAAAGCCAGACCTAACATCATAATCAATAGGGAAAAACTGAAAGCTTTTCCTCTAAGATCTGGTACAAGGCAAGGATGCTCACTCTTGCTCCTTCTATTCAACATATTACAAGTACTAGCAAGAGCAATCAGAAAAAAAAGAAAAAGGAAAAAAAAGGCAGGGGTGTGGAATAAAAGGCATCTAAATCAGAAAGGAAGAAGTGAAATTATCACTTTGCAGATGACAGTATTCTCTATATGTAGAAAACCCTAAAGACTTCACACACACACAAAAAAAAAATAGGACTAATGAATTCAGTAAAGTTGCAAGATACAAAATCAACTTACAAAAATAAGTTGCACTTCTTTACACTAACAACAATCCATCCAAAAGGGAAATCAAGAAAACAATCCCATTTACAATAGTGTCAGAAAGAATAAAATATTTAGGAATGAATTTGAACAAGGTGAAAGCCTGTACACTGAAAGCTAGAACTCAATGATGGAAGAAACTAAAGAAGACACAAATAAATGGAAGGATACCCTGTGTTCATGGATTAAAAGAATTAATACTGTTTAAATGTTCATATTACCCAAAATTCTGATGACATTTTTCAAAGAAATAGAAAACCAACTATAAAATTTTTATGAAACCACAAGAGGCTCTGAATGGTCAAAGCAAATCTGAAAAAGAACAAAGCTGAAGGTATCACACTCCCAGATTTCAAATTATACTGCAAAGCTGTATAATCAAATAGTACGGTAATGGCATAAAAACAGACATACAAACTAATGGGACAGACTAGAGACCCCAGAAATAAATCTAAGTTTATATAGTCAACTAATTTTTGACAAGAGCCAAAAATAAACAATGGAGAATGGATAGTTTCTTTAATAAATGGTGCTGGGAAAACTGGATATCCACATGCAAAAGAATGAAACTGGAGCCCTAACTTACACTATACGCAAAAATCAATTCAAAAATGGATTAAAGGGGATCCCTGGATGGCTCAGCAGTTTAGCGCCTGCCTTTGGCCCAGGGCGCGATCCTGGAGTCCCGGAATCGAGTCCCGCGTCGGGCTCCCCGCATGGAGCCTGCTTCTCCCTCTGCCTGTGTCTCTGCCTCTCTCTCTCCCTATGTCTATCATGAATAAATAAATAAATAAATAAATCTTTTTAAAAAATGGATTAAAGATGTGAATATAAGACCTAAAGCCATAAAACTCCTAGAAAAAAGCATAGGGAAATGGTTCTTGACATTGGTCTTGGAAAAGTTTTTTTGGATATGTCACCAAATGTGCAAGCAACAAAAATCAAAAATAAACAAATGGAGCTACATCAAACTAAAAACCTTCTGCATAGAAGGAAAAAAAAACACCAACAGAACAAAAAAAGTAACCTATGGAATGGGAGAAGACGTTTGCAAATCATTTATCTGATAAGGGATTAATATCCAAAATGTATAAACATTTCTGAAATTCAATAGGGAAAAAATCAGATTTTAAAAATGGGCAGAGGACCTAAATAGACATTTTTCCAAAGAAGACATAACAAATAGCCAACAGGTACGTGAAAAGAGGCGCTTGCCATCACTACACATCAGGGGAATGTGTATCCAAACCAGGAGATATCACCTCACGCCTGTCGTCATCAAAAAGACAAGAGATAAGCTTTGGTGAGCATGTGGGAGAGAGGGCAACTTTGTGCACTGTTGGTTGGAATGTAAACTGGTGCAGCCACTATGGAAAACAGTATGGAGATTCCTCAAAAAATTAAAAATAGAAGTTACTATATGATTCAATGATCCCACTTCCGGGTATATATATATTCAAAGGAAATGAAAACACTATCTGGAAAAGATAATCTGTCCTCCTCCCACCCCACCCACACCCAGTTCATTGCAGGATTGTTTACAGTAGCCAAGAGAGGGAAACAACCTAAGTCTCCATCAATGGATACATGAAGAAAGAAAATATGATATATATTTTTATATTATGATTATAGAATATATATTATTCACCCATTTAAAAAGGAAGGAAATCCTGCCATTTGCAACAACATGAATGGATCTTGAAGGCATGCCAAGTGAACTAAGTCAAGGACAAATACTGTATGATCTCCTTTGTATGTGGAATCTAAAAAACCAAACAGAGATACAGAGAATAGATGGATGGTTGCCAGGGATTGGGAAATGGGTGAAGGTAGTCACAAGGTACAAACTTTGAATCATAAGATAAATTCTGGGGATGTAATGTACAACATGGTGCCAATAGTTAGCGGTACGGTACTATATGTTTGAAATTTACCAAGAGTATAGATCTTAATAGTTCTCATGGCCAAAGGGGAAAAAAAGTTGTAACTACCTGAGGTGATGGATGTTAACTAAACTTATTGTGGTAATCATTTGGCAATATACACATATATCAAATATATCAAATTTTTAGGTGTCATACACCTAAAACTAATACAGTGTTACATATCAGTAAAATGGGGAAAAAACATCACTACAACCAACATAAATACTAGAAGAATTTAAATAAAATGAATGCTAAAAATAAAGAGTGTTCAACTTCCCTAAGGCATGGCAGGAATATCTACTATTGATATATTTTAGCTAAAATCTATGTAAATTAACTACTTGTTGAATAATGTTAGAGAACATGCTTGGTGGCTCATAAAACTGCAAGTGTGTGGGGATGCCTGGGTGGCTCACTGGTTGAGCGTCTGCCTTCAGCTCAGGGCATGATCCTGGGGTCCTGGGATCGAGTCCTGCGTCAGGCTCCCCACAGGGAACCTACTTTTTCCTCTTTGTCTCTGCCTCTCTCTGTGTGTTTCTCATGAATAAAATCAAATAAACTGAAAGTGTGTTAAGTTTTAAACACAAAATTAGGGGCATCTGGCTGGGTCTGCCTTCAGCTCAGGGCGGGATCCTGGTGTTTTGGGATTGAGTCCTGCATCTGGCTCCTCATGGGGAGCCTGCTTCTCCCTCTGCCTATGCCTCTGCCTCTCTGTGTCTCTCATGAATACATAAATAAAATCTTTTTTTTTTTAAGTTTTAAACATAAAATTAAAATAAAATTTTACCATTAAAAGAAAGAGAGGCATCTGGGTGGCTCAGTCTGTTAAGCGGTCTGCCCTTGGCTTAGGTCAGGATCACAGGGTCCTGGGATCCAGGGAGCCTGCTTCTCCCTCTCCTCCCTGCTCCTGCTCTCTCTCTCTCTCTCTCACACACACACACTTTCACTCTCTCTCTCAAATAAATTTTTAAAAAAATTTTTTAAGAAATGGTGATTTATATATACAGTAGAGTATTTTCTTGCCTTTTAAAAGGAGATTGTGTCATTTCCAACAACATGAATGAACCCGGATGACATTATGCTGAGTGAATAAGCTAGACAAAGAAAGAAAAAAGCTTGCAGGATCTCATTTATGTGGAATCTTTAAAAGTCAAATCCATAGTAGCAGAGAACAGAATGGGGGTTCCCAGGCACAAGGAGGTGGAGGTCATGGGGAGATGTTAATCAGAGGGTATAAAGTTGCAGTTATGCAGGATAAGTGTAGAGAGCTAGCCTACCACAGGATGAGTGTAGTCAATACTGTATATCGAATACAGAAAATCTGCTGGGAGTGGATTTCAGGTGCTCTCACCACACAGAGAAGTAACTATGAGGTTAGTCTGCGGTAA
The DNA here is from genome assembly GCF_011100685.1 of Canis lupus familiaris. Lineage (NCBI taxonomy): Eukaryota > Metazoa > Chordata > Mammalia > Carnivora > Canidae > Canis > Canis lupus. The sequence continues at coordinate 38,943,906 of NC_049232.1, forward strand.
TCATTTCACTGTGTGTTATCAAATCACGTTGTACACCTTAAATATATATAATTTATATTTTTAAAAAGACAAATTGCATTGCATTGTTTAATAGATGTGTAACTTGGTAAAATTACTTAATCCCTCTAAGCTTTGATTTATTCACTTGAAAATAAGATTATTTATTCATAAGGTCATTTATTTATTCATGGAGTTATCATGAGGATGGATCTCCAGCACAGCTCCATACCAGTTTCCTCGAGCTTTGGGATTCCAACAATAAATTCCAAAGCCTGAGAAAAGGAAAAGGAGCTTGCTTCCAAATGGAGAAAGCACGGGGGGGGGGGGGGGGGGGGCGGGGGGGGAAAAGGGGGGGCGGTGTCAGTGCATCCCCCAGTAGGGGTTTACTACCATCTCACTGTGTAGCACGGGGCAGTCACTTAACTTCCCCAAGTCTCACTTCCTCATCTGCAGTGCTCTGTGTGCTGTGCTTGCGCGCAGCACACCTGGGAATCTGGGGAGGCCTCACGGGCTGCGGAGCCTGGCCTTCCTCCACTTCACCTGCCTGCAGCCCGGCCTAGACCCACCTAAGTGCACTGCACTCTGAAAGCGACCCGGGCTGGGCTGTCCTGGGCTGGGTTGCCCCGGGCTGTCCCGTCCCGTCCTGTCCCGTCCTGTCCCGTCCGTCCCGTCCTGTCCGTCCCGTCCTGTCCCGGCCTGTCCCGGGCTGTCCCGTCCCGTCCTGTCCCGTCCTGTCCTGTCCCGTCCGTCCCGTCCTGTCCTGTCCCGGCCTGTCCCGGCCCGTCCCGTCCCTGTCCCGTCCTGTCCCGGGCTGTCCTGTCCCGTCCTGTCCTGTCCTGGGCTGGGCTGTCCCGTCCCGTCCCGTCCCATCCTGTCCCGTCCCGTCCTGTTCCCGGACTGTCCCATCCTGTCCCGGGCTGTGCCGTCCCGTCCTGTCCCGGACTGTCCCATCCTGTCCCGTCCTGTCCTGGGCTGGGCTGTCCCGTCCCGTCCTGTTCCGTCCCGTCCTGTCCCGTCCTGTCCCGTCCCGTCCCGTCCTGTCCCGTCCCGTCCTGTCCCGTCCCGTCCCGTCCTGTCCCGTCCCGTCCTGTCCGGGGCCGTCCCGGGCCGGGCTGGGGCGGGAGCCGGATCTGGCCACGAGATGGCAGCATTCTCGTAACCGAGCGAGCGCGCGCGTGCACCTAGCAACGGCACCCCCGGCGCGAAGAGGGCAACGGGCCGCCCGGTGCGGGTCCCCCTCCGCTCCATCCCTCGGGCGCCCCCGCCCCGCCCCGGGCGCCCCGAAGCGGCAGCTCCTCAGGGCCCGCGCGGCCGAGGGCCGAGGGCCGAGGGCCGGGCCCCGCCGCTCTCGCGAGACCGCCGCCGGAAGTGGGTGGTAGCCGGGACGCCGCGGCCGCGCTCCCCGGAAGGCGAGCTGTTCCCCGGAGCCTCGCAGCCGCCTCGCCCAGGGCGCTCGCCTCCGAGGGAGAGCTCCCGCCGCCGCGCCCTCTCCGGCCCAGCCCTCCCGCCGTCGGCTGCCGGCACCGCACGGCTGCACGGCCGGGCCTGCGGAGCCCCTGCGCCCCGACCCCGCCCTCCGTCCGCGCCGCAGGTAGGCCGCGCCCTGAGGCCCATTCCGCGGCGGCCCCGGCGGGTGATGCCCAACACGGCCATGAAGAAGAAGGTGCTGCTGATGGGGAAGAGCGGGTCGGGGAAGACCAGCATGCGGTCCATTATCTTTGCGAACTATATCGCTCGCGACACCCGGCGCCTGGGGGCCACCATCGATGTGGAGCACTCCCACGTCCGATTCCTGGGCAACCTGGTGCTCAACCTGTGGGACTGCGGCGGTCAGGACACCTTCATGGAGAACTACTTCACCAGCCAGCGAGACAACATCTTCCGTAACGTGGAGGTGCTGATCTACGTGTTTGACGTGGAGAGCCGCGAACTGGAAAAGGACATGCATTATTACCAGTCGTGTCTGGAGGCCATCCTCCAGAACTCTCCGGATGCCAAAATCTTCTGCCTGGTGCACAAAATGGATCTGGTTCAGGAGGATCAGCGTGACCTGATTTTTAAAGAGCGAGAGGAAGACCTGCGGCGTCTGTCTCGCCCCCTGGAATGCGCTTGTTTTCGAACCTCCATCTGGGACGAAACGCTCTACAAAGCCTGGTCCAGTATTGTCTACCAGCTCATTCCCAATGTGCAGCAGCTGGAGATGAACCTCAGGAATTTTGCCCAAATTATTGAGGCCGACGAAGTCCTGCTGTTCGAGAGGGCTACGTTCTTGGTCATTTCCCATTACCAGTGCAAGGAGCAGCGTGATGTCCACCGGTTCGAGAAGATCAGCAACATCATTAAGCAGTTCAAGCTGAGCTGCAGTAAATTAGCCGCTTCTTTCCAGAGCATGGAAGTTCGAAATTCTAACTTCGCGGCCTTCATCGACATCTTCACCTCAAACACGTACGTGATGGTGGTTATGTCTGACCCGTCGATCCCTTCCGCAGCTACTCTGATCAACATTCGCAATGCCAGGAAACACTTTGAGAAGCTGGAGAGAGTGGATGGCCCCAAGCACAGCCTCCTGATGCGTTGAATATTGCCAAATACTCTTTCTGAAGATGCTCAATTGCCTTCCCCACCCCCGCGTTTGTTTGTTTTTTTTTTTTTCAATAATGTCGTGTGCTTAAAAGTGAGCTTTGAAATGTGTGCTGCTTACTACCTTCCATCTTTCTTCCCTACTCCCCCCTCCCCCGACTTTAAACCTATTTACTCAGTTATCCAGTAGAGCTTCAGGATGGCCTTTCTGAAAAGTTGGTATGGTGTAACACTAAAGTAGGTGGTGTGTGTGTGTGTGTATGTGTGTGTGTGTGTGTTCTGATGACCTGGTTATAATAGATATACACATTAAAGCCTTTACAGTCTCTTCCTGTATTCCTTACAAGATTGCAAAGATGGAATGTTACTATTTTATCAGCAAGGTATTAAAATGCATTTATAAATCCTTCTTGGCTTCAATCATGAATAAACATTTGCTGTTAGCAATTTAAAATATGGTCTTATTTGAAATGATTTGAAGGTGGTTAATACCTAAAGACTCTGCCCACAAGTATTGCTTAGCTGATAAATTTCAGTTTTGTGATCTAGCCCCCATCACCTTATGGATAGTTCACAGCAGCTGTAAGCAGAGCGATTAAGAGTAAGGGCTCTGAGGCTAGACGAGCTGAGTTATTCTTCCTTCATTTGCTAGCTCTGTGAACTGAGCAAGGTACTTCATTTCATGGTTTCCTCATTCATGAAATGTAGTAAGAGTAGCTCTACCTACAGTTTTTTTTTTTTAATTAAAAAATGGAAAGCATTTAGAATGGTGCCTGACACATACTCAGTACTATATATCAGCTATCAATACCACTACCTGAGCCATTCGCCACCCTCTACCCACCCACCCCCACCCCAACTCCCACCACCACCTCTGCAAGTGCTTACTCCCAAATTACTAGACTGAAACCTGTTGAACCCTCACTAAATGCCAGGTACTCTTAAATGCTTCATGTGTATTTTCTTATTTAATTCACACAACCTGAAGTAGATTACTTTTATTTTTTAATAGGTAAGAAAACCTTATTAAGGTCCTACAGCTAAACCTAAGCAGTAGAATTACAGACCTACCCCTCTCCTAACCTTACTCCCTTCTCCCTACTACTTCTAACATTGACAGGAAATTTAATCATAAAAACCTTAGCTGGAGATCCCTGGGTGGCGCAGCGGTTTAGCACCTGCCTTTGGCCCAGGGCGCGATCCTGGAGACCCGGGATCGAGTCCCACATCGGGCTCCTGGTGCATGGAGCCTGCTTCTCCCTCTGCCTGTGTCTCTCCCTCTCTCTCTCTCTCTGTGACTATCATAAATAAATTTTAAAAAAATAAATAAAAATTAAAAAAAATAAAAACCTTAGCTTTTCAGGTGTATAATCCTTCACATAATTCCCCTTTGTATACAGACATTAAATATAACAGAGCTTAAGCATTTCCAAGGCTTTTATAGCAGCAGCTATGGATTGACAAAGTCCTTACCCCTGAAGAGCAAGAAGCTATTCACATGTAAGTTATTAACTTCTCCTAAACACGGCCTTTGGCAGTAAATTAAAGGCTCCAGATAAAAAAAAAAAAAAAAAAAAACGACTCTTAAGGATAGATTTCCTTTTTAAAATCACTTTAAAATACCATATTTAGTAAACCTAATTAAAACAGCAGTAACAAAATACATTTACCTGAATCACTTAACCTCTCAAATTTCTTTTGTTGATCAAGTTACTGGTAGACCTTTATATGTGATCATTTTACAAATTACAAGGCATGGTTCTTTATGATACTATATAGGAAATTCCAAAGCCAGGTGGTATAATATTGAATGTTTATTCAAGACTATGGTGAATAGAACATATTTACAAATAGTCCCATAAAGGACTCACAAATATTTTAAAGTTGGCATGTGGACTTGACTTGCACAGTGTGTGAGGAGAAAGAGCAACTGTGTATCTGCAACATAAAGAGAATTTTACCTTTGCAAGTATTTCTACATTAAGGAAAATGTCCTTAAAACATTTTAATTTAGTATTCCAAGAGTAGGAAAAAAATAAGGTTTCCTTTATAAAGGTCTCAAGAATTCCTGTTTTTTTCCCTTAGAGAAAATGGATTTCATAGATCATGGTTTCAAAATACTGTATTTTTTTCAATTAAATTCCCCCAAAATGTTTTTTTAGCCTCAAATACTCTTTATTCCACTTGATAACATTTTTCATGTTAAACATTCCATGCTTGTCCTCTTTAAACACATAAAACAATTAGGACAAAAAATTAGGACATTTTGTCATTCAAGTTGACACAGAAGTCAGTTTACACACCTTTATCTAACAAATAGTGAATAAAACAAGGTACATTCTGTATAATCTGCTATGAATGTAATGAGAAAAATATATTTACAGCAATGAAGGAGCACTCTTTACCATTATTTTAATCCCATCACATAGGAGTCAAAGAAAACAATTCCAATACTTAAGTATTTGCTAAAGATGATCCATGACCTTTGAGAATATGTTGGGTAGATACACACCTCCCACATCTACATAGGCACATATATCCATATGTATATCAGTATGACTGCAAAGATTACATACAATCAAGAAAAAATATGGTAAAAGCATTAAGTGAAAAAAATACTAAATGAATAAAAGATAAACTACAGATCTTAGAGAAGGGGTAAGTCCATGGGTTTGGAAGGGATAGATTAGGTTGGAGCCCTCCGCGGCGAGGAGCGAGCCAAGGGCCTAGGAAAGTGCCGGGGCCCCACTGCGCACCTCGCCTCTTCGGATCCAACCCCCTCCCGGGGGCTGAGGTGGCCCACCCCAGGGGCCAGCCATCCCGGTCCTGGAGGCGCCCGCCCGTCTGCAGGAAGAACAGGGATGCTTTCCCTCAAGACGGCTGGCGGACCTTCCCAAGGAAGGACGGACTGCCCACACCTGCGGCGCACAATTAAATTTTATTTTTGCTGATTTTGAATGAAAAAAAAAGGAGAAAGTAACATTAGGTCTGAGCCCTAAAGAGCTATAATTGTGAATTACGATTTCTAAGGAGCCACGCTCACCAAAGCAGTTGAGTTTTAAAAAGGTGGCAGGGGACAATAGTATAAGGAGAAATAGAGGACTCCACGTAGGGGACGATGTATGTCTTTAAATTTTAACTCTGTTCTAGAATTAGCAATAAACCATTACTGGAATTTTTTAAACTAAGTGATCAAAACAGTCCCTTAGAGTCAAAAGGTAACTATGCAGGCAATACTGGAGAGGGAAGAGCCAGAAGGCAGTTAAGTCATAATCATGATGGTTTGGGAGAAAATGATAGATAGGAGATATTTTTGTTTATACCACTGGCATATAAAGGACAGGAAAGAATGCCAAAACTCCCAACCTATCACAGGTACAACTCACTTAACAATGTGGTTTTTGTAAATCTATACTGTCCATAGACATTTTGATCTTTTGATTCTCAGTAATTAAGGGCTTCCCACCCTTAATGGTGAACTTGCACTTCCTTTTCAATTAACCTCTAAAGCAGTACATATGTAATAATATACTTGCTTCTTTAAGGTACCCCAGAGCTAAATGTGACTGTATTCCCTAGCAGTGTTTCTAAATATCTTAAGTGAGCCTAAGAATTATCAGGGAAACATATTTAAAATATAGATTTTTTAATCCCCATTTTAGACCTACAGAATCTACAGTTTTTAGGATATATCTCCAATGATTCCTTGAGTCCCTCTTAGACAAGTCATTTAAGCTCCCTCCCTAGCTTCAGTATCATTGTCTGAAGAATAGATATAATAATCACTATCTTAAAAGTTAGGACAATTAAATGAAACAATATGTATTAATTTCTAGGAATGGCCCCAACACGTTGTAGATGCTAATAACCCTACCTCCTCCCTAATACATTAAATTTGGATTTACAGGTTTAGTGGGTTTTCTTATGGTACAGTACAGGATAGTTTCTACAGGAGATAGATCTACAGTTCGTGATTTGTTGTATTAACTAATAAACGAACATAGCCCCCTAGGAGAAACTGTTCGTCCTCTTTGTTTTCCACTGCAAATAAGGTAGTTAGTGTATGTGCTCTTCTTGTTTTTTTCTCACAAGAAGACTGGCCTTCAAATTGGGATCAGACAACTTAAAAAGCCCAAAAGGAGTGAAGAAAGATCAAGCCCATCCACCTCCAGAACCCTTCCCTTCAACTTTTCTCCTCTCTTTACCAGTTTCTTGACAAACAGACAAGGTTTTGGTGGTAAAAACTGGGACTAGACAGAGGGGTACCATAGGTGCTACCACCATTCCAGTCCATGCTCATTGCTCCTGGTTCACACAGAGCAATGGCATACACTGGGATGGTAGAGACAAGCTCTCTTCGAGGATCATGAGAGTGAGGCCTCACATCTGACTTCCACATAGTCCAGAAGGTCAACAGGGGGCCAATTCCTGTGGCCATATCCTTTATCCTAGCCTATTAGTAACTTCGAGAAGGTCTTGTGATATAGTAAAGAAGGAAAATAGGATTGAATCCTAGCTTCACCACTGACATAACTGTGACACTGAACAAGTACCCTGAATTCAGTTTTCTCCAACTTACTTTGAGGCTATTCATAGTGGCATACTGATGTTTTTTGAGAAGGAAAGTAAAACAATCAAAATTCACTGCTTTTCCTAACCCCCCCCCTTAAACCAACAAGAGACTAATAAATTTTTACTTTTTTTTTCGTTAAAATATAAAACTAGGGTTAAATTCTCAAAGTCTAAATTAGACTAAATATAAACCTGTACAACCCATTGAATGGATTTATAGTTTGACAGTGTTCCTTTTAAAAGTATCTAGACATCTTCCATTTTTTTCCTTTCTTCTAAATTCATTCTGCGCCAGTCCTTCACCTATCATCACATACATATTCAATTACACATTTTCCAGGACTAACTTAATACTTAAATAATAATTAAGCCTGCATAGAGCTTTCCTAAACTTAAACTTACTCACCCTGACTACACATCCCAAGGTACTACTCTCCTCACTTTTTTTGGTTAGTACTATAATGTTTCATAAAGAAACAATAAGTTACATTATTTCCCTAAAATGAAAGATCAGTATTCAATGGTTATTATGTTAACCAATTAATAAAAGTACATCAAAAACCACTTATATTTATGTTAACTGAAATTATAATGTAATAAATTAAACTAATACTTTGCTATTTACTTAATGCTTACAAATTATTCAAGGAATCAAAATGTCTTCACAAAACCTAATGTCTGCTTCCCAAATACTTCACATTTTAACCTCAGATCCATACAAAAAAAAATCCAAACATACTCTCTACGTAAAAACTAATGTTTGCTAAAAGGCATTATTTAGGATATTTTAGACCTTGAAAAAAAGTTTTACTTTCAACATTTATTTAAATTATAAGTCTGTTTTTATCCTGTGACACTGCTTGAAATTTAAGTACATCATAGTCATTAAATTATCTGGGTTTCTGCTTCATCTTTTCAAGTCCGACTGAAATTCATTTGCATCAAGGGTCTTATTCAAGATTTCTTCTTCTGCAAGGGTGATTTTAAAAAAGAGAAAAAGATAATCAAACATTACAAAGAAAAAATTAAATAGGACAGATTCCAAATAGTAGCAAATTTCAGTCTTCTTAAAAATGTTCACATGCAATTATATATTTATAAGAAAAATACCTGTAATAAAACTATAATAAAAATTACCATTATTCTCACTGAGGTATCTTTTCTCCAAAGAATATACCCCTCTTAGAATACTTTTCAACATACCAGTGTTTAATTATCATGGGCAAACCAGAGTGATATATAATTAATTTTATCACCAGATCTTTATTTGCTCTAACATGCATTAACAGCAGGGGTTTTTTTTTCATCTCTATGATGAAAATTTTCAACATAGAAAAGTAAAGAGAATTATCATTAACCCAATGTATCCATTATCCAGCTATAATAATTATTAATGCTGTTCTGTGAACTGGGTCCCCCTGTAAGATATTGTGAAGTTCCAACCCCAGTACCTCAGAATATGGCCTTATTTGGAAAGAGGGTCACTAAAGATATAATCCGTTAAGATGAGGTCATTCTGAACTAGGGTGGGCACTTAATCCTGTATGACTGGTGGCTTTATAAAGAAACCATATAGACACACAAGAGGAGAAAGCCACATGAAGATGGAGACAAATCAGAGCTGTGCTACAAGCAAAGGAACACCTAGGGCTACTAGAAACTGGGAAAGGCAAAAAAGATCTTCCTCTGGTGGCTTCAGAGGGACCACAGTCCTGCCAAAACCTTGATTCTAGATTCTAGCCTTCAGAACTTGCCTCCAGGGACAACAAATTTCTGTTGTGTTAAGCTACCTGGTTTGTGATACTTTGTATGGCAGCCCCAGGAAACTAATACACTAACCTATCTTGTTTTGTCACCCAACATGCTCAAATTTATTTCAAAAAAAAATTACAAATATTATCACAAGAATGATATTTAACATGCATAGTGTTACTCAACCCATTTTTAGAACCATCTTCCACTAGCCAAGATTTTGATGAGGTTTACTTTTGATAGTCTGTATTTATAAAAACAGTAGGTTTCAGGGGTTTGGTTGTTTTCTACCCATCCCACACTAACTGTAAACTATATAGCCATCATCACTTGAGATTCTAAAAGTACCCACATAAGTGATAGGTTCACTCTTCTCATCTTAGTCAAGGAAGAGCACATTTTGTCACATTAACAATAAAAACCATGTAGCATTTAAGCATACTACTGTTAAAAGAGGCTAAGAGAAAAATTCAATAGGTCAATACACACAGGTCTGATTCAATCTTACCTTTTAAATTAGGTAGAAGTTCTCCAAGACTACATGGTATTATAGTTTTCAATCTTTGTTCCACTGGAGAAAACTTAATTAGTGGTGAAAGAGACCGTTTTCTTTCACCAAGGGACATGCATAAAGATGGTTTTGTATAGTCAACATGCATATCATGACTGTCTAAAAAGTCAAGCATATCATCTGTTTGCATGTTTGTGGGAGTAGGACTCAATTCTGGTTTGTGTCTTCCAAGTGTTTCAGGATTGGAAAGGCCACTTTCTTCCCTTTTCTTGGAGAGAGATTTTTTCAGAGCTTCATATCTACGGCAAATAGCCTGTAAATTACAGTCTGATCCTGGAGTAGCTGGTCTTTCTCCCACATCTTCTGGAAAAATGCTACTGTGCAAAGGACTACTTGGTTCCAGTTTAAAATTGGCCTCTGTACTACTGGAGCTATTAAGACTTAGGTTACCAACTTCTTCTGGAAGAGTTTCATGTAATATGCCAAAATCAATATCCTTTAAACTCCTGGAACTAATTCCACTTGATACTTGAAAAGAGTCCCATAACATACTTTTATGCATGAAAGGTTCCTTATAAGAAGCTTGCAAGTGGTCAAGGGAAGTCTCCTCCTCACTGCTACCCATCACAACTCTCCTATTACCTGTAGCAGGGGAGAATGTCTCTATTCGGCTAGTTTCTAAAAGCTTGTTCTGTAACGCTGCACCCTCCAAATCTTGCTTGCACATTACTTTCTTACTTAACAAATCTGACTGATTTTGTATTGATGGTCCACCTGTATGACTGGTCACTGTATGTTTCTGAGGCACACACTTGAGGCAATCTGAAACAACTTTCTCTTCCGGCAAATGGGAATGGCTAGAATTCGATACAGTGCTTGCTGAGAGAAAGCTGGTTTTGCTAAATTCTCTTGGATTATGCAACACAGGTAAGGATTCTGGCAATACTTCTCTATGTTGAGTATCCATCTGAATTGATTCTGTACTTCTGTTATCTTCCAATTCAACAGCTTTTCTCCATGAACTCCTAATTTCACTTACTGATTAAATAAAGGGGAGGAAAACACAATTTACTAATATTCCCAAACAGAGCATGCAATTAAAAGTTTAATTTCAAGTGCTCAACATAAAGCTACTGACTCAATACATGTTCCACAGATATGTCCCCTGGATGACAAGACTCTACAACAAACCAAAAGACCAACATCAAAGAACTCCTTCTCCAACTGATCACAAATAACAAAAGCTGTCCCTGAAATGTGCATATACTTTCACACAATACATACAAATTACATGAACAAGAAAAGATGTTTTCTTATTCATCTAAGCCAGAGTTCAGCAAACTTTTTCTCTAAAGAGCAGATGGTAATATTTTAGGTTTTGCAGGCCACTAGTCTGTGGCAACTACTCAACTCTGCCATTGGAACATGAAAGCAATCATAAACAATATACTGACAAATCAGCAAGGCTATGTTCAATACAACTTTATTTACAAAAACACACAGGGCAAGGTAGATTTGGTTCATAGCCTGTTGTCTGCTGACCACTGATCTAGTCTGTGGCTAGGTTCAACCTGAATTTAATCAATTTAACTTCAAATACGTTGTTTCTAGCAGCAAAATGGAAATTATATTTAATTAAACCAGGATGATGTGCCACATGGACAATTTCAGAATTTTGCCAACACAGATTAAAGGTTGTAAGAAAAAAGTACTGGGCAGTCTAGCTAGCTTGGGAGGGGTAGAAAAGATTTCTATACACACAATTTTTGGCTAATGTTGCTGGCTGCTGACTGTAAGGACACAGACTATATACTCTATAAATGTTGATCACAGGTCAGATGTGGAGGCAGAGGGGGTCTTAAAAGTGCTCAACTCAAGTATTTTCTAAGAAAGAGCCAAGTAAAACAACAACAAAATTGCAGAGTATCAGGGCAAAATAATACTGCTTAAACACTGCAATAGCTATGAGAACACCCACAATTAATACTTCAGTAAAAGTCCCTTACATCAAAACAAAACATTGCCACTAAAGTGAAAGATGGAGAAAAAGAATTTTAAACTGAGTTTCCAGAAGATATGTCAGGCCACAGATCTAACAGTAGTAATGTCTAAGAAAAAATAAGTGATAGAAATCATTAACTTACTCAAGTTTTCTGGCGTTCGGGGAATTTGTTTCCTTGTTAAGAATGGGTTAGAAACTAGAGAATCAAATATTTCCTCTAATTTTACTTCTTTTCCATTAGAGGGCTGTGGTGAATCCGATAAAACTGCCCTTGCAACCTAAAATAGAAAAGGTAAGCAAAAATTACCATCCTCCTTGGTAGAATGCAACAAAAGCCCTGATAAGAACAAATCAGCACCTGATGGTCAGCAGTCCCTACCACAGCAAATGGCACAAAAAGCCGCTCAAAAACACAGCTCCCAGTCACTCCATATAGTCTATCTAGGCACAATTTTCTGAAGGAAAATTAAACACAAAACTGTTTCCTCCCTTCTTATCTTAACTGGATATCCCATTATAGAGGAAAGGTAAAAATCTTAATACTTGAGAAGATTCAGAGGTAGTCCTGATGACACAGTGACATAAGCTACTATACGCCACATCTGTGAACTTGATAATTCTATATCTGCTAAAATAACTACTTTTAAAGCAGATTCCTCTTAAATATAACCTATTTGCACAGTAACCTCTATTAACAAATGAAATACACTCTGACAACATTATATCTTTGCCAGAAACCTCATTATCAGACAAAAATTAGTAAACAAGGCATAGGAATACATTCTAAAATAGATAAAGTATACAATATCAAAAAAACAACTTCATTAATTAAATTTCAATAAAACTGAAAGACAAAAAACATACACATTTAAAAAACTGCCCCCCCAAAAAAAACTGCCCCAAGAGCACTAAAAAAACCTTCCTACAACCATAATCAAATGACCCCCCACTTACCCTCCCCTATGAAAATAGGATTTCTTATAATTCAAACACTAAATATTTCTTGTCACAGACACTATTAAAGAAAATTAATTTCACTTCACTTTCAGAGCTATATGAGATTTTATGACTCTCTTCTTCTAATCCATCCAATTTTACTGCTAATATAAATTCTTCTAATTGAAAATGTCTCTCTTTCCACATCAGGAAAGAAAACAGAATGACTGACCATCTCTTACGTGGATTCCATCAACCAATAAAGAGAAATAATATAAACCTGAGAGATTTTAAAGTATTTATAGACCAAGAAAAGGGTCCAACCTCCTCATGTTAACAAACAAGAAAATGACTGATATCCAGCCCTCATATTTGGACATTTTTCACTTACTTTGATCAAGATTGAAATAAAGGAGGGAACTCCAATACCTGAATCAGTATGTACTAAACCAAATTTTTCTTTCAGTCTCTCAAGAATATGAAGTAGCTGATTTATTTTCAGGCTCCTTACCCAAATTCAAACAATGCTAAGGGATGTTATGGGAGACTAATAAAAATAACATTAGAGAATGGCTTGAGTATTTGTATACACTTCTGCAGTAAATAGTACAATTTGACTATCGAGCAATAGTAGCATTATGTAGTTACTTGCCAGTGTAAAGTCTCTTGTCAGGAAAACCAAAATCACGAACAATGATGCATTTAATGGCTTTTTAAATATTTAGAAAGGAGGACAAACACTATGCTTAGTGATAATATGATATTACATAGTCTTTGTCCTTAATATTCAAAAAAAGAGGAAGTTTGGCTAAGTAACAAACATTATTATTTTTTTAAAAGCAGATTATTTGGGGATCCCTGGGTGGCTCAGCAATTTGGCACCTGCCTTCGGCCCAGGGCGTGGTCCTGGAGTCCCAGGATCGAGTCCTGCATTGGGCTCCCTGCATGGAGCCTACTTCTCCCTCTGCCTGTGTCTCTGCCTCTCTCTCTCTCTCTCTCTTTCATGAATAAATAAATAAAATCTTAAAAAAAAAAAAAAGATTATTTTAATAGAACATAATCACTGGGTGTATTTATCTAACAATTTATATAATCGTTAATTCCAAAAATATCATACTAGTATTATTTTTATACTTTTGGATATTTATAGAATCAGACATCGGTTCTAAATCATGATCTATATTAAATCTATTTCTACTTTCTGGGAAGTCCAGTTTTGCTTTAACCATGATTTTCATTTTCTGTGCTCTCCTTTCCCAAATTAACCCCAGTTAATCAATAATTAACTGTAACTTCACTTACAATCCCAATGCCAATGAGAAAATAAAAGATATTTCAGTGTATGTATTACAATATTTTTCTAACCTCTTCTACCAAATGATCCTGCTCTTTTTGAAATGGATCCCTATTTTTAGGTGGCAGAGACCCTCCAAATGTAGTATTCTCTGTACTTGCAGTATCTGACGATGTAGAATTTTTCATTTCAAATTTTGGTGTCTTGTTAGAAAGTGTTTCATTTCCTTTTCTAGGAGTTCTTATCTTCATGTCCTGAAGAAGACAAACATGTAATGTTAAAACTAATGATTGCATTGTAGCTGATCTTCATTAGAGGTTCTTGAGTTATCACAAACCTATAAAAAGCTAACATTATTATGAAATTCTATGTTCACTGGAACAATTAAATAATTCCAATATTTCTGTTTAGAAGCAATAGGAAATATGTAAATACAAATTAATTAGGATATCAGCAAAAATAACAGTTTAACATAAGTTAATGTGATCAAGATTAAAAATGGTTTTAAAATATACCTTTTCAAGTAATCTAACGCTGTTTCTATCTGACGATGAAACTGGCTGTGACAGGAAAGAAGCATTTCTAAAAGGAAAAAAATCACAAATCCGAGTTACATACAGTAAAGAATTCTATTCACTTGCTATATCTGAATAACAAAAAACAAAAAAAAAAACCTGTCTGCCCCGTATCTGTCCGTTACGATTTCCCTCAATTCGTCCCGGTCATCAAAAGGCAGTTTATTCTAGGGAGGTATGGTGACAATCAGAGCAGTACTTCAGCTCCATTTGTGTATCAGCCTCCCGAACAGTAAATATTTTCTTGACCACTATATATTTTAAGACAACTTTTTTTACAAAGTTGAATGACTTGATGAACTTGAGTACATAGTAAACACAAATTCAATTAACTAAAATTTTATCATCCTTAGGCTTTTCAGATCACAGAATTTAACTGTAACAGAGACTTTAAGATTTTGATCTTTCATGTTCAAAATCAATTTCTCTTATTCTGAATCTTGCACAATAGCACATATGTTAGTTAAAAGTCATAAGGTTGTTTAGTTTAAGTCTGCTGCATTCTACACATAGCATTCATTACTCTTTTAGATTCTCTGTCTCCTGTGGATAAACAGAAAAACCTTACACATCAATTACAAAGCAAGTGGTTAAATTTTTAAAGCCCTCAAAGTGATGAAACTTCAGCTTCATCTTGAAAGAGCTTTCAAATTCAATCATAGATGGATGAGGTCTATCACTGGTCAAAGCTTTTCTACTCCAGGTAATACAAAAGGCAAGATTACCACAGAGATCACTTTCAGTATCAAGCATGTTGGTGCTTTGCTTTCTGTTCATAACCAGAAGTATAAAATTAATAGCCTTAAAACATTTATGTAACAGCAAATAGGCTTTTTCAAACTTTTTCAAATACACACTCCTTGGAATCATCATCTACCTTCCAAATACAATGCAAGATCACTAAAACTGCTCAAGCTCAACTTTGCCTTGACAGGATATAATTTAGATGTCAAAGGAAAAAATTAATCATCTAGTTGACTTTATCTTAATTTCTCCAAAAAGTAACATTAAAATGATCAGGGCAGCCCAGATGGCTTAACAGTTTAGCGCCGCCTTCAGCCCAGGGCCTGATCCTAGAGACCTGGGATCGAGACCCGGGATCGAATCCCACATTGGGCTCCCTGCATGGAGCCTGCTTCTCCCTCTGCCTGTGTCTCTACCTCTCTCTCTCTGAAATAAATAAATAAATAAATAAATAAATAAATAAATAAATAAATAAATAAATAAACAAACAAACAAACAAACAAGCAAGCAAGCAAGCAAGCAAAGCAAGCGCGCCCTCTGAAACAGGGCTAGCAATCTATGATGCCACCATCAGATTGTGAGTTCCTGGAGAACAAAGACTGAACTTCCTAGTTATTACCAGGAACTCAGTGCCTGGTACTGGCAGTGCAATACATGTTTATAACCAACTGATGGATTGACTGAATCAACAAATAGACATCACCTGAGCATGAGGTTCAAAAGATGGATGCTCCAAATTTTTCTATTTGGATCATTCTTATAGATCATTCTTTTTTTCTTTTTTTTTTTTTAAAGATCTTATTTATTTATTCATGAGAGACACAGAGAGAGGGAGAGAGGCAAAGACACAGGCAGAGGGAGAAGCAGGCTCCATGCAGGGAGCCGATCAATCCCGGGACTCCAGGATCATGCCCGGGGCCGAAGGCAGGCACTAAACCGCTGAGCCATCCAGGGATCCCCTTACAGATCATTTTTAAAAGAAAAAAATGGGAACATATTCTCTACCTTCCTCTCTCCCTTTTCTGAATTGGCAACATGGTATTAGCCCTGCTAACATCTCAATCTAAGCCAACTTTAAAGCAGCCTTGACTCAGTCCTTACTCTCTACCCACTTACTATGTCAGAATTGAGTCCCATAAAATCCTAGCACTGTGAAAGATAAAGACAGAGGGTGTTGATCCCACAATGGAAATTTACACTAAGGAAAGAGTATATCCAAAATAAAATAAGAAACAACACTTTTTTATAGCAGTAAAAAAATTGAGGAAAACATAAAAATCTAAAAATAAATGTCATAAACCATTATCAGGAAAAATCAGTAATATAATGTTAAGAAAACATACACACACAAAAAACTGTACTTACGAATATTGACGTCTAGAAAATTTTAAGTGGATTAAATTTACATGTTTGTAAATAAAGCCCAAAAAGACAACTTGCAAAGTCTAATAAGTGATTTGTTAGAAATTTTTTTTAATGTTTTATTTTATTTATTCATGAGAGGCAGAGAGAGAGAGAGAGAGACAGAGGCAGAGACACAGGCAGAGGGAGAAGCAGGCTCAATGCAGGGAGGATCTTGCAGGGATCTGGCTCCATGCAGGGAGGATCTTGCATGGATCTTGCTCCATGCAAGAGATCAGGCCCAGGCCAAAGGGGCGCTAAACCGCTGGGCCACTGGGCTGCCCTAGAAATTTTAACTAATTATTCTTCATTTTTATTTTGTTGTTCCAATATACCTAAAATTAACAAAGAAGTAACAAACAGAAATTATAAAAAATTTTGAGTAAGATATGAGATTAGAATTTCTAAGGCTAAAGAAATTAAGTTGGCATGCACTCAAGATAATACTGCCCAATCTCTGAAACACAATAAAGGAGAAACTGTGAAGGGTAAAGGTCTAGAACTGCATCGCCCACACTACAAATATCAGGGAATCCTCCCTGCCAGAAACCACTGCAAAGAAGGGTAGTGCCCACAGTGCACAGCAAAGGCATCACCAATCACTGAATTCTCGTTTAAAGTGCGGTGAAAGGTGCCTCGTTAGCGCAGTAGGCAGCGCGTCAGTCTCATAAAGTGCGGTGAAGCCTCCATCAGCTCACTCTGATCAAAAACTGCCATGAGGGGGATCCCTGGGTGGCTCAGCGGTTTAGTGCCTGCCTTTGGCCCAGAGTGTGATCCTGGAGTCCAAGGATCGAGTCCCACATCGGGCTCCCTGCGTGGAGCCTGCTCCTCCCTCTGTGTTTCTGCCTCTCTCTCCCTCTCTCTCTCTCTGCATCTCTCATGAATAAATAAATAAAATCTTAAAAAAAAAAAAAAAAAAAAACTGCCATGAGACTAAAGGAGAAGACTACTTCTATTTTGGTACCTATGAGTGACAAGTGCATATGAAAGGGCTAATAACACACTGTAAAAACCACATTATTTCTATGTTTCTTAAGTGAACAGCGGTCCTGATCATATCCACATACGAATTTCCAAATTAACTACACTGATACTGATATAAGATACCATTACAAATAACAGCTGAACTACATGTTTAAAAAAAGAGGTATTATTTTCAGTATAGTCTATCTATATTACACATTACTAATGAAACATTTTATTACAAAATATCTTTACAGTAAAGAATTCTGAGGAAAAAACCTTATTTCCACATGACTCAATTCTTCACCTTTCTTCTGTTTTGCTATAAAGCAGCAATAATCATTCATATCCCATGAGCATTTATTTATCCCTCACCACCGACAGCCTTCCGCTAAACTGTCCCTCTTCAAAATCCCAAACCTACAATTAAAGTATCAGAAAATAATTAAAAGATCTAAAAGCTTAGAAGTATAAATCTGGAAATCAAATTATAATTAATACAACCTTCGTTTTCCTATACTAAGAAAATTCCACCTGAGCTAAATTCTTAGGGGCTAAGTATCTGAAACTGGTAGAATTCTGATAGCATCGGGCAGCCCGGGTGGCTAAGTGGATTAGCGCCGCCTTCAACCCAGGGCGTGATCCTGGAGACCTGGGATCCAGTCCCACATCCCACGTCGGGCTCCCTGCATGGAGCCTGCTTCTCCCTCGGCCTGTGTCTCTGCCTCTCTCCCTCTCTCTCTCTCTCTGTCTCTCATGGATAAATAAAATCTTAAAAAAAAAAAAAGAATTCTGATAGTGTATCTTAGTATAGAATTTTACTTCAAAAATCTTCAAGCTCAATGAAGTTCATAAATAAAACCTGATCTATGATCTATGAATCAAGCTACTACCTCCATCAATCTTTAGTCCAGCAGCAGACCTTAATCAAATATTTCATTTGCTCTCTCAAGGAAAGACAAACCAAAACCACAACTGAAGTTGGGAAGCATCAACTATTACCCTCTAGCATGCTTTAAGAACAGTAATAATAGGATAAACAGTGAAACCCAGTAACTTCACTATCTCTTCAATGTCAAGTTTTCACAATAGATTTCACTATTTTTCTTTAGGGACTCCAAAAATCAACATAACATCCAGATATAAGAATAAAAATATAAATCTTCCACAAGTAGGACACCTAGGTTGCTCAGTGGTTGAGCATCTGCTATGGCTCAGGTCGTGATCCCGGGGCCCTAGGATCGAGTCCCACATCAGGCTCCCCACAGGGAGCCTGCTTCTGCCTCTGCCTATGTCTCTGCCTCTCTCTGTGGGTCTCTCATGAATAAATAAAATCTTAAAAAAAAAGAATTACTTAAGTAATTTATTTCCATATCTGTGCCTGAATTACATGGAGAAGTTGGACTGAAAGACCCTTATTTATAAGGTCAGAGTAGTCAGAAAACAAAAAACAAAAAAACACCTTGTTCGGTATGTCTGTACTTGATTGCTACTTAATAATACTTTTCAAGAAAGAATATATATATTCCCCAAATAGATTACATACATTTAGAGATTTTGGGGGGTTTTTTGTTTTGTTTTGTTTTTAAAGATTTTATTTATTTATTCATGAAAGAGAGAGAGGCAGACACACAGGCAGAGAGAGAGAAGCAGGCTCCATGCAGGTAGCCCGACGCAGGACTCAATCCCTGGACTCCAGGACCATGCTCTGGGCCAAAGGCAGGCGCTAAACTGCTGAGCCACCCAAGGATCCCCTAGAGATTTCTGTTTACAAAATAAGCCATCTGTTCTAAGAGCCAAAAAATGATAATAAAGAAAACAGACAATAAAGAAAATAAGAACACTCCTGAAGGATATCATAGTAAACTAAGGTTTGGTTTTCTCATATGTTAAAAATTAGGGGATTAGATTAAATCAGGAAGTCTTCTCTTTTTTCTTTTTTAAAGCATGGAACTCTTTTTATCAAATGGCATACAAAATCCCCAACATATATCACAGATAAAAGAACTAGCTGGTCAGGTTGAAGTGGAAAAAAGCTAGAGGCAGCAACAGGCTAAATCAGATGCATCCACAGCACCAGGGGGTGCTGCAGAACAGTCTGAAAACTAGGAGAGTAGATGATATCAAAAGCTCTTAAACTCTTGGATTTAGTCAACAGGCACAAGCAGTTTCAAAGAAGTTCAGAGACACAAAAAGGCAAAAATTCCCAAGCCTACATTAGGTAATTTCCAAACATGCTTTTTATCTTCAGATATTAGATAATCCCCTATGAATCCCAACATTTAAATACACAAAAGAAGGGGGGAAAATGCCTATGTATCAAAAATGTAGTATATTGGGATCCCTGGGTGGCGCAGCGGTTTAGCGCCTGCCTTTGGCCCAGGGCGCGATCCTGGAGACCCAGGATTGAATCCCACATTGGGCTCCCGGTGCATGGAGCCTGCTTCTCCCTCTGCCTATGTCTCTGCCTCTCTCTCTCTCTCTCTCTCTCTCTCTCTGTGACTATCATAAATAAATAAAAATTTAAAACTTCTTTTTTAAAAAATGTAGTATATCTTTCCTGAAAATGTGGATCTACAGTGGGAAAATATTCTCTGGTTATGAGAAAATTACAGACAACCTCATTGTAGGGAAGCTTGGAATTAGGTAAAGATGAAACTAAATTAATGAAGGAGGGGAAAAAATCAGTATGAAAATTCCCTTTGTTTTACCTGTTGGCTAGACCATGTATAGTTTCCGGTATATCACTGGCTCTCCTGCAATCATTTTCTTGGTTATGTTGCTTAGGTGTATCTAAAGGAACATAAATAGTAATTACTCTTTAATTATGTTTGCAAATTCTAATATCCAGTGATCTCTTGAAATTCTAGAAAGATTTCTAAAAGGAAGAAAACAGAAAATTCAGACCAATATGAATGCTAACAGGAAAAGACAATTATTCAATTAGGTGTATAAACAGGACAAATAGAGAATATCTAGTAATAAGCTCTTATATAAAGAGTGATAAGTTACAGAGCTGGAACAAACAATTCTAAAATTTGTATGGAACCAGAAAAGATCCCAAATAGCTAGAAGAATGTTGAAAAAGAAAATCAAAGCTGGAGGCATCACAATTCCGGACTTCCAGCTGTATTACAAAGCTGTGATCATCAAGACAGTATGTTACTGGCACAAAAACAGACACATGGATCAATGGAACAGAACAAAGAACCCAGAAAAGGACCCTCAACTCTATGGTCAACTCATCTCAACAAAGCAGAAAAGAATATCCAACAGAAAAAAGTCTCTTCAACAAATGGATGTTGGGAAAATTGGCCAGCCACAGGCCGAAGAATAAACTAGACCACTTTCTTATGCCATACAGAAAAGTAAATTCAAAATGGATGAAAGACCTAAATGTGAGACAGGAATCCATCAAAATCCCAGAAAACATAGGCAGCAACCTCTTCGACCTTGCCCGCAACAACTTCTTGCTAGACACAGGTCCAAAGGTAAGGGAAACAAAGGCAAAACTGAACTATTGGAACTTCATCAAGATAAAAAGGTTTTGCACAGCAAAGGAAACAATCAACAAACTAAAAGGCAGGTACAGCCACATATGGCTCAGCTCATGATCCTGGAGTTAAAGGATGGAGCCCTGCATCAGGCTCCCTGCACTGCAGGGAGTCAGCTTCTCCCTCTTCTTCTGCCCCTCCCCCTGCTCATGTTCTCTCTCCTCTGCTCATTCTCTCTCTCAAATAAATAGGGATGCCTGGGTGGTTCAGTCAGTTAAGTGTCTGGCTTTGGCTCAGGTCATGATCCCAGGGTCCTAAGATAGAGAGCACTGCATCAGGCTCCCTGCTCTGTGGGGAGCCTGCTTCTCCCTTTCCCTCTACTGCTCTCCCTGCTTGTGCACTCTGTCAAATAAATAATAAATCTTTTTTTTAATCAAGTAAGTAAATAAACAAATCTTAAAAAAAAAAAAAAAAAACTAAGGGATCCCCGGATGGCTCAGCGGTTTAGTGCCTCCCTTCGGCCCAGAGCATGGCCCTGGAGTCCCAGGATCGAGTCCCTCGTTGGGCTCCCTGCACAGAGCCTGCTTCTCCCTTTGCCTGTGTCTCTGCCTCTTTCTCTGTATCTCTCGTGAATAAATAAATAAAATCTTTTTAAAAAATTTAATTTAATTTAATTTAAAAAAAAAACTAAAAGGCAACTTATGGAATGGGAGAAGATATTCACAAACGACATATCAGAGAAAGGGCTAGTATCCAAAATCTATAAAGAACTTATCAAACAACATCCAAAAAAAAAAAAAAAAGCCCAGTCAAGAAACGGGCAGAAGACATGAACAGACATTTCTCCAAAGAAAATATACAAATGGCTGACAAACACATGAAAAAAATTCTCCACATCACTTGGCATCAGGGAAATACAAATCAAATCCACAATTATACCACCTCACACCAGTCAGAATGGCTAAAATTACAAGTCAGGAAACAACAGATGTTGGTGAGGATGCAGAAAAAGGGGAACCCTCTTATACTGTTTGTGGGAATGCAAGCTGGTACAGCTACTCTGGAAAACAATATGGAGATTCCTCAAAAAATTAAAAACAGGGCAAGCCCCGGTGGCACAGCAGTTTAGCACTGCCTGCAGCCCGGAGTGTGATCCTGGAGACCCGGGATCAAGTCCTGTTTCGGGCTCCCTGCATGGAGCCTGCTTCTCTGTCTGCCTATGTCTCTGCCTCTCTCTCTCTCTGTCTCTCATGAATAAATAAATAAAATTTTTTTAAAAAAATTAAAAACAGAGCTACCCTATGACCCAGCAATTGCACTACTAGGTATTTATCCAAAGGATACAGTGAGTTGAAGGGGCACATGCACCCCAATTTTATAGCAGTAATGTCCAGAATTGCCAAATTATGGAAAGAGCCCAGATGTCCATCAACAGATAAATGGATAAAGAAGATGTGGTATATATATTCAATAGAGTATTATTCAGCCATCAAAATAATGAAATCTTGCCATTTGCAACAACATGGATGGAACTAGAGGGTATTATGCTAAGTGAAATAAGTCAATCAAAGACAAATACCATATGATTTCACTCATAGGTGCAATTTAAGAAACAAAACAGATGAACATAGGGGAAGGAAAGGAAAAATAAAATAAAAACAGAAGGAGGCAAACCATAAGAGACTATTTAACTACAGGAAACTGGGGGTTGCTGGATGAGAGGTAGGCGGGGAATGGGGGTAACTAGGTGATGAGCATTAAAGGAGGGCACTTGATATAATGAGCACTGGGTGTTATATGCAACTGATGAATCACTAAATTCTACCCCTAAAACTAATAATACACTATATGTAACTAAATTGAATTTAAATTTTAAAAAATTTGGGATGCCTGAGTAGCTCAGTCATTGAGCATCTGCCTTCGGCTCAGGGCATAATCCCGGAGCCCCGGGATTGAGTCCCACATCGGGCTCCCTGCATGGAGCCTGTTTCTCCTCCCTCTGCCTATGTCTCTGCCTCTCTCTCACTCTCTCTCTCCCTCTCTCTGTGTCTCTCATGAATAAATAAAATGTTTTAAAAAATTTTTTTAAATGATAGATTTATACTAAACCAAATTTCCAAAAAGGTGACAGTACATAGTTCTCCAGCATAATATTAGCTGTGCTTCTAGTTTTCGTACACACACCATGCAATTACTACATAAATCAGCAAGGTCAAAAATTATGTATTTAGCATATTTCAGCCCAGCATCTATGACATCAGTCAATATACATATTTATTCCTCAGTGCATCAATAATTATATGCCACTGCTATAGTAACAATGAGAAAAAAAAGTTGGAGATGTTGGCTTCAAGGAGTCAGTCTAGGGAAGAGACTATTGATGAGTAGAGACTTACGGCATGTTGCTATAGTTATTAGAGAAATATGCACAGAATCCAAGGAGGGAAAAAGGTACCTGGTCCAGATGGAAATGTGAAGAGGACATAAAGGTACTGAGAGAACAGGGAACAAATTCAGTATGCTAGAGCATAGTGTGTATTGAGTGGAAGCATGGCAGGAAACAAGATTGGTGAAGAAAGTCATGGCTCCATTACAGAGGACTGGATATTCCAGGAACTTTTCTCTCAACATGTTAGCTTCTAAAGGACTTTCTCCAATTTATACATGTGTCCAAAGCGTTACTGGAAACCAATGTGTATATTATGTGAACTTTTCCTTTTAATCCATCATTATAGTATGCTATATTATAAACATTTTCAGTACTCTATGCTTTTGCACTTACTAATGATAATGGAATTACTGGTATTCATAAAACATTCTAAAAATGAGCATAAGTACAAAAATTTTATCAAAAAACGAATAGGCAATAATAAACTAAAATAATTAGGCACAACCATAAACACTGGTGGTAATTGGTAGAGACGATGATGTACATGTGTTCCAGTATGTAAGAATGTTTTTAAGGTAAAAGTTGCTTAGTGAAAGTCATCTAAAGCTTTTTTTTTCCCTAAAGGTGACAGGAAGTCACTGATGTGTATTACACCAGGAGATAAAAAGGATCAGATTTTTGTATTTGCATTACAGAAGGATCACTGATAATCATTTGCAACATGGAATAGGTAGACTATAGAGGCAAAGTACCTAGTTAGAATACAATTAAAGGCAAGAAACAGAAAATCAAACTATAGCACTTAAGATGTGAAGAGAACAGAGGGGACAGACACAACAAGGTAATAAGGAGGTAAAGACAAAATAACTCACTTGAACAAAGCAAACAAAGCTGTAGCAGACAATGACTCTTACCATAATACACTAGAACTGCAAAATAAAATTTAAGAGAAAGGAATGCCCAGAAGAACAGATAAAAATCATTACATGACAGGACTAAAGACAGAAAGCATTTAAGCTCAAATCAAGACACAAAGGCTAAATGGTGGGTTCCTGGGGCTGAACAATAGGGATTTACTGCCTAAGTAAGAATAAAATCTTGGTCCACTCAGACTAAGATCTGAGAAACTGCCCTAAGACCAGGACATTGCAAAGGCTACTCAGCCCCTGAAGATATTATAAATATTTGGACAACTGGACCAGGAAAGTAACAAGGAAGTCTGCTGTCTACCTGGAGTCTTGGGTTTAAAAAATAAAAATAAAAAAAATTTTAAGGTGGAGAGAAAAGAAATTTTAAGCCTACCTAGCCTACTGAAAGGGAAGTATGAAATTCAATATTATATTGGCTACTTGTGGGAACCCCAAACCAAAAATATTAACTGCCTAGTGCAAGGGAAATACCTGGAACCCTAGGCCACCATGTAGAGACCATTCTACAACCCAGGGCCCATGTGATGCCTTCAGGGGTGGGTCCACTGAAGTCACAATCAAAAACAATTTTTTTTTTAAGATTCTGTCTTTTTTTTTTTTAAGTTTGTTTGTTTGTTGTTTGTTTGTTTGACAGAAAGAGAAAGAACACAAGCATGAGGAGCAGCAAAGAAAGAGAAGCAGGCTCCCTGCTGAGCAGGGAACCCAATGCAGGGCTTGATCAGGACATGAGCCAAAGGCAGACAACTGACTGAGCCACCCAAATAGCCCTTTAAGATTTTATTATTAAATAATCTCTACACTCAGCATGGGACTTGAACTCACAACTCCGAGATTATGAGTCACATACTTTTCCAAAAGAGCCAGTCAGGCACCCTCACAATCAAATATTTTAATAGGAAACAAACAACTATGAAAATGAACAGGCAAGGACACCTAGGTGGCTCAGCGATTGAGTGTCTGCCTTTGGCTCAGGGAGTGACCCCGAGGTCCAGTTCCCCAAAGGGAGCCTACTTCTCTCTCTGCCTATGTGTCTGCCTCTCTCTCTGTGTCTCTCATGAATAAAGAAATAAAATCTTTAAAAAAAAAAAAAAGGATAAAAAATGACCACGCAAAACACACAGAACCAGAAGTATCTGAAACACAGGGATATTTTAAAAATTGAATAAGATCAAATCAGTATGTTTAAAATATTTGGCAAAGAAACAACAGGAGCTATAATGAAAGAAGATGATACCAGGAACAAGAACAGGCAATTTTTGAAAAGAGAAGCAAAAGAAAAAAAAAAAAAATGAAAAACACATCCACGAAAAAGCTAAAGATTAATTGGACATGTCAAAAAAAAAGATTAAATACATCTAAAGAGGTAGCCAGTGAACCATAAATGAAAAGTTTATAAATACAAATTAAAAGTTTAAGAGATATAGAGGACAGAATTACAAGTCCCAACAACAGGAGCTCTAAAAGGAAAGCATCAGAAGAATGACTGAGACCTGCACACCTGGGTGGTACAGTCAGCTAGGAGTCTGCTTTTAGCTCAGGTCATGATCCCAGAACCCTGGGATCAAGCCCCACATTGGGCTCCCTGCTCAGCGGGGTGTCTGCTTCTCCCTCTCCCTTTGCTGCTCCCCCTACTGGTGAACTCTCTCAAATAAACAAAATCCTTTAAAAAAAAAAAAAAAAAAGGATGACTGCGAAAGTGTTAGAAGAGATCTATTAGTAAGTTTCCAAAACAGAAAATGTGAGCCTTCACATTAAATAAGCACACACAGGCCCAAAAGTTAAATAAAAATAAACCCACATTTAGATACATCTAAATGAACCTGCATAATACAAAACTAAATAAATACAAGTCTTAAAAGCAACCAGAGACTAAAAATTACCTACAAATGAATGACCATAAGGCTGACAACAGAGATTTCAGAAATAGAAGGCAGAAAACAATGAGATTATATCATCAAAGCCAGAAGAAAACTGAGCATTGATCTAGAATCCTATATTCAAACTATCATTCACAAACTAGTGAAACTAAAGACATTTTCACAGAAAAACTAAGAGATTTGACTATCCAGCGTCCATGACAAAAAGAATTAAAGAATATACTTCTGAAAAGGAGAATACAAGTAGTAATCTTGACAAGAAAATCTGTAAATGGGGGATCCCTGGGGTGGAGCAGTGGTTTGGCGCCTGCCTTTGGCCCAGGGCGCGATCCTGGAGACCCGGGATCGAATCCCACGTCAGGCTCCCGGTGCATGGAGTCTGCTTCTCCCTCTGCCTGTGTCTCTGCCCCTCTCTCTCTCTCTCTCTCTGTGTGTGACTATCATAAATAAATAAAAATTAAAATTAAAAAAAAAATCTGTAAATGTGTTGGTAAATCTAAACACACAATGACTGTTAAAAACAATTTCTAACAATGTCATTTAAAAAGGGGGAACACCTGGGTGGCTCAGCGGTTGAGCATCTGCCTTCCGCTTGGGGCACGATAAGTCCAGGGATCGAGTCCTATGTCGGTTTCCCTATGGGGAGCCTGCTTCTCCCTCTGCCTGTGTCTCTGCCTCTTTCTCTGTGACTCTCATGAATAAATTAATAAAATCTTTAAAAAATAAAATAATAGAAAGGGGGACAGAGGCATTATTCTAGAATAAAAGTAAGAAGACAAAACAACCAAATGCAATGAATGAACCCTCCTTAGATCCTAGTTCAAAATATAAACATTTATACAGGACATTTTGAAGTATAAGAAGAGAATTTATTCGTATGCCAGAACAGTCTTATACACAGTTAGATCCATACACATGTACTAGAATTTTTTTTTTTAAGATTTATTTATTTATTCATGAGAGACACAGCCCTGAGAGAGAGAAAGAAGCAGACTCCTCGCAGGGAGCCTGATGCGGGACTTGATCCCGGATCCCGGGACCACAACCTGAGCCGAAGGCAGACACTCAACCTCTGAGCCACCCAAGCATCCCTAGAATTATTTTTATAAACATATACTAGCTGAAACAAGATTCAGAATAGTGGTTACATTTGCAATTGCAGAAAGAATGGAGTCAAGGAAAGGTAGATCCCCAAGGATTAATGACATATATACTTAAAAAATATATATCTAAATATTGTGGGACACCTGGGTAGGCTCAGTCAATTAAACATCTGACTTCGGCTCAGGTCAGGATCTCAGAGTCCTAAGACTGAGCCCCATGACAGTTTCCACATTCAGCCCAGAGTCAGCTTGAGTCTCTCCCTCTGCCCCTTACTCTGCACATGCTCCCTCTTTCTCTAATAAATAAATAAAATATTTTTTTAAAAATCTAAATTATTGCAAAGCTTTGACAAGAGTGTTTGATGAAGAGGTTATTTATATTACTATTCCCTGTACTTTTCAATATACTGAAATATTTTTTAAAAAACAATTTAACAGAGGGCAGTCTGGATGGCTCAGCAGTTTAGCGCCACCTTCAGCCCAGGACATGATCCTGACGACCTGAGATCAAGTCCCACATCAGGCTCCCTGTACGGAGCCTGCTTCTCCCTCTGCCTGTGTCTGTGTCTGTGTGTGTGTGTGTGTGTGTGTGTGTGTGTGTCTCTCACGAATAAAAAATGTAAGAGAAAAAAAAAGAAAACAATTTAAAAGAAAATTTCTTCAAGTAAGATGTAATATATAAAGTGTAGGGAGGAAAAAAAGTTGTTTTACTACAAAAAAGCATAAAATAATGTTAACATTCCCCAGCTAGCATCAAGGCTCTCTCTACCTCTTTAGGGAAAAAAAGGGAATCTCAAAGAGTACAAATTCTACAACATATGAAGGAGAGCATTACCTCAAAGAACCTATCAAACACTTCTAAAATGTGAACTTCCTACTTACAAATATGTCCTCATTTTCAAGGCAGATAGAAATCACCGAACGGACATGCAGACAGATTTCAAGGTTTCACAGGGCCTAAACTAAGTCTTTCTAGATGCCAACGACCCTTTCCAAGTTGAAGTGAAAACATATGCCAATCAAATATGCCAAGAGCCCTAAGAGTCATTCTATCATCCTAAATAATGCTCTATCTGAAGCTCTCGGTCATTCACCAAACCATGCAGTCTTTTCTGTGTCTACTCTTTTGCTAGTGCCTATAATGAGCCTTGCTCTCTAATCTATGACCTTTCCTATCTAGTGTCTTCCCCATGTACACCTGACTCCCAAATCAATCATTCATTCCCGTTGTGTTCACCCTTTTCTTCCTAAGTCCTATGCTAACGACTGCCATGACTGTTGGCAGCCATGAACTCCACTGTGGCCTACATCTATCACCTGCTCCAGTCTCACTACATAATTCATAGGTTTTTTTAACGCATTTATTCCTCCTCTTATCTAACATTTACTGAAATTAATAACAATTTCTTATACACGAATACTGCAACTAAGGAAACTGAAAACTAGATGGATTATCAGATATCGTAGAGAAATTAATTTTTCAGGTGTGATAGTGGCATAGTAGTTAAGGAAACTGAATGAGATATTATAGTATTATTAATTTTTTAGATGTGGCATTACTATGGTAGTTATATAGGAAAAGTATTTTTATGGGAATGCATGCTGAAAGAATGACATGTTACTATGTCTAGTACTAACTTGGTTTAGCAAAAATACATGCATACACATATAAAGCAATGTAGTAGATGTTAATGTTAAAACAGGTGGTATTCAGGTAATTATTGTACTGTACTTTCATGTTAAACAGTTGTGGACTTCTGTACAAAAACTTGTAAACAAATGTTTATAGCAGCATTACTCTTAATAGTGAAATGGTGGAAACAACCCAAATGTCCCTCGGTGGATGAATGGATAAACAAAATATGGTTTAGGCATACAATAGAATGTAATCATAAAAAGTAATGAAGTACATGCTACAACTTGGATGAACCTTGAAAATATTATGCAAAGTGAAAAATTCTGTAAGTGAAAGAAACCAGAGACAAAAACCCTCATATTAAAAAAAAAAAAAAAAAAAGTCTCATAAGACTCCATTTATATGAAATATCCAGCAAGAGAGTGTGGGGGAGGGGGCAAAAGGGGAAGGAGAAGAACAAACTAACTCTGTGCTGAGTGTGGAGTCCAAGGCTGGACACAGATGCAGGACCCTGATATCATAACCTAAGCCAAAAATAAAAGTCAAATGCTTAATCAACTGAGCCACCCTAGGATTTCCTTTTGAGATCATAAAAATATTCTGGAGCTAAAAAGCAGTGACGGTTGCACAATTTTGTGAATTTACCAAATGCTACTGAGTTGTACACTTTGATGACTAAAATGCTATGTGCAATTTCATCACAATAAAAAATAACTGGGGGAAAAAAACAAAAATGTAAAGAAACTGCTATCATAGGGAGAAATACTGATGAGAGAAAGTTTAAGAGAGAAAAATAGGGCAGCCTGGGTGGCTCAGCAGTTGAGCGTCTGCCTTCGGCCCAGGGCATGATCCTGGAGTCCTGGGATCGAGTCCCACATCGGGCTCCCTGCAAGGAGCCTGCTTCGCCCTCTGCCTGTGTCTCTGCCTCTCTCTGTGTCTCTCATGAATAAATAAATAAAATCTTAAAAAAAAAAAAAAAAAAAAAAGAGAGAGAAAAATAAATAACCAACCTGGAAGTGAAGCAGGATACTGCAAAAGAATACTCCTTGCATATACTTCTTCTGAGGCGGGATCAAATGAAAGAGGAGACATTGGTGGTAAAAGATCCACAGCCTTAAAACACAGAATTTATCATTTTGAAATATACACATTTACTTCTTTACCACAATAACACTACTAAATTAATCTATGAATGGATGATCCCCCCCCCCATGAAGATAGAATTACCAAGCATATAAATTATCCTATAACTATTTTAAACCAAGGATTACAATACTAGAACAAGGGGACTACTCTGTCCTCCAACTGTGTCTCAAACATACTACCTAACAGCAAAAGAAATTTCTCATTTTCTTAATACAATCCTCTGAATCTAAAAATATTAACTATAAATCACAAAGCAGCCTGATCAATACTCTATATGTATTTAGAAAACTTACAGAAACCAAAACATTTAAACTTTAGACTCAGATGCAAAGATGACAACTTACACATGCATAGCATTCCTAGATCATTCATAACATGATAAATCAAAAGACTGCCTTATATTAAACTACTCTCCAAAAGGCAAGTCAACATTACTTACTGGAGTGCAACCTTTAATTAGACTGAAAGGAGACAGACTAAGAAATTCTTTCCACTTTTTAAACCATTCTCCTTGTTTTTCAACAACAGAATGTTTTATATTGGTGAGATCTTCTTTTATTTTACACCTATGATAGCATAAAAAAAAAGAACTTCACTCAAAATATGAATATATAAAATGAGTACTGAGTAAAACTTAAGAATACAACAGTTTGTAGAGAAAGGGAAGAAAATGTAACTGGAAGTTCAACCAATATAGCACATATACACCGAATAAACTCTCACAGTGAATGAACATTCAGAACCTAAAGTACTTTTTTTCCTTTTAGGACCAGAAAGCAGTCATGCATCTATTATTCCATTTATCTTTATTACTTTTTCCTAGTTCTAAACTAGAATCCAAATTCTACTCCTACTCTGTCCACTCCTAAAGGCAGCCCATAGCTTCCAGTTACTCCATTCAAATAACAAATAAGGTTGGGGTGCCTGGTTGGCTCAGTCAGTTAGACATCGGCCTCTGGCTAAGGTCATGATCCCAGGGATCCTGGGATCAAGCCCCACATCAGGCTCCCTGCTCAGTGGAGCATCTGCTGCTCCCTCTGCCCCTCCCTTTGCTCATGCTCTGTGCGCTCTCTCTCTCTCTCTCTCTCTGAAATAAATAAAATATTTTAAAAACTAAATAAATAACAAATAAGGCTTAGTTTTATTAAGTAGACTCCACAAAAGAAAAGCTTGAGAAAAGTTAAAATTATTTCCCAAAGAATTATCACTCATGGTAAATAATTTATTCTAGTCAAAAAAGAAAACTACATTAATTGTAGTTTCTTCATGTGTCTCTCTGGGAGTCAATGACAAGGTTTTTGAGTTCTAATGAAATGTTCACATTTGTTTGCTAAAGCTAAAGAGTTATCAAATATATGAGCTGTGCTGAGAAATTATCAAAACCACCCTATTCCTCCCCAATAATATAACAAAAGATCTTTTTACAGTACCTTATATGCTTCAGATCTGATAATCTTTCTCTCTGAAGTTTGGTCTCTTTTTCAAGGAAATGAAGATCTATTTTCAGTTTTGCTGGGTCAGCCTGACAACGTTCATATTTCACTACTTTTAAGGCTTCATTTAATAACCGAATAACTGTTAAGAGGTTCAATTCTCCAGCCTCATAAACACTTCCTATGTGCAACTAAGGATTCAGAGGGGAAAAAAAGTGGTTCTTAAGATAAACTATTACATAAATAGGTGTTTTTTTTTTTTTTACTATTATATAAAAAGTTACCTTAAAGAAGAGTGAAAAAAGCCACAAGTTGGGCAGCCCAGGTGGCTCAGCAGTTTAGCACCGCCTTCAGCCCAGGGCCTGATCCTGGAGACCCAGGATCAAATCCCATATCAGGCTCCATGCATAGAGCCTGCTTCTCCCTCTGCCTGTGTCTCTGCCTCTCTCTCTGTGTGTGTCTCTCATGAATAAATAATTAAAATCTTAAAAAAATAAAAATAAAAATAAATAAAATAAAATAAAAAGCCAAAAGTCTACCCAAAAATGAAACCAAGTAAATAATTTTGGTCCAAAGAAAACTACTGTGAAAGAATTATCCGGCTGTGCTATATTTTTATGTTATGCAAAAAAATTGCAAACTAGAATAAAAGGAAAGCAAATAAATGAGAAGCAAAATAAAGACTGAGGAGAAAGAGCAGGTTTAGTGAAAGATCCTGAATTCATGTTTTAAAGAAGTTGCAAACTGATGAATCCAAACTTAGACACGTTTATTTGACCTGCACAATTCAAGTACTTTAAAATCATTTGAATTAGTTGCCAATCGGGCAGCCCCAGTGGCACAGGGGTTTAGCGCCGCCTGCAGCCTGGGTGTGATCCTGGAGACCCGGGATCGAGTCCCACATCAGGCTTCCTGTATGGAGCCTGCTTCTCCCTCTGCCTGTGTCTCTGCCCCTCTCTCTGTCTCTATGAATAAATAAAATCTTTAAAAAAAAAAAAAGAATTAGTTGCCAATCAACTAAAAATCTTAGATTTCACATAAAAATTACTATTTCTCCAAAGACCTCATCACTACCTACATTACCCCTTTTGTTACACACAATTAGCAAATATTATCTACCTAGCCTCTGTAGGAATCTGAATTTGCAGACTCTTGATATTTCTGTACTAGGAATTTGAAGTGCGTGGTAGGTTTACCTATTACAGTGAAAGCTCTTCAGTGTCACAACACTATTTTACCTTTGTATTCCCCTATATTGTAATTAATGCCTGGCATATAGGAGATACTTCATAGATTAGGAGTTCACGGAAAAAAAAAAAAAGTAAGCTATCCAGATGAAAATGCCATATAAGCAATTGGAAATAATTTGATGGAGTCTGGGTTGAAGGAGAGAGACTGGAAATACCAATCCTAGGTATAGGATTACTGATGAAAATATAGAATTGAGTAAGTAAATAAAGATGACTGTAATGTGGGAAAGAAAAGTAGTCATTAAAGGAACCATGGAAAATACTTTCATTTGAAATTTAGAGAAAAACGATGTGCCTGGATGGCTCAGTGGGTCAATGATCTTCCTTCAGCTCAGGTCATGATCCCAGGACCCTGGAATCAAACTCCACATCAGGCTCTCTACTCAGCAAGGAGCCTGCTTCTAGGGAGCAGGCTTCTCCCTCTCTCTGCCTGCTGCTCCCCTGCTTGTGTGCTCTCTCTCTCTCTCTTTGTCAAATAAATAAATAAAATCTTTTTAAAAATTCGAGAGAAAGGAGCCAGTATAAAAAACTGACAATAGCAGTCTAAAAAACGAAAGATACTGAGGTCACAAAAGCTAAGGAAAGAAAAGACTAAAATACTTAACAGCATTAAAATGAAAGAGAAACCATAGGATACAGACATTTTAAAAAGACATTCAGCCAACTAGATCACTGCTGCTCTCCTTCAGAATTTATAAAGAACTAGTACCATATTATCTTCCTACTAAGTAACCTCCTCCATTTCTCTACACTGCATGATGTATGCAGCACACAAAAGGAATGAACAATTAATAAAAGCTAACATATGTGAATATATACATGGTTAACAAAAGAATGTTTTACTAGATTTATTCACAAAAATAAATTCTGAAGACATTGTAAGAATATACATTATTTACATATCACATATACATTAACTGTATATTAAACAGGCATGTATTATTATTATTATATATAATAATTCACGAACAGAGTTCTTTCAGCAGTTTACTTAATATCAGATGCTTACCTGACACCTCTGTTTCTCAATTTTGTCAAGTAAGAGCCTTGGAATGTTGATAGCAACATTAGTTCCATCTAAAGTATATTGGTTAACAAGACTAAGGACTGCATTAACAACTTCTTTTTCTTTTTCCAAATATATTAGTGTTTCATTCACTGAAGCCCACAAAGACCGGACCTTTGAAAACAGAGACCAAGCCTATATGTAATTTGTATGTATATCAAAGAAATGTAAAACACAAATATATCCTCACTGTCAGGAACAAATGAAGTATTCTTGTAATGATTTCTGGTGAGAAAATTAATTAACTGCCTAAAAGCACTAATATTACTTCCAAAGGGGTTTTAAAACTAAAGAATTTCAAAATCTAAAATAAATAAAACTAAAAAATTTCTCAGGAGTTTAAAAAAAATAAAAAGAATTTCTCAGGAGAATTTAATTTAGCCCACCATGATTTTCAAAACAAATCCAAGAAACTTCATTCTACAAAGATGCAATTAGCATTTCCTGTGTCCACCCCCTCCCCAGCTTGAGCCCTGAGCATCCATTAGGAGCTAAGAGGAGTTGCAACTGTTGCCATGAAACCACCTACTCCCTGATGTGGGAAAGCTAGGACCAGCAGATAATACCATCCCTCCCTGAGCTGTTGCTGTTCCCTGATGCTCCCAGCCAGCTCAGATTTTATAAAAATGAATTAAAAAAAAAAATCTATTGTTAGCATTTCAAAACATGCCATGAATCTAAATGAAACTTTTCAGGAAAATGGGGCCCAGGGTAGCTAAGTTAAGTGTCTGTCTTCGGTTCAGTTCATGGTCCCAGGGTCCTGGGATCAAGCCCCACACTGGGCTCCCTGCTCAGAGAAGAGTCTGCTTCTCCCTCTCCCTCTGCTCCTCTACTCTGCTCATGCTTTCTCAAATAAATAAATAAAATCTTTAAAAACAAAGAAAACAGAAACTTTTCAGGGAGTAACAATAAAAGATTTTCAGGAAGGGAAAAAAAAAAAACCACATCAATTCTAAGAGCCATTTAAGTTTCTTTCAAAAGATTAAAATATGAAAAACCATGCTTCTTTAAAAGCAAAGAATCTTAGGCATATACTAATCCATCTATGTTCGGTAAAATGCAGATGTAAGAATGTTTATAGGTGGGATCCCTGGGTGGCGCAGCGGTTTGGCGCCTGCCTTTGGCCCAGGGCGCGATCCTGGAGACCCGGGATCGAATCCCACATCGGGCTCCCGGTGCATGGAGCCTGCTTCTCCCTCTGCCTATGTCTCTGCCTCTCTCTCTCTCTCTCTCTGTGACTATCATAAATAAAAAAAAAAAAAAAAAAAAAAAAGAATGTTTATAGGTGGTAGCTACACTTGTGGTGAGCATAGCATA
This sequence comes from Canis lupus familiaris, assembly GCF_011100685.1. NCBI lineage: Eukaryota > Metazoa > Chordata > Mammalia > Carnivora > Canidae > Canis > Canis lupus. The sequence goes on from NC_049232.1 coordinate 38,978,876, forward strand.
AATAAGAGAATTGTCCAATCACTACGCTGTATACCTGAAACTTACATAACATTATGTGCCAACTATATTTCAATTAAGATAATAAAAAAAATTTTAAAGAATGTTCATAGCATTTCTATTTTAATAGTCAAAAACTGCAATTAACCCAAAGGTCTACTGAGAGTAAAGAAAAAAAGTATGTTGTGCTATATTCATAAAACAAAACACTACATAACATTGTGAATGAACACACTACAACCTACACACAACAGCATGTATAAAACAGCATGAGTCATCAAAGACAAACACAAAGGAATGTATTCTATATAGTCCCCTGTATATAAAGTTCAAGAAGAGGCAAACTAATCTTTAATGTAAGAAGTGAGTATTTACTCTTGGGGAAAATGGTTTTAAATGAAAGGGGACCTGAAGCTTCTGGGGTAATGTTCTGTTCCTTATACTGTATGCTGGTTACATGGGTATACTCACTTTGTGAAATTTTGTCAGGCTACACACTTGTGACTTTATCACTTTTTGTACATATATTATGCCTTCAAAGAATTTATAAAAGTGGGAGGCAGGCAGGGAAATACAATAATTATACCCATGTTTGTGCTTATGTCTTCCCATGGTACAAGGTAAAGTTGTCCCCAAAGAGGACTCATTGGCAATCTAGAGATTTCACAGGATGGCATTTCCTTGGTGGACAAAGATCCAGGATCTCATTCTCAGATTTTTTTTTTCTTTTTCTTTTTCTTTTTTTAAGTTCTCAGATTTTTACTTTAATCTTGTCAATGACTAAAAAACTGACCAAAGGTAAAGGGCTCAGGGAAAGTGAACCTTAACCAAACTCAGGAGGGATCAATGTGAAAACTTTTAACAGGTTTCACATCAACCTATTAAAATTACAATCAAAGATACTGTGTTCAGTAATAGGAATATCCATTCATATTCACAAAGTTGGAAGATCCATGAAGGAAATGACTTTGCCTCTTTCCTTCACTACTGTAGCTCTACTATCAAGAAAAAAGCCTAGCACATGGCAGGTGATTAATAAAAATTCACTGATGGATGAATAATTATTCCCTGAGGAGAGCACTGACTTTTTCCAGTGACAAACTGCTGGGGACGCCAAGTTAACATGCAAAGCAGCTCAGTGATCATAAAATCAGAACAAAGAGCTTGAGAAAGATTTCATCTCAACACAAAGGCCTAAGAAAACACTCCAATCTCACATCAAATCCAACCTCTGAAAACCTCAGATTATGTCTGCCAGATTCTTCCTAACTGCCAAGCCAGCCTCAATGCTGACTTCTCATTTTTCTTCCATGCTTACCATCTCCCTTCAGTTAACATACTTTATTTACATAAATACTATTAGTTACAAACTGAACTTTCTATCATTAATTTAAACCTGCTTTTGTATTTTTTAGTCTTAATAAATTTTAAGTTAATTTTTTCCATTATATTCATGCTTTTTAGAGGCACCCTTATATATTACTTACTGAGTTAAAAAAAAAAATTTACAAAAAGAAATGACAAAAAGAGAGAATAAAAGTCCAAATAAGTAAGCCAACTGCACATCACAAAAGTAAGAAAGATTAAATTTGTTCCTTAAAAAGTTACCTTCTGGATTTTCTCTTGTATATTACTTTCGTCATCAGAGGATTCCACTCTAGTCAAAAATTAAATGATTTCATTAGTTATTTTTTTTAATTGTCTGATAATTTACCACCAAAAGAGCTAACTGATCTATAAACCCACCAATTAAAAACTATCCTAATTAAAAACAAAAATAAAATTCTACCTCAGCAATAAATGTATTGGAAGAATTGGACTAGGAATCAGAATTATGTTCTAATCTTATGGGACTCTCAATTTCCTTACTGGTAAAATGCAGGAGTTGAACTAAGGCAACTTTCAGCTCTAATTTAAAAGTCACTTACTTCTTTATTTGGTTTTGATGTTCCATACATTCTGATCTCAAATTTCTTACTTGTTTAACTGACAATCTGTAAGAAAACATATAAATGACAACTATAATTCCATTACAATTAACTGATAAGGACCACTTTGATGCTTTCCCCCATATCTTATCTTTGCTCAAGGCCACTGAAAACTACTCTTCCAAATAGACCCAGCAGCCAGGTAATGGGCTCTAGACTTCCTTTAAGAGTTACAGGAGTGATCTAACATATAGATTGCTATTAGGATGGACCAGGACTTCTTGGCTCATATACACTGTCTTCAAATAAAAATGTTGGAAGTAAGACTACTCTGCTCTCATCCTTGTCACAAATACTTAAGGGATAAATTTAAATGTTACCTAGGACACTTAGGCAATGTTGTATTTTCAAGGTGATTTCAAAGGATATTCTAACTTTCACAATAGATTAAAAAAAAAAATATGCTATTTCTTGAGAGTAGGAACCTTGCCTATCTTATTTAATGCTGTAGGACCAGTGCCTAAACAATATCTGGCACATAGAAGTAACCAAATAAAAATTTGCTGACAAGATAAACTTAAATATAACATAATATGAAGTGGTTAAAAAGACTATGGAATACCCACTTCACAGTATCTATTTAATGGATACTCAAAGACTATCAAGTAGATTTCAGAAGCAATATACTTTGAAAATGTTAAAATTTTAAAAATAAAAATAATTTTCAAATTTTTAAATAAATAAAAGCAACATACTATGGCAATATGGAAAAACTTACAGAATGAAATGAGAAAAAAGGATACAAAATAGAATGAGCACTATAATTATATCTTAAAAATGTAAATCCATATCAAAGAAAAATCTCTAAAATACTGAATTTTTTTGATTTTTTTATTTAAGATTTTTATTTACTCGTGAGAGGCAGAGACACAGGCAGAGGGAGAAGCAGGCTCCATGCAGGGAGCCCAATGCGGGACTCAATCCTGAAACTCCAGGATCACACCCTGAGCTGAAGGCAGATGCCCAATCACTGAGCTACCCAGGCATCCCAGTACTGAACTTTTTTTTTTTTTTAAGATTTTATTTATTTATTCAGGAGAGACAGAGAGAGAGAGAGAGAGAGGCAGAGACACATGCAGAGGGAGAAGCAAGCTGCTCCACACAGGGAGCCCGATGTGGGACTCGATCCCAGGTCTCCAGGATCACACCCTGGGCCAAAGGCAGAGCTAAACCGCTGAGCCACCCCGGGCTGCCCCAGTACTGAACTTTTTTTTAATTAATTTATTTATTTATTTTAAAGATTTTATTTTATGGGGGGATTCCCTGGGTGGCGCAGCGGTTTAGCGCCTGCCTTTGGCCCAGGGCGCGATCCTGGAGACCCGGGATCGAATCCCACGTCGGGCTCCCGGTGCATGGAGCCTGCCTCTGCCCCTCTCTCTCTCTCTCTCTCTCTCTCACTGTGTGCCTATCATAAATAAATAAAATAATTTAAAAAAACATTTGTTTAAAAAAAAAAAAAAGATTTTATTTTATTTATTCATAGAGACAGAGAGAGAGAGAGAGAGAGAGAGGGGGGGCAGAGGCAGAGACACAGGCAGAGGGAGAAGCAGGCACCACACAGAAAGCCTGACGTGGGACTCGATACCGGATCACGCCCTGGGCTGCATGCGGCGCTAAACCGCTGCGCCACCGGGGCTGCCCAGTACTGAACTTTTAAATCAAAGTAATACTTTCCTTTGTTCTGAAATTTCATTTAGTATGCATAGTTTTAAAATATCTTATCCAGAAGTTATCTGGCTTTAAAATGGAAAGCGAACACTAAGGAGTTTTTAGGTAAGCATGGATTACTGCCAATGAAGGCACATTGATGACATTTATTCAAAAAGAAAGGAATTTCTGTTTCCTTTTTGGGGGGTGTAGGGAAAGAACATACACATATGCGAGGGAGGGGCAGAAAGAGAGGGAGAGAGAATCTCAAGCAGGCTCCACACCCAGTGCAGAGCCCCACAATGTAGGCTTGATCTCAAGGACTGAGAAATCATGACCTAAGCCAAAACCAAGAGTCAGATGTCTAACTGCACCACTCAGGCACCCGTGGAATTTTCATTTTCTATTAATGTATTACTTACTGTGCATTTTCCTGATACTTTTGAATAACACAATCTTCTCTTTGCAAAACGTGTAAAAATCGATTACGTGCTACATGGCATCTGGCAATGCATTTGTGCATATCTTGTGGCTTTACATTAAATGTCTCCGTAAAACGTATAGAAGAATCTACATGCAACACAAATAAGATCATAGAAAACGAATGGGGGGGGGGGGGATAAAAAAAATAAAAAAAAAAAAAGATCATAGAAAACTTAGATTTACAGCTAATAAATATCAAAAATGTTGAAATCTATTAATTTTAAGAGATTAACAACTCCTTAAAAACCGGTATGTCGCATAAACACATACAACTAATTTTAACAAAAGAAAGGAAACCTTTTTTTAAGTAGGTAACTAAAAAAGGGTATCTAAAGTTGAGTTGTTTTACATACTAAAAAACTTTTGAGAGTCCATATGCCCCAAATAATTCTTATCACAGCTTGATACATCCATGAACAAATTGTTATACATAGTAACACAAACAAAAGAAGAAAACCAATTTAAAGAGATGAGGTGAGATCACAATACCTCCTTTGCTCCAATCAGTTTATTGTTCTACCTAGTAAGACCAATAGGACAACCAAATTAAAACCAGTCTCCATTTCCCAAATAATTCTTAGCTGTGTTACTAATGATCAAAGTAGACCCTGAGAATAATCCATCCAACATTTCAGAGTCCGGATTTTTAGCTGTAATAAGTCCTACTTTAAGATGGCTCAACACAATAAAAATGGATATTCTGGAAAACAGGGACCACCCCACTACACTTAACATTACTAATCCAGGTTCTAGTGATACCCCCAAAGAAACCACAGATTCTAAATATTTAACAGGGGATAAGTCTGCTGAATGCAGAAGTCATCTAGAGACTGAATGCGTTGACTGGAATTGCTTTAAACAACAACTACGACAACCCATGCTTAGAAGTCTTATGCACAATAAACTGTTAAATCCAAACATATAGATTTCATATAATAAATTTTAGGCTACACATAGTTAAAGTAGACCATCCACAAAAAGAAAAACTGGTAACAATGCTTATGTTGCACTAAATTTTAAATATGCAAATACTTATACAGCTAGAGCACATGTATAAGTTTTTAAACACCATGCACAGAATATAAACTGGAAAAAAAGGTTTACATATCACATCACAGAGAAAGTATACTAAAAAATAAGGGCTACAAATGAAAGAGCAATAACTTAACAGAAAAAGTTATAGAGTACAAAAGAATACAAACTGCTCTTTAATATATGAAACAATTTTCAATCTAACTAATTAAGAGGAATACAAATTAAAACTACCCTGAGATTCTGTATTAACCTATCAGACTGAAAAGATAAAAATATCTGACATGCAATGTTGTTGAGCCTGTGGAAAAACAAAACTCTCCATACACTGATGACAGAGGTATAAATTGTTCAATCTCTACGGGAAATAATCTGAAAATAATTAGTAAATTACAACTGCACAATTCCTTTGACCAAGCAGTTATACACACACACACACACATATGTATACTTGAACATACAAAATCATACATGTATAAAGCTTGTCACTGTAGCATTGTATTTGTAGCCAAAAAAAAAAAAAAAAAAAGGTGGGGGGAAAGCCAAATGTCTGTCAACAGAAAACTGGTTAAAAAATTCAAATATGCAGTTCTAAAGAGAGAAAATAAAAAAGCTCTATGAACTGATATGAGATGATCTCCAATATACACCAGTGCGAAAAACACAAGATCTGAAACTTGATGTATGTCACCATTTAGGGTTTTAAAAAAAGAAAAAAATATATATATATATATTTGCCTGTATTCTTAATTACATTGGTTACTTCTACAAAAGGAAACTCAGTAGAGAATAGAAGTGAAAGATTTTTTTCACTTTTTGATTTTTGAATCATGAAAATTACCTACTTAAAAAAGTATGGATATAGTTACGTGTAAAAAAAAAATCTAAAAGAAAATAAAGCAAAATGTCAGCAATGGTTGTTTCTAGAAACTGGAAGATGGATGGGACCTTCCTGCATCGACTTTCTGTATTTGCTGCCCATGTTTTATGAGCATAAACCAATTAAACAAAACAGGATATTTAATAAACTACAAATAACATTTTTTTTTTACGTCTTAGCTTTAAAATCAAATATTGTTTCTATGAGTTAAGAAACAGATCAAATCCCTTTAAAACAGCTATTTCTAACAAAAAAATCCCAACTGACAGTAGCCAAAGTAAACCTTGCATGACACAACATTTAACACAATACATTTAATACAATATAGTAGAGGCATATAACCTCCAAGTCTAATTTAATTTAGCCCTCTGGATAGTTTTGTGAGGTCAGCAAGCTAGGTATCCTTTCCAGGGTTTGAAAGGGTTGTATTAAAAAAAAAAAAAAAAAAAACCATAGAGATGTGTATGTGAAAGAGATCTTGTGTAGTCCACAAAGCTTAAGATATTCACTATCTGGCCTTATATAGAAAATGTTTCCCAACCCCTGTATTAGAATGTAATAAAATTATCTGAATAGTTACTTATGTTCATTAGAGGCTTTCAAACTTACAGTTCCAGTAGAATATTAACTATATGCCTTGTAAGGTAAGTTAATGTTTTTATCTTATCTTGCTTTATTAAAATCTCTTTGACTTATAAATTATAAAAAAACAATGAAAATTTAAAACTCAAAACAAAAAAATTCCTACTAAAAATTAAACTTACTTTTAGAATGGGTTTTTATATATTTTATTGCAACAAATCTTGCGAAATGATACATCAGATGAATAAACTTAGGACCACCAGGAGAAAGAAACAATGATCCAACAACTTGAGGAAAACTACTTCCACATTCAGCCTAAGGAAAAAAAGAAATAAGATGATTTGAAGACCTTATCAACAATAATCTTATTAATAATAACCGTAATTCTGGGGCATCTGGCTGGTGTATTTAGTTAAACATCTGACTCTTGATTTTGGCTCTGGGTATTGAGATCCAGCCTGGCTTTTGGCTCAGCGCTCAGCAGGCAGTCTGCTTAGGAGTCTGCTTAGCATATGTCTCTCCTTCTCCTCTGCCCCTCCCTCCCATGCCCCACACTCACAGATGCAAGCGCGTATGCTCTTTCTCTCTCCCATATAATAGATCTAATAATAATAATAATAATAATAATAATAGACAAAATTCCTATTATGTAGCATAGCAGGAATGATCAGGATTATTCCATTTGAACCAGAAGTTGAATATTTGAATCCCTGTAAACTCTTGGTGGACTTGGCCAGAAAAAATAATTATAATATAAAGCCACAATTATTGATACTACTTGGGGACACAAGCTAAAGTAAATTATCATCAAAAATGTTTTCATAAGAAAAAAAAAAAGGTTTCTTTAAATGAAAACCATGATATAACCTCCCAGGAACTCAGTAACCTATTTCCAATGCATCTAGGCAGCAAAGCTGGTTTCCTAGATATATGCAGAATCCTTACCAAAAACCATTAAAAAGTATTATTCCTAACAAATATTTCCTTGCTATTATACTGTTAGGATAAAAGCACTAAAAAGATTTCACCTCCAAAAAATTAAGGTAAAATTATACTTCAATAAAGCCAAAAAAAATTTAATGTAGTTTTTTAACTTCTTAAAGTTTGTATCTTCCAGAAAGAGAATACTTACAGAAATCTTTTTTAACCAATCACAGCAATGTTTCCGGAATTCAGTGTCACTCTTTTGGTCAAATGGAGGCCAACAAAGCCTTAGAAACATATATAGAAGCATTAGAATCATGAATTTAAAAACTCAGCAAAATTTTAAAACACGAGGGCAGCCCCAGTGGCGCAGTGATAGAACCGCCTGCAGCCCAGGGCGTGATCCTGGAGACCCTGGATAGAGTCCCACGTCAGGCTCTCTGCATGGAGCCTGCTTCTCCCTCTGCCTGTGTCTCTGCCTCTCTCTCTCTCTCTCTCTCTCTCTGTGTCTCTATGAATAAATAAATAAAATCTTTAAAAAAATAAAAAATAAAATAAAATAAAAATTTTAAAACACGAAACTTACATCCTATACTAGAAACATTAATGCTAAATGAACCAAGACTAACATTTGTAGATTTCAACTAAACAAGGATACCAACCTGTGAGAAATTGGATCTTTTTCTTTATAAATTAAAGGCTGAGTTCAGTTTACCACATCAGTGAATACATATGTTAAATGAAGCAATTAATCACCAGTAAAATTACTACAAATCAGCTAAAGAAGACAACGCTCTCAATGGATTCACTGGACTAATGCCAAAAAAAAATGGTATAAATAAATTAGTATGTTAAGCCTGGAAGAAAGAAAGAGAGAGAGAAAGAGAGAGAGAGAGAAACATAAATAACTGCTCAGGAAGAGCACAGAAGGAATGACATGAAAGCTTTGGACTCCTAGAGATAATCCATAACACAGTCAATATGTGCTACTGTTTTGTGGATAAACAAGACATAAAATAATTTTCAGAGTTTATTTATTTGAGAGAGAGAGAGAGAGCGCACAAGTGGCATGAGGGGCAAAGAAAGAAGCAGACTCTGCTGAGCAGGCAGCCCAAAATGGGGCTCAAACCCAGGACCTTGGGAGCATAGCCTAGTGGAAAGCAGGCGCTTACAGACTGAGCCACTCAAGCACCCCAAAACTTTTCTTTTTAGTATTTTTATATCTTGTTGGGACCCTGCATAGGGCTTCCTGCTCAGCAAGGAGTCTGCTTTTCTCTCTCTGCCCCTCCCCACTGCTCATTCTCTCTGTCTCAAATAAATAAAATCTTTAAAAAAAAAATTATCAAAAATAACAATGCCTAAACAATGGATTTACTTGTTGCTTTTCTTTTTTTTTTTTTTTTTTAAGATTTATTTATTTACTTTTGGAGACAGAGTGTGCACATGGTGCACACAAGTAGTGGGAGGGAAAGGGGGGGAAGAGAATCCTCGAACAGACCCTCTACTTTTTCTATTTAAAAGGATAATAGCACAATATAAATATTAAAACAAATTTTAACACTTTTTCTGGTGGTAGAAACCCAAGTGATGTGGAAAATAACTTGGAACCAAGGTTTAGTGCTATTCATATTCTTATCTCCTCCTTAAACTATTCAATATTCCACACTATCTACCATTAAACTAAATAGAAATGATTTTCACCTATAGCATTTGACACTTTTATATATCACCGACTAAACTAATAAGGATTTAGAGACCTAAAAATTAAAAATAGACAAAACAAGTGATATTGCCTATACGAAAAGGAGTAAGGCAGGGAGTAATGAGCAAAAAAATATTTTAAAAAAGTAAGGCAAAACTGTATAGACAGATTGGTACCAATTAACTGTTTTGCCCAACAACTGTGACTATAAAGAATGTTAGGAACTAATTTTATAAACAAAATCTATCTTATCTATGACATAATCAGTGATTTTAAGGTAAGTACCAAAGAAAAATCACTCAGATTTATAAAAGTTAAGCACTAAATTTTTAAGACTCAAACCTGATTTTTGTGACAACCATTCAAAACAATAGTCAAAGGCCAAAGTTGAGATTCTGGCTTACATCAGAGTATATTCCCCTTTTAAATTTGAGACTGACCACTTACAAAAAAGGAAATAAATTTAAAAAAAGAAAGTAAATAAAGTAACTTGACTCACTTGAAAACTTCTTTGGTGAGTGACTGGTCCAGTGTTTGAAACAAAAAATAAGAAACGATTTGGAAGGCATCACGGTTCAATTTATCAAACATGTTCCTAGTGGTTTAAAAAGAAATAGAAGCAGGGGGGAAAAAAACAAAAAAGGAATATGGTTAATAAAACTAAGTATCATCAAAAGCTGTGTAACAATTTAACACAAATTAGTATTTTTCATTCTCTTCAAGAGGTCAAGGCAAACTAATTTCTCATTTATGTACATTTTTATAAATAAGAAAAGCAATAAGCCTTTATTTTCTGATTCTGAAAATACTGATCACATAGAAAACTGGTAGAACTTTTTTTTACTGCAATGAGAATAGGACACATAAAGAAAAGGAAAGCCTAATTAGATTGAGAGAAAACCATGGCCTATGATGGGCTAAAGATGATATATACCAACATTTACTGAGTAACAATAAAAATAGCTACTAATAGTTTATCATTTCCCAGGTACTATTTTAGGTCTTTTACAGGTAATAACTCATCTAATTTTCTTTTTTTTTAAATTTTTATTTATTTATGATAGAGAGAGAGAGAGAGAGGCAGAGACATAGGCAGAGGGAGAAGCAGGCTCCATGCACCGGGAGCCGGACGTGGGATTCGATCCTGGGTCTCCAGGATCGCGCCCTGGGCCAAAGGCAGGCGCTAAACCGCTGCGCCACCCGCAGGTGGGATCCCCTCATCTAATTTTCAACAATCATGAAATTAAATACTGTGCTAGTTGCTTTACCATGGATTATTTAATTCTAATGACATTAGATTGTAATTTGATTGTTCTCATTATACAGATGAGAAATTTTTAAATTTAGAGAGGTTAGCTTAATTGCCAAAACTATCCAAAATCATACAATCAGGAAGTAGAAGAGCAGTGATTTGAAATATGTCATCTGACCCCAGAGTCCAGGGTCTTTACTATTACATTTTAATCACAGAACCACCCTTATATAATTCTAGCAGGTGTTCTAAAGTTTTTGATTGTCCTGATTTTCCTAACTAATCAAGACAAAGCGTAAAAAAAAAAAAAAAAAAATTATGTTAAGAATAACAGCAACAACAACAAACTAAACCTCACAAGAATGCCACAGCACAGGCTATGAGGAATCAAGAGTTAACATAAGAGCAGTATAGGAACCATGGGGCCAGTCATCAGCCACTGTTCTAAGATGGATGTCTACTCCTCATTACCCTATCCCAAACCTTAGTGTCTGGTAAGACACAGAAAATTCAGGCTTCTGGGACTACCAGAGCCATAAGGAGAAGAGTTTTCTGAATTTCATCTACAGCAACAAACGGCTGATGGAAAGGATCCACCACAGATATCATGTTCCACCGCATGGCCCACCTGCAAGATTTTAAACTACACTTTGGTAACTCCCAAGGTAAAACAAGTCAAATTTGGCACAGAGATATAGCAACCATTTTTCAAAGTCCTGGCAGTAAAGTATGAGTAGCATGAGAAGCAAAAAAAAAAAAAAAAAAAGCAATTTAAGTTCTCTGGGTAAGTGAAAAGTGAATAAAAATGGAACACATATCCCAAAAGAGGTTAAAGTTTACACTCAAGAAGGAAAAAGAAATAACCTGTCAAAGTTATCAGATAAAAAATTATGAGAATCTTCCATTACTGTAGTATAAAAAGGCATTTGTATGGGTGCAAAAGGGAATAGTTTGCCACTCGATTATCAAAAGAAGTTAAGGGCAGCACCAGTGGCCCAGCGGTTTAACACCACCTTCAGCCCTTCAGCCCAGGGTGTGATCCTGAAGATCCAGGATCGAGTCCGTCAGGCTCCCTGCATGTAGCCTGCTTCTCCCTCTGCCTGTGTCTCTGCTTCTCTCTCTGTGTCTGTCATGAATAAATAAATAAAATCTTAAAAAAAACAAAAAAAAAGTTAAAAGCAAAAGAAACCAGCAACTATAAACAAAAGGTCTCAGAAGAATCTGAAGACATTATCAAAAAGAAGGGAAAAAACACTCACTAGAACATAATAGACTATATCTAAGGACATTCTATATGCTAATATAAAATATTTTTAATACTTAGAACAGTGATCTGAGGTATTTCCACGTTCAATACATTTTCAACAATAATCTGAAGGGATATTTCAATTGGGTGATTCCTTATTTTCAGACTCTAAAAAGAAATTGGCTTAGGAATTAGGCAATTACAAAAGGAGCTGTGAGGCCCTGGAATTCATGACAAACATACGTGAGTACCCCTATAAACATAAAGCTATGTTCTCAAGTTGGAAAAAGAGTTAAGATTAAGGTTCCTATGCTTATCCATATGTCAAACAACTCTTGTCCTTGAAATGTTTCTATTCCTCAACAAACACAAATGAAGTCCCTACCTTCTTATCTCTCAAACCTGTTATTTTTTCACATAGTATCCTGTTGTCTTCACTTTGACACTTATTATAATTTTAAATAAGATATTTGTTGAAGGTCTGTTCATCCACTAGACTGAAATTCTGCAAGAGAAAACTTTGTCTATTCTGTTCACCACTGCCTACCCAGATCCAATACTGGGTTCAAATAGTTATCTGTTGAATAAGCAAATGAATGAATCACCTTTTCTTTCCATCCCACTCCCACCTTAGTTTAGGCCTACCTAACTGCAACGCCCTGTTTCCCCATTCTGCAACCAGAGTGGTTTTTCCAAAGTGCAAATCTTCTGGGCAAATAGGAATGAAATTGCTGGATCACATATGTTAAGTGTATGTTTAACTTTATAAGTGGTTACAGAACTACATGCTCAGAGAAATTAGAAAACCATAGGACTTCACTCAAAAAAAGAATAAACTTTGTCATATGTAAACATAAGTCAAAATTTTTTTGAAATTTAAGTATCTTTGATGGTACGTTCCTGCTTGAAGCATTTTAAAGAGGACATCTGCTTCAAAATGATAGATCCCTCCTAACAAGCGACCAAAATGACTCTAAAGACAGGGAGTAAAATATTCTATGGCAGTGACGGGGAGGGAGGGAGCCCTGTTCTCACTGGACCAGCACTTAACAGATTTTTAACTAATTTTCAAAGGCAGAAAACAGACTGGAACTGTAGAGAAAACTAAAGCTGCTAAATAAATACTGGAGAGAAGGATGTGGTGGCAATAGTAACCATTCTCAGTGGAAGCCTGGAGAAGCTTCAAGCTTCTCTGCCACTAACGGAGAAAATGAAACTGTACTATGGGACATCAAATCATGTGAGATAACTGGAGTATTTATTAATACATAAATATAATCTTATAAATGCTATCCTCTGGTTGTCAATTTTTGAGACAAAGCACTTCTATACGTAAATAATAGTAACTTCAAAACAAATAGTTAACCAGCAAAACTCATGGCTCTAACCCTTGTCAGTAAAAGAGCTATAATACATCTGAAAAAAGTCAAGAAGGCAGAGGAGGGCAGGGAAGTGTGGATGAGCTGATTAATTACCTTATAAATAACATCTACCTTCATTGTGAAATTACTTGGTGGGGAATCAAGAGATCCTTTGAGACTGATACAGCAAGAAACTGAGGTCTTAAAGCACATTATTAAAACACTTGCCACTCAAAGTGAACACTTAAATAACAATTGGAAAAGTCTAAAGACTGAGAACAGGAAATAGCCAATGTATCTCAAATTTCTCAAAGATAATGCTCTAAAGCTGATGAGTTTAGCGGATCCCTGGGTGGCTCAGCGGTGTAGCCCTGCCTTCAGCCGGGGGCGTGGTCCTGGAGACCCGGGATCGAGTCCCACAGCGGGCTCCCTCCGCCTGTGTCTCTGCCTCTCTGTATCTCTCATGAACGAATGAATAAGATCTTTAAAAAAATAATAATAAAGTAAGTTTAGAACACAGAAATACAATCAAAATATTTAGACTCAGAATCATAACTATCATATCAGTGACAAAAATAGGGAAGGGGGTTTTACTTTCCACTTTAGTACCCTTTTCTACTATTTCTTGCGAACTACAGAACGGCTCGGTCTACAAATTCATAAGGTAAAAATCATCATCCGGAGAGCCACCCCCTTGAAAGGCTCCCTCAAGGCCGCCTGGGTGGCTGGCGGTTGAGCGTCAGCCTCCGCCTCAGGTCGTGATCCCAGGCTCGGAGGGGGGCGGAGGGGGACGGGGAGGAGCCCCGCCTGGGGCGGGGAGCCTCGTCTCCCTCGGCCTCTGTCTCTGCCTTTCTGGGTCTCTCACGAATTAAATAAGATCAAAAGAAAGAAGAAAAAGAAAAAGAAGAAAAAGAAAAAGAAAAGAAAAGAAAAAAGAAAAGAGGAAAGAAAAAAGAGAAAAGAGAAAGAGGAAAGAAAGAAAAGAAAGAAAAAGAAAAGACAAGACAAAGAAAAGAAAGAAAGAAAGAAAGAAAGAAAGAAAGAAAGAAAGAAAGAAAGAAAGAAAGAGAAAAAGACAAGACAAAGAAAAGAAAGAAAGAAAAGAAAAGAAAGAAAGAAAAGACAAGACAAGACAGGACTCCCCCGAGTCCGAAAGCCGTTGAAGATACCGCCGTCACATCCTTCCACGGCCCACTCGCCACCCCTCCCTCGACCCCACAGTCCACCCCCGGCATCACCACGGAAGCGGCATCCAACTAGCGCCAGGCTGGCAGGCTCGGGCCGCGGGGCCTGGTACGGTGCTGGCGCACAGTGACGGCCGGACACTCGATTCCCCAGCCCGCGAGGTCCGCGCCCGGCTGGGGCACCCCCGCCCCGTCGGCCCCGGTCCTTACACTCCGAGGTGCGTGTGCGACACAATCTTGCCACAGGCAACGGTGGCCGGGCCTGGCTCGAACCCGAGCGCCTGCAGATACATCCAGAGATGCTCCTTCTCGAAAGAGGTGACCCACGCCGAGCTCATCTTTGCCGCAGGCGGTTATCACTGCAAAGGGAACCAGCGCAGGCCCCAACGGCTCAGAGCGCCTTCATGCTCCCTCCCTACGCGCAGCCGGAGGTAGCGGCGGCCCCTCCGTCGCCACCGCACCTTCCTCTCTCGCCCGGAGCCATTTCGCCTCAAATGACCGTAAAGTCTCGGGGGAAATGGAGCCTTTAATGGTATTACGGTACAGCGGACTCGCCTAAGCCCAGCCAACAAAAACCAAGGCTCCCGCGCTTCCGGAAAAGCGGCGAGCGCTGGCGCTGCCTGGCTTCCGGCAGAGGACGGATTTCCAAGGCCGACTATGTTTCCCGCCGTGCAATGCGCCCTGTTCTCCATCTCTTCCCGTCAGGTCCAGCCGAAAAACTACAAGACCCACAGTGCATTGCGTTGCCGGCGAGCTCTTTCGCGCTTGCGCGTAACTTCAGCACCCCCTTGCAGTAGTCCCACGGCTTCGCGCTTTCTGGTCTTTTGTGTCTGTGGTTCCTTTTGCTCTTGTAGGTCTATTTCGTCAGATTAAAAAAAATATGTAGATTTAGGACTGTGGCCCAGTGTAGTAGAAAAAGCATCGGGTTCCATCCTCACCTGTCTCAGTAGCTGTGAGATGTACCCACAACTAACCACTAAGCTCCAGGTCTGCTGTGAGCCCTCAACTGCTCAATGTTCTTTCATCCTCTGGCTGTAAGAAACCTGGCTCTCCCCTAAGCAGCTTTCCCCTGGGGCCCCCTCCACTGACGACTGTTTCCTCTTTCACACCCCGTAGACAATAGGGCCTGGAAATGTGGTGGGTATCCTAACTTAGTTCCCATTGCCTCCTCTGGCAGTTACTGCCTCACTAAAACCAGCTCCTTTGAATTTTATGCTTTCACCCACGACTCTTGCTTTTGGGGGTCAGGGGTGAAGGTGGGGCGCTGGACTTCATTTTTAGAAAACTTAGACTTGTTCCCGGATGTTACTCTTGGGATAATTTTTGGTAATTTCTATATCCATAGGTGACCTTTCAGTGCCCTGGTCTCCCAGTTACTCCACCTCTTCTCAGCTCTCTGCTCCTTTTCTCTCATTGCCAGATTTCTCTGGCAGAACCCAAATCTCTGTTAAATCCAGTTTTCGGCCTACTCACGCCTACAACTTAGCCCATAAACACGATCATGAAGCCTGTGGTAGCTCAAAATTCATGACAAATCAAATAGGCTTTTAGGCCTGCCCTCTCCCCTCTGTTTTTCCCAAAAAGTGATACAGTGATACATCTTTTCATCCTTATTCCAATACTTCTTTCCCCTCCTCTCAGTGTCTTGCATCCTTGTTAATGGATGCTTCCAGAACAGACTGTCTACCAACAATTTACCAACCTGCCTATACCTTTGCCCATATAGTCTTCCCTCCTCTCTCTCTATTATCTGGGTGAGTCAAAATATGCCTCCCTAAGATTGGTCCTTTGACTTATTCGATGGGTCATATTCCTTTTCTCCTACTCAAAGAGTTTGCTCCAGCGCTTATCCTATATTCTCCCTTCCATCACCAGTTCTTCCCATAAATACACAAACATGCGATGCTATCACCCATTGTTTAAAAAAAAAAATTTTCTTTGACCCCAATGCCTTTCTAGCTACTACTCCATTTCTTACTGCAAAAAAGCTTCTCTTGGGGATCCCTAGGTGGCTCAGCGTTTTAGCACCTGCTTTTGGCCCAGGGCATGATGCTGGAGTCCCGGATCGTGTCCCACATCAGACTCCCCATGGGGAGCCTGCTTCACCCTCTGCCTATGTCTCTGCCTCTCTCTCTCTCTCTCTCTTTCATGAATAAATAAAATCTTAAAAAAAAAAAAAAACTTCTCTCAAAAATGTTCTATACCTACCCCACCACTAATAGTAACTTGCCAAGGCCACTTACATCAATTAGTGTTCTTTAGTAGCAAACAGCAAAACTGCCTCTAAGCGGGGTTTATTTGATGGGTATTGAGAAGCATAAAGAAAGAATGGAAAGGCCAGAGAATAAGATTCAGAAAATGCCAAATTCATGTGCCACTCCACTCAAGATTTATATGCCAGCAATCCAATTTACAGTTTAAAAAATAGCTTAATAGAGCAGCCCAGGTGTCTCAGCGGTTTAGCGCCACCTTTAGCCCAGGGTGTGATCCCAGAGGCCAGGGATCTAGTCCCACATCCGGCAGGGAGCCTGCTTCTCCCTCTGCCAGTGTCTCTGCCTCTCTCTTTGTGTGTCTCTCATGAATAAATAAAATTTTAAAAAATAAAATGAAAAATAGCTTAATATATTATTGTAGGTGAATGCCCTTATAATTACCACCAAGGACAAGAAATAAAACTTTTTCAGCACTCCAGGAATCCCTCATCCCCCCCCCCAAAAAAAAAATAATCACCATTCTCACTTTTATAGTAATCACTTCTTTGTGTTGTCATAATTTCACCATCTGTGCTGCTCTAGACACTATGAGTCTTACCCTTTTTATACTTGCCTTGCCTTCTTCATTAGTTTTTTTCAGTCTTTCCCAGATTTGTTTTCTCAAATAATAATATTTAATATACAGGCTTTCCTCCATCCCCCTCCACTCCTTTTTTTCTTACAACTTTCCTGTTGAGGATCTGAGGCTATTTGACTTGAATAACTTCCCTTATTCTGGGTTTTACTGATTGTACCTTTGCTATAGTTCAACATGTTCTTCTGTCTCTGTCCTCTGTATTTCCTTCAAATTGGCACCTGGATTCAGAGAATTGATGAGATTCAGTTATGATCCCTTTGGCAAGTCTAGATGATGGTTGGCATATGTTGTTTCATCAGGCTGTACATAGCTTTGTTTATGCCATTAACAAGGATTGATGCTAAATGCCTAGATCTAGTAATTTACTGGGGATCTTAAAATGTTAAAATTCTAATTTATTATTTGTTATGAACTGAATGTTTGTGCCTCCCTCCCAATTCCTATGTTGAAGTCCTACTCCTCAAAGTGATGGTATTAGAAAGTAGAGCCTTTGGAAGGTAATTAGGATTAGATGAGGTCCTAAGGGTGGAACCTTCCTGAATAAGATTAATGCCCTTACTCTCTGCTCTTTCCACCATTTGAGGATCCAAAGGGAAGTGGACTCTGCAACCTGCAAGTGTCTTCACCCAACCAGACTGACACCCTGATTGCAAACTCCCAGTCTCCAGAACTATGAGAAATGTGGGTAGCCTGGGTGGCTCAGCAGTTTAGCGCCTGCCTTCAGCCCAGGATGTGATCCTGGAGTTCTGGATCGAGTCCCACATCGAGTTCCCCGCATGGAGCCTGCTTCTCCCTCTGCCTGTGTCTCTGCCTCTCTCTGTGTCTCTCATGAATAAATAAATAAAATCTTTAAAAAAAAACAAACTGTGAGAAAGAAGTGTTGTTTAAACCACTCAGTCTAAGGTAACTTATTATGGAAGTCCAAATTGACCAAAATATTATTTCTTTTTCCTCTTTTTAGAATAGGAATTTTCCCTCATTTACTCTTTTATCTAGTGGTAAAAATATAAGGAAGGATAGGGAGCCTGGGTGGCTCAATCGTTTAAGGCATCTGACTTTTGGTTTTTGGCTCTGGTCAGATCTCAGGGTTGTGAGATGGAGCTCAGCATGGGGCTGCGCACTCAGTGTAAAATCTGCTTGAGACTCTTTCTCCCTCTCTAAAATAAGATCTTAAAAAATTTAGATAGATAGATAGATAGATAGATAGATAGATAGATAGATAGATAGATGATTCTTTCCCTTTTACGGTTAATTGGTTTGCTATCATCCCCTGAAGGTAACCAATTAAATTGTTTATATGTATAATGGGGGCACCAGCGTGGCTCAGTAGGTTAAGTGTCTGCCTTTGCCTCAAGTCATGGCCCCTGGGTCCTGGGATTGAGCCCCACATGGGGCTCTCTGCTCAGCAGGGAGGCTGCTTCTCTCTCTCCCTTTGCCTGCCGCTCCCCATGCTTATGTGCTCTACTCTCTGTCAAATAAACTTTTTTAAAAAATCTTTGTATGTGTAATGATATATTTGGATATTCAAGAGGGTTCATATTTGATGGGGTTCAGTCTATTGCAATTATTATTATTATTGAAGTTCAAATTGTCCTATCTGTAGTCATTGGGAAACTCTTCAAATTTGTTCCTTTGCTATCTGGAACAGCAAGAAGTTCAAGGATTATCTTGTATATTTTCTGCCTTAAATCTGGAATCAGGGCAGCCCAGCTGGCTCAGCAGTTTAGTGTCATCTTTGGCCCAGGGCATGATCCTGGAGGCCCAGGATCGAGTCCCACGTCGAGCTCCCTGCATGGTGCCTGCTTCTCCCTCTGCCTATGTTTCTGCCTCTCTCTCTCTCTCTCTCTCTCTCTCTGTCTCTCATGAATAAATAAATAAAATCTTAAAAAAAAAATCTGGAATCAGCCATTTCTCCAAGAAGCCCTGACTTCTTTGAGAGAGAAGGGTATTTCAAAATGACTATTCGGACACTAGGGATGCTCACAATTACTGGGTCAACCATTGTTTCTACAATTTATTTAATACTTTTTTTAAAAAAGATTTTATTTATTCATGAGAGACACACAGAGAGAGGCAGAGACATAGGTAGAGGGAGAAGCAGGCTCCCTGCAAGGAGCCTGATGGTGGGACTTGATCCCAAACCCCAGGATCATGCCCTGAGCCAAAGGAAGATCAACTGCTGAGCTACCCAAGCATCCCAACTTCTTTAATACTTATTCAATGCCAGGCATTGCTCTAAGCTTTTCACAAATACTAATTTGCTTTTTCTAAATAACAAACCTACTACTATGCCCATTTTACAGATGAGGAAGTAAAGGTATAATATATATATAAAACCCTGACCTACAGACCTACTGAGACATCCCCATCCTGGGAGGCCAAAAACAAAAAGAAAAACGTCCACACATCAAAAGGAAAAAAAACCCCACTCTGATTCAAGATTATACAGCATAATCTTTATAGGCATTTCAATGATTAAATTTTGAAGAATTATATGAAATAATAAATGCTACAGAACTGAGTTCTCTTACAAAAGTTTAAACCAATCAGTTTCATTACAATTATGACCAAGTAGCCAAAAACAAACAAAAAAAGATAAACCCATAAGAGATTAATCCCCAAAGCCTCAGGAATAAACACATGAGCAAGCATGAAGTTTAATGTGACACAAGTTGTGTATTCAGCCAAAAGGAGTATTTTCTTTTTAATTATTCAACATTTTGCCCTGAGAAAACTCAGGGCCATTATCATGTGAATGATCTGATCCATCCTCCTCTTCCAAAGCTATAATATCTGGAATTTCATCAGTCTCAGATGTCAAGTCTATGGCAGTGAAGTCAAATACCTGAAAAAGAAGAATCTTGGATATTAAAACAAACACTAATGAAGTGCGCTGTCAGGTCCAGGACTCATGGAAACATGAATACATATGAATGAACCTTACTTTCCCCATAGACATGCCTTCTAGCCTTATACCCACAATTCACTTATATTATAAAAGTACTGAGGAAATTTCTCTTTAAAAGGAAACAATTAGGGGCACCTGTGTGGCTCAATTGGCTAAGTGTCTGCTTTCATCTCAGGTCGTGATCCCAGGGTCCTGGGATTGAGTCCCAAATCCGGGGGCTCCTGCTTCTCCTATTCCCACTGCCCCTCCCCCTGCTGTACTCTCTCCCCCACTTGGTCTCTCAAATACATAAATAAAATCTTTTCAAAAAATGAAAAAAAATGGGCAGCCCGGGTGGCTCAGTGGTTTAGTGCCACCTTTGGCCCAGGGTGTGGTCCTGGAGACCTGGGATCGAGTCCCACGTCGGGCTCCCTGCATGGAGCCTGCTTCTCCCTCTGCCTCTCTCTCTCTCTCTCTCTCTCTGTCTCGCAGAACTTACAGAGTGAAAGTTTTTTTTTTCTGAAAAATACAAAATATAAAGCCTTTCTGGTTATTCATCTATTAATCTACTATTCTCTCTTTTTAAAAGATTTTATTTATTCAGAGAGACACACAGAGAGAGGCATAGACATAGGCAGAGGAAGAAGAGGCTCCCTGAGAAGAGACTGATGTGGGACTTGATCCCAGGACCCCAGGATCACTACCTGAGCCAAAGGCAGAGGTGCTCAACCACTGAGCCACCCAGGCATCCCTAATCTACTATTCTCTTAAAAACAGTAATGCTCCACCTTCCCATAAATCTGATTTACAAATATAAACCCTTTGAGAAATGCCTAAGAACTCAGAAAGGAAAAGGTCTTTTAATAGTTGAAATAACCATCACAAAGTTCTAGTACATCTCTGCACAGGAAAGGCTTTTAGGAATAAGAAGTTCTATTAACTCTTACTTTACATGCAATTTTGATAAGCTAAGTGATGTTTCTTGGCCAATAGCAGATTAGAAGCAGAAAAGTAGTAAGGTATAAAAAAGCTAGCTAATCACCTAACAGGGACAAAAATCCTAACACAATCCACTAACAACAAAAATCCATCAAAACACAGATAGATGGGGAGGAAGAAAAGAGGAGTCTTTGTCTAATAGGTATAGTTTATGCTTGGGATGATAAAGTTCTAGAAACAGAAAGTGGTAATGATGGCACAACATGGTGAATATACCTAAGGCCATTGAATCTGTGCACTTAAGAATGGCTAAAGTGGGTGGCAAGAATGGCTGAAGTATGGATCACTTGGGTTCTTCAGTCAGTTAAGCTTGATTTTAGCTCAGGTCATCTTAGCTCAGGTCATGATCTCGGGGTCCTGGGATCAAGCCTCGAGTTGGGCTCTCTGCTCAGTGAAATGTTTGTTTCAGGACACCCCACCGCCACTACCACTCTCCACTCTCTCTGTCCAAAATAAACAAATCTTTCTTTTTAATGGCTAAAATGGTAAATTTGATGTTGTGTATATTTTACAATTAAGAAATAGTAAAAACAAATCAAGAGGAAAAACAGACAAGAAGAGGGAATCTTGTTTATCATATTTTCCACTAAGAACTCAGGTGCTCAGAGAACTGCCTGGTCTGAGGCATGAACTTCTACTGTTTGTTGTTGAAGCTCTCAGTTTGGGCAGAGCTAACTGCTTTCTAGCTATTTATAAATGCTCACTTTGCAAAGATTAGATCCAACCTGATACCCACAAAAGCCAGCAATGCTTATACAAATTCATTCAGAACATCAACCAGGCAAGCAACTATTGCAATGTTAGCTTTATTCATTAAAGATACATCTTATTTAGCTCTCTCTTCTGAACTCTCTCTACTAGTTGGATGTTTCAACATCCAATATCACTTTGTTTTTAACAACTATAAAATAGGGGATCCCTGGGTGGCTCAGCGGTTTAGCGCCTGCCTTTGGCCCAGGGCACGATCCTGGAGTCCCAGGATCAAGTCCCACATCAGGCTCCCTGCATGGAGCCTGCTTGTGTCTCTGCCTCTTTCTCCCTCTATGTCTATCATGAATAAATAAATAAAATCTTTAAAAAAAAAAAACAACTATAAAATAGAAGAAGCTACAATACAAGAAGATTCAGGCAGAGAAATCTTTTGGGCCCCAAAAAAGGAGGCAAGCAGTAGTTTTCTTCTATTAGAGAGTGCTAGAACAGAAAAAAATACATGCCCTTTGACATCAGTAGACATCAAACTAAACCCCCACCATACTACCTATTTTTTCAACCTGTTTCCTCAACTTTCATGTGAGGAAAAGACCTAACTGATTTGGTTACAGGCGAAGAATGAAGGTTAAAATGAGCCTAACTTGTAAAAGGTGCTCAACAGTAGCTTTTATTTTCTTTAGTTCCCTAAAGGCCAAGACACACACACACACACACACAACCCCCAAAGTCACCTATAGGCTAGGTAACTATTGGTCTAAAGCAGAATTCTTTGCAGAAGGTTGATGATCCCACACTCAAAATTTTAGGAGAAAAATTTAGGAGAAAAATTTTCAATGCAATCATCAAAAACACACAAAAATGCCTCTAGTACCTGAGATGCTTTAGAAGAGCCACATGAATAATTCCCCTTTCATATATCCAGAAAGATCCAGAGTGTCTCCTTCCCATTAAATTCTTGGCTATCTGCAAAACCTACTTGGGGGCTGTGAATAAAATAGAGGGTGGGGAGGGACACCTGGGTGGCTCAGGGGTTGAGCCTCTGCCTTCAGCCCAGGGCATGATCCTGGAGTTTGGGGATGAAGTCCCACATCAGGTCCCTGCATGGAGCCTGCTTCTCCCTCTGCCTATGTCTCTACTTCTCTATCTCTCGGTATCTCTCATGAATAAACAATTAAATTTAAAAAAAAAATAGGTGGGGCAACGAAGAGGTAGTCACAGTCCATCGGGTTTCCACGGTGAGTTTAATGTAAAATGTTGTGGTTGTACCTGACCATATACACAAGGTTTTTACAAATGTGGCACAAGATAAATCACTTCACACATCTATAGAATAAATCCCTTTTTCATTGACACGAAAAGTGTAGCCTGGACCACTGATAGAGTGTAAGGAGTCTCTTGCAGAGAATGCCCCTCAGGGATAGAGGCCAATTATGAAATTAATGAGATAACCATAGTCCCTCCCTGAAAAGACAGGAAACCAGATACACATTCTTCTCAAGAAAACCAAGTGACCATGCTAGGATTTCTGTGACCCTATGTACCTTTTGCAGGTTGCTTACCATATGACCTCAGGGGGCATCTTTCATATCACAGACTTCATATTTTGTATATTTTTCATATTTACTATATGATTCTCATATTTACTATAACAACTTTCCAGAAGGTGGTGCTACACATATTGAGGATACATGCCATTTTCTAATTTGCCTAAAGATGGCTGCTGGTGGCCTGGGGCCCTGTACAGGTGAGACCATTACAGAAATAAAAACATGGGGGCATCTGGGTGGCTCAGTTAAGCATCTGACTTGATTTCAGCTCAGGTCATGATCTCAGGGTAATGGGATTGAGCCCTGGGTCAGCTTCCTGCTCAGCCAGGAGTCTGTTAGAAATTCTCTCTCTCCTCCTCCCTCTGCTCCTCCCCACTGTGCTCTCTTTCTCTCTCTTAAAATAAATAAATCTTGAAAAAAAAAAATCTCTGGGAATTTAACTTGTGTCTGTCTTCGACTCAGGTCATGATCCTGGAGTCCCAGGATTGAGTTCTGCATTGGGCTCCCTGCTGATCAGGGAGTCTGCTTCTTCCCCTCCTTTTGCTCCTCCCCCCTGCTCATGCTCTCAAGCTCACTCTCTCTCTAATAAAGAAAATCTTTTTTAGGAACCTAAACTTTGAGGGATGCCTGGGTGGCTCAGCAGTTGAGCGTCTGCCTTTGATCAGGGCGTGATCCTGGGATCCGGGATGAAGTCCCGCATCAGGCTTCCTGCAAGGGGCCTGCTTCTCCCTCTGCCTATGTCTCTGCCTCTCTGTGTCTGTCATGAATAAATAGATAAACCTTAAAAAAAAAAAAAAAAAAACCTGAAAGTTGTTTGTATAAAAATAATTTGATAAATAGGGCTATGAAAGGGTCTTACAAGAGGTAATGATTAGATCTAACACCAAACACATAAGGAAAACCCTGTTCAGGGTTGGATTTAGAAGCATGTCACCATCCATAACAGATTGCATATGTAGCTTGTTGAAGTGCTTGTAGGCTAGGGAGCTGGGAGCATCTTGGTTCTGCTTTACTTGAATAGTTTGATACAGTACTATCCCCTGGTACATATCCCCTTCCCTGCTGTGGAAACACCCTCTCACACCCTGATGCTTTATCCATAGCTAACAAGTCTGTGGAAATGACTAGAACTCTCAGAGTAAGAAGCCGGGTGCCAGTGATCCCACCAAAATTAAAGCGATTCTTGGTATCCCTGGCACAACATTCAACTAGTCACTGTTAGCTCCTATGTATTCAATTCATTTGAGCAGGAAACCCAAGAGTAGATCTTAGGACACTTAATGGAACCCACACTAAGAGTCTTATTTGAAGAAAAGAGCCTAGAGGTAACCTTAGTCCTATTTGTGTCTCTGATTAGAATAATTTGTTTCCTTTTTTTTTTTAATAATTTTTATTTATGATAGTCAGAGAGAGAGAGACAGGCAGAGACATAGGCAGAGGGAGAAGCAGGCTCCATGCACCGGTAGCCTGATGTGGGATTCGATCCTGGGTCTCCAGGATCATGCCCTGGGCCAAAGGCAGGCGCCAAACCGCTGCGCCACCCAGGGATCCCTGTTTCTTGTTTCCTTTGGTTCTCTAAGAATACTCAGTGGATCACCTGAAGTAGAATCACTAGGGATGATGCTTTTATTTTTAAGGGATGCTTTTAGGTTGGTTTGTGTTTGTTTTTAAAGGATGCTTTTATAAAGTGCAGATGCCTGGTATTACCACCAATCCTAACAAATAGATTCACTGGATGTGAAACCCAGGAATCTGCATTTTACCAGTCTTCACAGTTGATAATCTCTGGCATAGACAGAGAAGGCAGGAGATATGTTATTCGTGCAGAGAGTTCACTAGAGCTATTTTATACAAGAAGTTGGTCTGGGGACACCTGGGTAGCTCAGTGGTAGAGCATCTGCCTTTTTGGCTCAGGGCGTGATCCGGGGATCTAGGATTGAGTCCCACATTGGGCCCCCTGAGAGGAACCTGCTTCTTTCTGCCTATGTCTCTACCTCTGGTTCTCATGAATAAATAAATCTAAAAAAAAAAAAAAAGTCAGTCTGATAGATATCAGCGACCTTAGTTAATAAGTTTTCCTGTGCTCTAGCCTGTGTGGAGTAGACAAAACAAAAGGACAAGTGTTTGATTCACACTATTCAACATCTACTCTTTCTAATGCTAAGTTTCGACTTAACTGGTTGGCTAGAATAAAAGCCAGATAACAGCTGTTGGTGAAGGTGTGGAGAAACCAGAATCCCCATACCTTGCTGGTGGGCATGCAAGATGGTGCAGCCACTTTCAAAAGTTTGGCAGTTCCACAAACAATTAGACACAGTGGCTATATGACCCACTCACAGTTCCACTCCCATGTATATACCCAAGAGAAATGAAAACATTGGTAACTACTTCTCCATCATTATCTACATAAAAGTACCATTTAATCTATTCTTGACTTTTGTAAAGTGTCAGTTAACAATGCTGTCCACTACTTTCCTCACTTAAGTTCTAGAAGGCATTAGAACTTTTCCTTCCCCTCACAGGAATTCTCACCTAAATTAGGTTTCTTTTTTGCTTTGACCAATAAAACTGAAAACCCAAATTGTTGCCCTGCCATTCATTTTAACAGGGTACTGTTTTTTGTTTTGTTTTTTAAGATTTTATTTATTTGAGAGAGAGCAAGAGAAGGGTGGGGGGTTGGGGGGGGAAGGGCAGGAGAGAGGGGCAAAGGGAGAAAGATTTTCCACTGAGTAGGGAGTCAGGTACCCTGCCATTCCTATACTGCTTTATGCTTAAATGTAATATTTCATAGGTTAATTTTGTAATAAAGGTAGAGAATTTTTAAATTAACAGCCTGGGGCCAGAGTAAAGAACAAACAGTGTTCTAAACTAGGATACATTTGAATATTCATCAACAAGCTTCCCCTAAGACTATAAGCATCTCTTGAGGAAAGTTTCTGGTCTTTCCATTCTCATCAAGGAACACTTCATGTCTTATACCATTAGAAACTTAAATACTGGGATACCTGGGTGGCTTAGCGGTTAAGCATCTGCCTTCCACTCAGGGTATGATTCTGGAGTCCTGGGATTGAGTCCCACCATCAGGCTCCCTGCATGGAGCCTGTGTCTCCTCCCTCTGCCTAGGTCTCTTGTGAATAAATAAAATCTTAAAAAAAAAAAAAAAAAACAGGGATCCCTGGGTGGCTCAGTGGTTTAGCGCCTGCCTTCAGCCCAGGGCGTGATCCTGGAGACCCTGGATCGAGTCCCACATCAGGCTCCCTGCATGGAGCCTGCTTCTCCCTCTGTCTGTGTCTCTGCTTCTATCTCTCATGAATAAATAAATAAAATCTTTAAAAAAAAAACAAAACTCAAATACTGAATTAAATCGTTTTTTAATGTAGCTACATATCCAGAATAATGTAGCTACCTACATATCTCACAATATCATCATCCACGCAGACCTAAGTGCTAGGTCACCTCCTGGAGCTGGCCACAGTCCAAAGTCCATGAAAACCCAGGGAGATCAGACTGGCCAGGGACCCTCCTTTCCATACCCCATTTCCTCTCCGAGGCATTATTTAGACTTCATTTCTTCATTCTTTAGACTCATTTCTTAAAGATTTATGCACAAATATCTACCCTGCTCTGTATTCCTTCCTCCCTCACCAGCCACCTCCATGAACTAAATGGTATTCTAAAAGAGAGAGCTCAGGGGGTCCTGGGTGGCTCAGTTATTTAAGCATCTGCCTTTAGCTCGGTCATAATCCCAGGGTTCTGGGATTGAGCCTTCTATGCAGCTCCTTCCTGGGTGGGGATCCTGCTTCTCCCCTCCCTGCTCCATATTCTCACTCCGTATGCCAAATAAATAAAAATCTTTAAAAAATAAAAACAAAATAAAGAGGATAGTTTAGATCAAATTTGTTTTTCCTTTTTCAACTCATTAGATTTTCCATATCTATAATGCCTCATCAAAGTGGCTATATTTCCCTAATCATGGCCTGATACTACTACATACTTACATCTGGACTGGCAAGTTAAACATACTGTAGGTCACTACCCTACAGATGGTGTCCTCATGCCTCTAGCGCAAAACACAAAAAGACACCCCACCCTCAAATACTTCACTTCCATCTGTGAAAGCATCACTAATTTTACATTGCAGGATAGAAAGCTAAGGCTAAGAGATTAATGGCTAGGACACCATATTCCTTTGATTTTTTTTTTTACCCAGAACTAACCAGAATCTGTATTATTATTACATGCAAAGGAAAAAAACATCTTTGAACAAACATGCCACGCCAGCCTTCATGCAGCCAAATGTTTAAAAACATTCCAAAGTTACTATGCTTAGTCAACTTTTTTTTCCTCACAAGAATTGTCCTCCTTGGGGGAAGTCTGTTTAAACCAAAACTGCCAGTTTATGCAACAATAAAGCTGTAAGATGCAAGAACACAACTTTGAGACATGTTGACAACGGAAGGGAATGCACGTAGTCACAAACTTGAGACACAAGAACAGACAAAACCACAAGTACGCACAGCACATGGCAAAA
Source organism: Canis lupus familiaris (assembly GCF_011100685.1). NCBI lineage: Eukaryota > Metazoa > Chordata > Mammalia > Carnivora > Canidae > Canis > Canis lupus. The sequence continues at coordinate 39,006,679 of NC_049232.1, forward strand.
AACGAGGGCTAGTGGTGTTCTTCTGGAAGCTAAGAGTAGTCTTTATATTGTCTTGCTCATGAAGAATCGCTTTGAGAATGGTCTCATTTTCATAAGCAATTCAGTTGGCACTATAACTTATATGATGGGAAACAGAAGTTTGTTCAGGATAAGGTGGGTATATAATTTTCCAACCAATAAGAATAAACCACAAGATAGGAGGCTTGGGTCAAAGGAGCAAAGTCATGTCCAAACTGAATTAAGTTTAAAAAAAAAGTTTTAAGGGAAAGTGAAAAAGAGGCAGTTGCTCTAGAATGTGTTACTGGGAGCAGGCAGGCATGTGCTTCTGGGATGGAACCTGGCAGTCCACCTTCCCAGAAACCAGGTGCTCCTTGGCTTCAAGTATCTCAGTGAGTCCCTCCCTTTCAATTGAACTCACCTGTTACTGATTCCTGGCATTACAAGGGGGAAAATTTAGTTCTGTAACTTTGTAAACTTTGAGGTCTCACATCAAAGATGTATGTAGGTAAGCACTGCTTCCTTGTTCAGGGTAGAAAAGGGGAGACAAATAATCTTAGACTCCAGTTCTGCCAAAGGACAGCCTTACTAACCTTTTAGCAGGAAGACAGAAGCATGTAGCTCTATTTCACAAGTCCTAAGTTATTTTTGAAATAGTGTGGCATCCTGCAGCTTTGTTATAAGGCAGCTCATGAGATTTCCTCCCCCAGTTGACCAACATCGAGGGGCTGAATATCCTAGGGAGGATGTAAGCAGCCTTTCCCGCAGAGGGTCTAAAGTCTAAGTACTTTCACAGGCTCTTCTAAAAGGTATCTCAGCAACTAGTGTTAGTGACTTTTTGTCAAAGTGACAATACAGCAAGTCCAGTCCAGTTGAAAATGGATACCAACCAGTCTCAGTTCAGGGCTCACACTTTCAACAGCCCTTTAACAAGAAATGCCTGCTGCCTTTACGTGAAACTGATGCCAAGAGTCACTCACTGGCTTCCTTTTTCAGTTTTGTTTCCTTTTCAGCAAGGCAGTCAGCCATGAGCAGCCTTCCACTGGCTTAAAAATCCCCTCTCAGAGGTTGAGTAAATAGGGAGACACAAAGGTAGTTAATTGTCACCTTGTAAAAATTCCTGTATGCACATTAGCTTTATTTTGTTTAAAACCTGTTATCAAACACTCCATTCTTAGCACTCACCTTCCAATGTTATTACCCTGCCAAATTCCCCAGAGGGTCGACTGGAATTCATGTATGTGTATTCATACCCGTCATGCAGGCCAAGCAGCTCTATGAAAGCAACACACAAAAGCACATGGAACACACAAGCATAGACTTGATCTATTCTGCAGTGAATTTTATTGAATTCATAGGGCACATTCCTTCATAAAAAAAAAAAAACAAAACAAAACCCCTAAAGTCATACAGGCATGCTTTGTGAGACAAACCAGTGAGATGAAGCCTGCTCAGACCAGACAGGAACAGATACCAGTTTACACCACAGCTCACATGAGGGTGTTTTTATTCAATACAAACAAACAGCAACAATGTTAACAGGATGAGGCCATAAATTCATTGAAACTTTCTGGGAGTCCTGGCTAGGCTGACCAACCTATCACTCTTTTCTTACCAGCCAGGTAAACAAGAATTCATCTGCTAATGCCAAAAATTGTAAAGCTCTTAATCCAGTTAGAAATGACTACAACTGAGGATCTTTAGCTGCTTCCCCAATTCAGAGTTGCCTAGCAGGTTAATTTCAACATAACAAAAGTATCATGTGGCCTGCTGCACCAAGAACAGCTTTAATGTGTTCTGTTCTTAGGCTGCTGGACCTCCTGACTGGTTGTGTCCTTCTGTGCACCTTGGTCTTGAGCATTCTGAGACTCGGTCAGCTGAGGATAAAAGGGACCTACCAGCCAGTTGAGAGGTGTGTTGTTAACAAGATAATCCATCACATCATCTAAAGACTCCTTCATTTTCTGCAGCTGCCCCTTGCTGGAAGTGAGGAGGCTGTCAGACACTTCCTTAAAGGAGGCAGCATTGCGGAACACTGAGTACATGTCACCAGCCATCACCCCCAAGTGACTGGCCTGATCTTGGATGTTCTGTGGTAACCCTTGGATATTGGACAGCAGGGTGTGGCACGTGGTCTGGAGCTGCTGAGTCAGGTTGCCGGCAATAGCCAGAGTACGTGACTCAATGAGCTAAAAACAAAACAAGTTGAAAAATTAGCAATAGATCCCATAGTGCTATTTATGAATCAGTTCAATTACAGTAAACTGGTTATACGCCTAGCACATACATGGATTCTTTGACTTTTAAAAATCCTGAGAATCCTGAATAGAGCAGTATTATTCACTTTTCAGGGATACTCGTACTAACTTCTGGAACCCAAAGAACCACCTCATAGGACCACAGCATGCTAGTGTTCTGTCTGGAACATTAGTGCCCTTTCACCTAGTTTATTCACCCAGGAGATTGCAGCTTAGCATCAAGCTCTTCCCGGAAGCCATCTGACTCAACCATCCTCACTCAAAGGCTGAGTTAGGTTCCTTTCTTATGTATTCTCATGGCACCTCTGTTTATGCTGTCCAAAAGCACTGTAGCAGTAAAAATGCTTATATTCCCCGTTAGTCCTGTCTACACCCAGTAAGAGTGTAAGGCCATGTTTCTCATTTAGTAGTACTGTTATGGCCAACACATGTGTCTATAGGTTAAGTTACTACGTGTTTTCCTTTTCTGTCACTTGACCTATGTACACAGCATTTTTCAAACTTTTGATAAAGAAGAGTATTCTAAGGAACAATGGGAAAATGGAAAGTGAAAATTTGGTAAGAACATCTTCAGAAACTGTAGTGGAAGACTCTGTCCCTAGTGTCTTACCTCAGCACAGTGGGATTCATCTGTATCATCATAGCCAATGCTTCTTTTCCACTCCACCCAGGAGAGGTAGAACTTATCCTGAGCACCTTGAATTTTCTGGTTGGCACTATGCACATTCTTTCTGGCAAATTCAATCTGGAGCACATTGAAATAACACAAAGGAACAAACTTGTCAGGTATTCATGTTAGCCGGTTCTCAGATATAGAATATCAGACAATATAAAAAACAAGAACTCCCATGAGAGTTTAAGGAGAGACCCCTGCTATCTTGTTAATTATTGGTTTTTGTAAATCAAACAAGTAACTGTAGCTCTTCGCTGCCTCTATTTAACTATTAAACCACTGCCTCCAAATTTACCTCCAGTTTAGCATAGGTAACTCAAACTTAATATGTACATACATAAAAGATGAAATTACAAAAGGAAAAATAATTAAAACATCCTCTTCCCTGTTGCCAGCTATCTTTTTCCCCTTTCAAGAAACCAGAATCTAATGGCAATACAATACATACTGTTCCGTAATTTGGCAACTTTCAATGGCTACACAATAGTCTTTTATGATGTAGCAATTTAGTTTCCTACTAGCTGATATAGGAAACATTTCCAAAAGTGAAACCACTTAAGGCATAGAGGTGTTTGTGGCTTGCTCAGAATAGTCCCTGTATCCCCCAGAAGTGCATAAGTGCAAGCATACCTTCTTCCCTACCTCATTACTCAGGGCGTCAAGCTTTGCCAATGTGATAGGCCAAGAGAAGCATCTGTAATTGGGTCCCTCACAGTAAGATTAACATTGCTTCATAGAATTCAGCTACTTATAACTTGCTTTTCTGCGAGTTGTTTGTACTCTGCCCATTTTCTATCGGGTTTTTCATTAAGATTAAAATTATTGGATTTTGGGCAGCCCAGGTGGCTCAGCGGTTTAGCGCCGCCTTCAGCCCAGGGCCTGATTCTGGAGACCCCGGATCGAGTACCAAGCAGGCTCCCTGTCTGGAACCTGCTTCTCCCTCTGCCTGTGTCTCTGCCTCTCTCTTTCTCGCTTTCATGAATAAAAAGATCTTAAAAAAAAAAAAAAAAATTTCTTGGATTTCATGACATTTACTCTCATCCCTTGACATAAATGAACTCACTTTACCTACCTTGATTTTTTAAAGATTTTTATTTATTTGTTCACAACAGACACACAGAGAGAGGCAGAGACACAGGCAGAGGGGAGAAGCAGGCTCCCTGTAGGGAGCCGGATGCGGGACGCAATCCCCAGATCCCAGGGTCACACCGTGGGATCGAAGGCAGACATTCAACCACTGAGCCACCCAGGCGTCCCACTTTCAGCTACCTTTAAATGAAGTTTTACTCACCAGATTAACAGTGGAATGGAGCTGAGAAATGGTCTCTTGGCCTTTTTGCTTGGCTTCTTTAACCCTGCTGAGAGCCTGTTGGTAGGCACGTGAGCGGAGCTTGGTAGACAGGGAGCCCAGTCTAATGTAATAACTTGGTTTCTGAACTGTATCAAACCCTTCAACTTTTTTTGCTTCTTTTTCTGAAATTAGGGGGGAAAAAAAGGAGGGGGGTACAAAAAACATAAGAGATCACAGCTAAAATTGATGAAGCCTGGCCTCTAACCTGGATCTCACTTAGTCCATTCTACCCACCTACCAAGCAATTATTCTCTCATTTTCCCAACACAGCTCCTGTCTGCTGCTGGGCTTGACCACCCAAAATATACATATTACTGCATCTGACATTGGTGTGATAAAGGTTGTACCACTTGATTGTGGTGATGGTTGGGCAACTCTTAACTCAGAATCAAACAGGTGACTTTTATGGTATATGATGTAAATTCAGTGAAGCAGTTTTAAAAGACTGCTTTTAAGATATAAACCATTAGTTCAAGACAAAACTCCAATTACCTAGTTCTTTCTCAGTGAGAGGGAGGTACTGGTCCACCAGCAACTCTGATTTGGTGAGTGCATTTTCTACTCCGCTGCTCACCAGCTGCATCATCCGACTTTCCAAGACTGTGTTAATGCTGCCATTGACCACAGACTTAGTCTTCTCCACGCTGCCAGTCATCGCTCCTTTGGTCTTGTCCATCACCCCACTGATAGTGCTTGCCATGGAGTCCTTGGCCCCGGTCACAGTAGTAGTCACAGCATCTTTTGCCCCAGTCATAGCACCTCTGGCATTGGCAACAACCTACAAATAGAAAAAGAGATTGCTTGGCTGAGCAGAAGCAGAGGCATAAATATTCAGTAAGGCAGCCCACTGAAGTGCTAATGAAGGAATCTGGCCTTTTCATTCTCTTTAGGTCTTAGGCAACTTGCTAAGTGTTATTAGAGGACCCAGCAATCCTCTAGGTTTTAATAATCCTCTAAGAGTCAATAAGCCTCAATCTCCTTATCAGGTTATACCTGCCTTATCTGCCATCAGTTAAAGGTTGTTGGAAGAGCAAAGGAGGTAAAATGATACAAAATCTGTTAAGGAATTTAAAAAAAACAAAACTAGATGAATGTGTAATAAGGCACAAAGAGTACTGTAGAGAAGAATGGTATTTTCCACATTGACGTGCTTAGTGAGAGCAGCTCACACATGCCTGTGAGTGGAGACAAATATACCATGCCCACCTGGCCCTATGCACACAGCCCCAGAAGGCCAACACAGGGGCAGAGATGTCATTCTCCATTCTACTGGATGTGCTCACAGACACTGAATGAGAAAAAGGTCTTTTTTTTTTTTTTTTTTCTTTAGAAAAAATGCTTTGACTCGCTCTTCATCTTTTCTTTTTTTTTTTTTTTAATTTTTATTTATTTGTGATAGAGAGAGAGAGAGAGAGAGAGAGAATGAGGCAGAGACACAGGCAGAGGGAGAAGCAGACTCCATGCACCGGGAGCCCGACGTGGGATTCGATCCCGGGTCTCCAGGATCGCGCCCTGGGCCAAAGGCAGGCGCCAAACCGCTGCGCCACCCAGGGATCCCGAGAAAAAGGTCTAAACACCATGTCTGCACTTATCTAATACTATGTGGGAATCAGTTATTTGTGAGAGCGTTATCACCTAGAGGCAAAAATCACAAATCAACAAAGATCAAACTAAAAGCACTGTAGTCCAAAGGTGGCTAGTTCATCTCTGCTTTAGACGTAACCTGACAATAATTCAGGAAAAGAGTGGCCTTTCAAAAATACATCCATGAGGAGAGAATATTTCCTGTTTAAGATATGCACAGCCGGTGTTAAACAGAAGACGTAGGAGGTAGCAAGCCTTAGCACTCCTGCCCGAGCTCACCTGGTTTGTTGGCTGATTCAGAATAGGCAGTTTCTCCTCAATCCTGTCTAGCCCCTTACAAGCATAGGTATTGGCAACCGCAACTAGAAGAATGACAAACGGAGAAAATGTTAAGTGTACATAAGAATGAATATATAGTATTATACCTTGAACTTTAGGCTTTATTACAAAACATAGCAAGAATGCTGATCTTCATTTATTATACAATGCACCGCTTAGTGTTTCTAGCTCAGCAGCAGGTTGCTGACAATGGTCTTCTACTGACAGGGAAATAAGGGGGTGGAAGGGAAAGCAGGCAGAGGCAGTGACCTGCCAGGTAGGAAGCTGGCTAAGAAGCTTCTTCCTCATCAACTGACACCTAGGGTTAATGCCAAGAGAAGCCAAGCTTCACCTGAACTCTCATTCCAGGAGTGAAGTAACTTGAAAACTCTCAGAATTATTTCCACTCCACTTAATCCCCACCTACACTTAATCCAGTAAATGACAGCGTATTTTGGCTTATCACCAGGAAACTATGCTAACAGCACCCCAGATCTGCCCAACAAAGCCCAGATGTTAGTCTAAGCTTTCCTTCCAATGGTGACCTACCCAAGCACTAATAACAAATTTATCTGGGAAAGAGCAGAGCTGGAAAACCAGTTTTTAAAGGTTCCTTATAGTCCCAAAAGTCCATGATCTAACCATTTAGAGGAATGATTTAAACCTTTATTCAAAGGTGGTTAATAACACAAAGAAATAGGACCCTTCAAAAGCTGCTGGTGGGAATGCAAAATGGTGCAGCTGCTTTGCAGTCTGGCAGTTCCTCCAAAGCTTAGTTATTAGAGCTCCCAGCAATCCTCTAGGTTTTTACCCAGGACAACTGAGAACCTATGTCCACACAAAAACTTGTACACAGGGGATCCCTGGGTGGCTCAGTGGTTTAGCACCTGCCTTCAGCCCAGGGAGTGGTCCTGGGGTCCCGGGATTGAGTCCCGCATCAGGCTCCCTGCATGAAGCCTGCTTCTCCCTCTGCCTGTGTCTCTGCCTCTCCTCTCTCATGAATAAATAAAATCTTAAAAAAAAAAAAAAAAAAAAAAAAAACAACTTGTACACAGATGTTCACAGTAGCATTCGTTATCCATCATCCTCCAAAATGGAAGCAACTCAAATGTCCATCATTTGATGAATGAATAAAGTATTATCTATCCACACAACAGAGTAGGATTCCACAATAAAAAGGAATGAGGTACTGATGTGACACTACAATATGAATAAACCTTGAACACATTACACTAAGTGAAAGAAGCCAGTCATGAAGAGACATTCTTTATGGTTCCATTTATATTAAATGTCCAAGAGAGAAATCTATAAAAACAGAAAAGAGATTAGTAGTTGCCTAAGAGGGTTGGAAGGAATGGGGAAGAGATTGCCAATGGATATAAGGTTTCTTCCTTTTGGGGGGGCGGGGGGGGGGGATGGTTTTTTTTTTTTTTTTTTTATTCATTCAGAGAGAGAGAGTGCCAGAGACAAAGGCAGAAGGAGAAGCAGGCTCCATGCAGGGAGCCCAATGTGGGACTCGATCCCGGGTCTCCAGGATCACACCCCATTCTACAGGCGGCGCCAAAGCGCTGCACTACCGGGGCTGCCCGGTTCTTTTTTACACCTTACCTTCTTCATTTTTTCTTTTTCTTTTTTTTTTTTTTTAAGATTCATTTTATTTGGGATCCCTGGGTGGCTCAGTGGTTTAGTGCCTGCCTTCGGCCCAGGACGTGATCCTGCATCAGGTTTCCTGCGTGGAGCCTGCTTCTCCACCTCTCTGTCTCTCTCATGATTCATTTGATTTATTCATTGGGGGGGGGGGGGGGGGGGGTGGGGGGGGCAGAGACATAGGCAGAGGGAGAAGCAGGCTCCCCACAGGGAACCTGATGTGGGACTCCATCCCAGATCCTGGGATCACGCCCTAAGCCACTCAGGTGTCCCTACACCTTACCTTTTTAAATGCATAATTCAGTGGCATGAAGTTCATTCACAAAGATGTGCAATTATCATATTATTTCCAGTAATTCCAAAACAGGAATTGGTAGGAGGTTCCTTTCTCAGGTGATGACAAGGTTTTATTTATTTATTTATTTTTGATGACAAGGTTTTAAAATCAATTGTAGAGATACTTACACAACTCTGTGAAGAAACTTAAAACCACTTAAGTGAGTGGACTACATGGTGTTAATTACATCTCAGCACTGTTACTTTTGAAAATAGTTCATGAAGTCCTTATTTCAGTTCACCACTCACTCCCCTTGTGATCTCAGCTGTCACCACAGGGGCATCTCTGGGGGAACATTTAAACTCTACAGAACATCTACTGTTAGGAGGCAGGCCTTCTAGGACAATGAGGGCCATGTGGCAGTTTCTAAGTCAAGGCAGCATGTGCCTCAGGAATGATTAAGGATTCCCTGACATTGCCTCTATGTACCAGGGGCATAAGGCTGGCATCCACATATTCCAGACAGTTCCTGGCTCACCCCTACCCAATCCCTTGGGCTGCATCTCAAGGAAGAAACCAGAACTCACTTTGTGGCTCTAGCTTCTGGATGATGGGCAGAGCGCTCATCACAGCCACGGAAGTGAGGGTCTTCACACCCTTCTCTGCCATCTCGCACACAGACTTCAAGTACGGATACTGATCCTTTGTACTGATATAAGCCGCAGAAACAAGGTCGTATGTGGAGCTCACCAAGGGCAGGTTGGCAACCCGAGTCACCACACTCTGCAATCAAGAAGAAAATGTTAACTCCTTCAAAACACACGGTGGAAGGAAAGGAATCAAGACCATGAAATAATAAAATAAAATAAATAAAATAAAAAATAAAATAAAATTCATACCGGTTGTGGATCAACTGCAACAGATGCCATTTTTCTTCTTGGAGAAAGAGAAAGAGATCTGTGGAAGAGAAACTTATTTCAGGATGCCAGAAGGCTCTCAGATTCATTCCCCATCCAAGTAAATGTGAATTTCAAGAAAAGAAAAATTCAAGATGAGGTAAAGCATAGTTTTCTGCACTTCTCTCCACCCTCCCCCATACCTTCTCAGTCTCAGCTTTTCAGCTGAATTTTCAGTTTTCAGGCAAACTCGTTCTGAGGCGGCCTTTCAGAAATAATGGGTAAAGTTCCAACAGAAAAGAGGGTCTGTGGGGGGAAAAGTAAAGAGGCTGTGTTATCCAGATATTTGTCTTATTTGTCCACCGGATAATAGAAGTGCTTTTAGTAGAGAAACATCCGTTCACAAAAAACATCGAAACCAAGTTAAAATCCCTGTTAAAAACTAAAAGAGCCGGGGTGCCGGAGCAGGAGAGAGTTGGGAGTTTAAGCCCTATGTTGGGTGTACAAATTACGTAAAAGTTAAATCTTTAAAAAACGAGACACTTCCGGGACGCCCGGTGGCTCGGCGGTGGAGCATCTGCCTTCCGCTCGGGGCGTGACCCGGGTAGGGGCTCGGCTCCCACCCTCGGGCCCCCTATGAGGCGCCTGCTCTCCCTCTTAAGTCCCTGCCCCTCTCTCTGGGTCTCTCACGAATATATAATCTTCTTTTAGAAGAGATTTCAAGTCGAATACATGTTTAACAATCAGGACTCTCAAGGGGAAGCACTTTGGGGGGATTTATTCCTTGGGAGGAATCGAGTACTCCAGGAGGCTTTTTCTTCTTAAAATATTTTACTTATTTATTCATGAGAGACGAGAGAGACGGGGAGGGGGGGCAGGCGGAGACACAGGCAGAGGGAGAAGCAGGCTCCAGGCAGGGAGCCCGACGCGGGACTCGATCCCGGGTCCCCAGGATCAGGCCCCGGGCTGAAGGCGGCGCTAAACCGCTGCGCCCCCGGGGATCCCTCCAGGAGGCTTTGAAACGTAAACGCAGCGGCCCCCACGACCTAGCGCGCACAGCAGGCGGCCTGGCTGCTGCGCCGCGGGGCCCAGAAGGGCGGACCCGCACCGTCCGCTCGCGGCCCGCCCCCGCCGCCCGGGGAGTCCGCCCCCTCCCCCCGCCGCCCGGGGTCCCCGCGCCACAGGCCGGGAGGAAGGGCCCCCGCAGGCGCAGGTCGGGCGCGGGTCGGGCGCAGCCCCCACTGCCTCGCTGTGGCTGGGAACCGCGCAACAGGATTCCGCCCGGAGCCGACCTGCTGGCGCATTCCCCTTTCAGGAACGTACTTTCGGGACAAATGGATACTGTTACCCCGCAGCAAGCCCTGAAGCTGCCGGCGGAAGAGACCCCGACCCCGACCCCACACCCACAGCGAAGGTGGCAAGCGCAGGCCCAGGAGCCCGAGCCCGCCCCCGCCCGCCCCCGCCCGCCCCCGGGCCCGGCCCCGGCCCCGCCCAGCACGGAGGCGGCGCGCACCCACCTGCCGTCCGCGGCGCCGAAGCCAAGGTCCCGGGAGTCCTGCGCGGCGCTCCAGGAGCCGGACCCGCGACCCGGCTATATAGCCCTCCCGCCCCGCCCCGCCCCCCGCGCCCCGCACCACGTGACCGCCCCCGGGACGCGGAGCAGCCCCAGGCCCCGCCCCGCCCCGCCCCCGCCCCGGGGCCGCGCTCCCGCGGAGGTGGGCGGGCTGCACCGTAGGTGCGGGGGGCGGGGGGTGCCGCGAGCCGGGGTTTGCAAAAGGCGGCGGCAGAGTTGCGCGCACGACCGAGCCACTGTGACCTGTTGATTCCCGTCAGTCCTCAGAGGAGAACTGCCTGTAAAAAAGGGAAAACCAGGGCTTTTCGACCTATTTTTTTTTTTTTAGCAAGGAAATCATTTCTAAAGTTTTGTGAAATTCTAGCCCGGTGATGGACCCGTAGAGATGATTTTATTGCTCCCTTGTCTTAAAAGTCATCCAGATGTAGTTCGCATTTCGAGCAAGCTGAGTCGCGTGGCCCCAAGAAGTGCCTTGGAATGCGGTCCGTTGGCCCCCTTCTTTTTTCCTCAGGGACACTTAAACCCAAACCATTCCAGGATGGTAGCTGTCTAGGCTTATTATGCAAGATGACCTTTTTTTTTTTTTTTTAATTGTAGGTTATGCTTTTTAGAAGCGAGGGCGTTAGGAAGTTAAATCGCCAACATGTGAGCCCGTTTTCTCGCTTAAAATACAAGGACTTGGGCAGCCCGGGTGGCTCAGCGGTTTAGCGCCGCCTTCAGCCCGGGGCGTGATCCTGGAGACCCGGGATCGAGTCCCGCGTCGGGCTCCCTGCTTGGAGCCTGCTTCTCTGCTGTCTCTCTTTCTCTCTCTCTCTGTCTCGTGAATAAATATAAATAAATAAAATAAAATGCAAGGACTTGCACCAGATTATCTGAGCCAACGACGAGTTGTGCAACGGCGGCGGCTCCGTGGGCTTGACCCCGACCCGACCCACGGCAGGGGATCTCCACGTGCTGCTGCCGCCGGCCTTCGCCCCCTCTCGCTCTCACAGGGAAGGTAAACAAGGGACAGGTGGCAGGGTTGCTGGCAGCCGCTGGCCCTCGGCCTCCCGCGCGCGGATCTCGGGGAGGCCCCGAGGACGCTGGAGCCTGGAGGCTGGCTTTGTCTAGCAGCGGCGTTAGAACGGTGGAAAGCCCGCAAAGACATTGACCTCAATTACTTCACTAACGTCGCGTGCACGTAGATACTGTTTATCATATCTAAAGCTCCAAATTGATCCATTAAAAACGTATCCCTTATACAAGACCGAATTCATACAACTAGAGGCCCTAAGCAAGAAAGTACAGTACTTCTTCCTCTCGTACCATCTGATTCAAAATAAAACACATGCCAAACCATAAGATAAGTGTTAGAAAGTCCAAAAAGGTCATGAGTTTGTTTTTCGGTTTCCCCCCAATGTGTTGACATTTTCAGTACTTCAAGCGATCAAATTCTTTTTTTTCTTTTTCTTTTTCTTTTTTTGTGTTCCAGCTTTGTTAGGGCTCTAAGCAGAGGTTTGGTGTGCCAGTTGTTAATCTAACCCCTGCTCTGATGTAAGATGTCAGGAATGTATTGAATTTTGAATAAGGAGGAGTTGGGTCTTTTTTTACTTCCCTCCAATCTGACCTCTCATTTTGCAACAGAACACTCTTGCCCTTTCACCTACAAAGGGCTCCAATTTTTTCTTTTGAGTTATTGGTCTTCCTTAAGGAGGAGCAAGCTTCCTTTTATTTCTCTCAGCCTGTAAGGGAGAGGGCTCCTGGGGCTAATCTTGAGGCTAAGCCCAAAAGAGGATGGAGCAGCCGGCATTTACAACCCTCTTTTGTCTTCCTGAGTCAGTGAACCGGGAACCAGCTGCAGGAAGTTTTCCAGGTGATTCTGATGGTCTCTGAAATTTGAGAGTCGTTTTTACAGAAGCGTTTTTTTTCATACTGTGGTAGAGAATTCATGCCTCAATCAGAATTGCCTAGGGTGCTCCTTAAACATTTTGCCTCCTACCCCAGACCTACTGAGCCAGGATCTGTAGGGAGTGAGGCCCGGGAGTGAGCATTCGAACTTTTAGTCTGCGCATAGCACTTTCACGTCTTCTTCATGTTTGAGCCTGCAACAGCCTGGAAACCCATCTTATTAATGAAGGAACAGCTTCAGACAAATTTCAGGATTGGCCCACAGCCTTACAGCCGACTAAGCAGCAAGCTACATAACACTACATCCTAGAGGCATGACCTGGGCTGGTTACCTAATTTCTCTTTGCCTTAGTTCCCTCACCTAGCAAGTGGAAATAATAATAGTCCTTCATGCTTTAAATAAAGGACATATGGATGTTCACTTTGTTCATTTCTCAACTTTTCTGGGGCTTAAAATGTTTCAAGATACAAGGTAGAGTAAATAATGTAGTGATAAAAGAAAATGAATGGACCTGTAATTATATGCAATATAATGTAAATGAAAGAAACTGCAGACAAGTAATACTGTACAAAACAAACTAAGCTCTGCTACTAGAAGTAAAGATGGCAATTGCTTTTAGAGCTAAGGAGGACTAGTGACTGGATATGGCAATGAAAGGCCCCTTGGATGGCTGCTAATTTTTCTTTTTCTCTTTCTTTCTTTCTTTCTTTCTTTCTTTCTTTCTTTCTTCTCTCTCTCTCTCTCTCTCTCTCTCTCTCTCTCTCTCTCTCTCTCTCTCTCTCTCTCTTTCTTTCTGAGAGTGCACACAAGCCTGGGGGGCAGAGGGAGAGGGAAAGAGAATCCTAAGTGGGCTCCACACAGTGTGGAGCCTGACCCAGGGCTCAATCTTATGACCCTGAGACCATGACCTGAGCTGAAATCAAGAGTCACTTAACCAACTGAACCACCCAGGTGCCCCACTGCTAATCTTTTCTTGTGCTGAGATCTAGTGACATGTTTGTGCTCTTATTTGTGAAAATTTATTAAACTTATATATATAAACTTAAATATTAATATATATAAGATATATTAAACATTTTTTGCATGTATCTTATACTTCCCTAGATAAGATTTGAAAAGTCAAGCAAAGAAAAAGGCATAGTTGTGCTTACTTCGTAAGATTTTGGCAAAAACTAAATGAATCCATTCACTCAACAGAATAATGCCAGGTACATAGAAATGGTAGCTATTCTTAATGTTTTATAACCAGAGCTTTTTGTTCAAGAGGGCCATGCTGAGCATTGGACTGCTGAAGAGAGCTCAGCTCACAGGGGAAGTAGAAGGGGTTCCAAGGGACCAGCATCCCAAGCCCTGCCTAGTCTTCCTTCCTGGACTACAAAGTATGGGAGACCCTGTTGACAAAGATACTTATCCTAGAGTTAGTAGCAACTCTGCCCCCTTTGAGTATATAACTGATACAAAGTAATAATAAATAGCAAAAAAAAAAAAAAATTGCAATGAAGTTTCCTCTTCCAGAGGCAGGGAAACAAGTTTTCTCTCTGGCTTATTTCTCTTAACTCTGAGGTAAGCACTGTGTGCTCCAGCTGTTTCCACCTGCATTGACTCCTCCATGCAGCCTTCTCTCCCTCCCATCCCTCTCTCTTTGGACATACCTTCAGTCTGTCTGGCATACCTGCCCATCTGGAAAACTCTACTCACTCTGTGCAGTACAGCTCTCCTCTGTGAGGCCTTCCTCAGCCCCAGGGCCACAAACTTGGAAATGGCGGAGCTGAGCCTCAAACCACGTATGTCTGGCTTCAGAATCTGTACTGTTCACCACTACTTGGTATGTGCTCTTAGGTAGTAAATATACTTGATCCTTTGTAGGCCTCAATGCCTCTATGAGGGAGTTAGAAGGTATCTAGGGTTCCTTCCAAAAAATAACAATACTTTACATTTTTTTATGACATCAGAGTGTTTTTCTATAAACTCTGTCCCAAACTAGGCCGATGCCTTTTCATGAGACAGCCCCACCCAAACACAGGAGAAATATACTATGTTTATTTCTCCTTTTCAGTTGAGCTTGAACTGCTTTTATCATGGACCAGAGATAAAAATAATGATTCACAAGTAATGAATCAGGAGGCCAGATGATTTCTCTTTTGACCAGTTCAAACTCCATGCAAACTGGTCCCTTGTAGGAAGAATTTCTTGGATGACCCAATTAATCTACTTTCCTAATCATGCCCAAACTTGATCCTCTGCCATTCTTCTTTTACTCCCCTCAAGCAGACTCCATGCTCAGTGTGGAGCCCCACATACGGCTCAATTCCATGACCTCAAGATCACAAACTGAAAAAAAAATTTTTTTTAATTAAAAAAAATAAGAGGAAAAAAAATCACAACCTGAGCTGAAACCAAGAATTGTATGCTTAACCCACTGAGCCACCCAGGCACCCCTAAGCGAATGTAATTATTAAATGAATTCATAATATAGCTTGTTTTTGTTATTTATGTATATCCAATTTATTCCCTATCACACACAAAGGACTTAAATTGCCTCACAAAATGCATAGAATATAAGAATACATTTTTTAGGGTGGCCCGGGTGGCTCAGGGGTTTAGCACCTGCCTTCGGCCCAGGGCATGAGCCTGGAGACCCGGGATCGAGTCCCACGTCGGGCTCCCCGCATGGAGCCTGCTTCTCCCTCTGCCTCTCTCTCTGTGTTTCTCATGAATAAATAAAGTATTAAAAAAAATACATTTTTAAAAGTAAGAAAAATAAGGCAAAAAGTAAGATGAAGCTTACTGTTTTTATATTATCATCATCACCTCAGGTAATTAATGTTCACAATAGAAGCTTGGTGATTCAACAAGGATGAAGAAACAGCTCCTAAAATA